>NC_067474.1:1545833-1891666 GCF_947179515.1 Apodemus sylvaticus | reverse complement strand
TACATGTCACACCAAATCTTTTCGAGTTACAACGTGTTGTTTAGGAGATACAAGCTATTTTTTTACGTTGCATTATTTCTTCTCATAAAGTGTTTCCAATAAGTACTTATTTGTCTTTACTCTGCAACACTGTATTTCCTTATAACGTGGTATTCTTACATATTCTTTCGAGAGAAAACTATCCTGTATGTACCCTTTTGAAGCTACACACTTAGACATACAGGCAACACCAACGCTTTTCCAGTTACATCTTGTTTTTGAAAAACAAGATTATTTAGCACGATGAGTGATTTTCTTAAAATGTGGTTTTCTGACAAATTTTGACAAAAGAAAATTCTCCTGTGGTTTCTCTTTTGATGCTACACGTTTAGACGTACACGCCACACCAAATCCTTTCTAGTTAGCACGTGTTGTTTAGGAGATACAAGCTAATTTTGTATGATGCGTTATTTCTTCTCATAAAGTGTTTCCAATACGTACTTATTTGTCTTTACTCTGCATCACTGTATTTCCTTATAACATGGTATTCTTACATATTCTTTCGAGGGAAAACTCTCCTGTGCGTTCTCTTTTGAGGCTACATGCTTAGACATACATGCAACTCCAAAGCTTTTCGAGTTACAACGTGTTGTTTAGGAAAAACAAGATAATTTCGCACGATGCGAGATTTCCATAAAACGTGGTTTTCTGACAAATTTCGACGAAAGAAAGTTCTCCTGTTGGTTCTCTTTTGAGGCTACACATGTAGAGGTACGAGCCACACCAAATCTTTTCGAGTTACAACGTGTTGTTCAGGAGATACAAGCTAATTTTTTACGTTGCTTTATTTCTTCTCTTAAAGTGTTTCCAATACGTACCTATTTGTCTTTACTCTGCAACACTGTATTTCCTTATAACGTGGTATTCTTACATATTCTTTTGAGCGAAAACTCTCCTGTGCATTCTCTTTTGAGGCTACACGCTTAGACATACACGCAACACCATAGCTTTTCGAGTAACAACGTGTTGTTTAGGAAAAACAAGATAATTTCCCACGATGCGAGATTTCCTTAAAACATGGTTTCTGACAAATTTTGATGAAAAAATATTCTCCTGTGTGTTCTCTTTTGAGGCTACACATTTAGACGTACACGTCACACCAAATCTTTTCGAGTTACAACTTGTTGTTTAGGAGATACAAGCTAATTTTGTATGATGCGTTATTTCTTCTAGTAAAGTGTTTCCAATATGTACTTATTTGTCTTTACTCTGCAAAATTGTATTTCCTTATAACGTGGTATTCTTTCATATTCCTTCGAGAGAAAACTCTCCTGCGCCTTCTCTTTTGAGGCTCCACGCTTACACATACAAGCAACACCAAAGTTTTTTGAGTTACAACATGTTGTTTAGGAAAAACAAGATGATTTCGCACGATGCAGGATTTCCTTAAAACGTGGTTTTCTGACAAATTTTGACGAAAGAAAATTCTCCTGTGGGTTCTCTGTTGAGGCTACATGTTTCGACGTACACTCCACACCAAATCTTTTCGAGTTACAACGTGTTGTTTAGGAGATACAAGCTAATTTTGCAAGATGTGTTAATTCTTCTCTTAAAGTGTTTCCAATATGTAAGTATTTGTCTTTAATCTGCAACACTGTATTTCCTTATAACGTGGTATTCTTACATGTTCTTTCTAGAGAAAACTATCCTGTGCATTCCCTTTTGAGGCTACACACTTAGACATACAGGCAACACCAAAGGTTTTCGAGTTACAACGTGTTGTTTATGAAAACCAAGATAATTTCGCACTATACAGGATTTCCTTAAAACGTGATTTTCTGACAAATTTTGACAAAAGAAAATTCTCCTGTGGGTTCTCTGTTGAGGCTACATGTTTCGACGTACACTCCACACCAAATCTTGTCGAGTTACAATGTGTGGTTTAGGAGATACAAGCTAATATTGTATGATGCGTTATTTCTTCTCCTAAAGTGTTTCCAATACGTACGTATTTGTCTTTACACAGCAACACTGTATTTCCTTATAACGTTGTATTCTTACATGTTCTTTCGAGACAAAACTCTCCTGTGCATTCTCTTTTGAGGCCACACGTTTAGACATACACGCAACACCAAAGCTTTTCGAATTACAACGTGTTGTTTAGGAAAAACAAGATAACTTTGCACGATACGGGATTTCCTTAAAACGTGGTTTTCTGACAAATTTTGACGAAAGAAAGCTCTCCTGTTTGTGTTCGTTTGAGTCTACACATGTAGACGTACGAGCCACACCAATTCTTTTCGAATTACAACGTGTTGTTTAGGAGATACAAGCAAATTTTGTTCGATGCATTATTTCTTCTCATAAAGTGTTTCCAATAAGTACATATTTGTCTTTACTCTGCAACACTTTATTTCCTTATAACGTGGTATTCTTACATATTCTTTCAAGGGAAAACTCTCCTGTGCGTTCTCCTTTGGGGCTACACGCTTAGACATACATGCAACGCCAAAGCTTTTCGAGTTACAACGTGTTGTTTAGGAAAAACAAGATAATTTCGCACGATGCGAAATTTCCTTAAAACGTGGTTTCTGACAAATTTTGATGAAAGAATATTCTCCTGTCGGTTCTCGTTTAAGGCTACACTTTTAGACGTACATGTCACACCAAATCTTTTCGAGTTACAACGTGTTGTTTAGGAGATACAAGCTATTTTTTTACGTTGCATTATTTCTTCTCATAAAGTGTTTCCAATAAGTACTTATTTGTCTTTACTCTGCAACACTGTATTTCCTTATAACGTGGTATTCTTACATATTCTTTTGAGAGAAAACTATCCTGTATGTACCCTTTTGAAGCTACACACTTAGACATACCGGCAACACCAACGCTTTTCCAGTTACATCTTGTTTTTGAAAAACAAGATTATTTAGCACGATGAGTGATTTTCTTAAAATGTGGTTTTCTGACAAATTTTGACAAAAGAAAATTCTCCTGTGGTTTCTCTTTTGATGCTACACGTTTAGACGTACACGCCACACCAAATCCTTTCTAGTTAGCACGTGTTGTTTAGGAGATACAAGCTAATTTTGTATGATGCGTTATTTCTTCTCATAAAGTGTTTCCAATACGTACTTATTTGTCTTTACTCTGCATCACTGTATTTCCTTATAACATGGTATTCTTACATATTCTTTCGAGGGAAAACTCTCCTGTGCGTTCTCTTTTGAGGCTACATGCTTAGACATACATGCAACTCCAAAGCTTTTCGAGTTACAACGTGTTGTTTAGGAAAAACAAGATAATTTCGCACGATGCGAGATTTCCATAAAACGTGGTTTTCTGACAAATTTCGACGAAAGAAAGTTCTCCTGTTGGTTCTCTTTTGAGGCTACACATGTAGAGGTACGAGCCACACCAAATCTTTTCGAGTTACAACGTGTTGTTCAGGAGATACAAGCTAATTTTTTACGTTGCTTTATTTCTTCTCTTAAAGTGTTTCCAATACGTACCTATTTGTCTTTACTCTGCAACACTGTATTTCCTTATAACGTGGTATTCTTACATATTCTTTTGAGCGAAAACTCTCCTGTGCATTCTCTTTTGAGGCTACACGCTTAGACATACACGCAACACCATAGCTTTTCGAGTAACAACGTGTTGTTTAGGAAAAACAAGATAATTTCCCACGATGCGAGATTTCCTTAAAACATGGTTTCTGACAAATTTTGATGAAAAAAAATTCTCCTGTGTGTTCTCTTTTGAGGCTACACATTTAGACGTACACGTCACACCAAATCTTTTCGAGTTACAACTTGTTGTTTAGGAGATACAAGCTAATTTTGTATGATGCGTTATTTCTTCTAGTAAAGTGTTTCCAATATGTACTTATTTGTCTTTACTCTGCAAAATTGTATTTCCTTATAACGTGGTATTCTTTCATATTCCTTCGAGAGAAAACTCTCCTGCGCCTTCTCTTTTGAGGCTCCACGCTTACACATACAAGCAACACCAAAGTTTTTTGAGTTACAACATGTTGTTTAGGAAAAACAAGATGATTTCGCACGATGCAGGATTTCCTTAAAACGTGGTTTTCTGACAAATTTTGACGAAAGAAAATTCTCCTGTGGGTTCTCTGTTGAGGCTACATGTTTCGACGTACACTCCACACCAAATCTTTTCGAGTTACAACGTGTTGTTTAGGAGATACAAGCTAATTTTGCAAGATGTGTTAATTCTTCTCTTAAAGTGTTTCCAATATGTAAGTATTTGTCTTTAATCTGCAACACTGTATTTCCTTATAACGTGGTATTCTTACATGTTCTTTCTAGAGAAAACTATCCTGTGCATTCCCTTTTGAGGCTACACACTTAGACATACAGGCAACACCAAAGGTTTTCGAGTTACAACGTGTTGTTTATGAAAACCAAGATAATTTCGCACTATACAGGATTTCCTTAAAACGTGATTTTCTGACAAATTTTGACAAAAGAAAATTCTCCTGTGGGTTCTCTGTTGAGGCTACATGTTTCGACGTACACTCCACACCAAATCTTGTCGAGTTACAATGTGTGGTTTAGGAGATACAAGCTAATATTGTATGATGCGTTATTTCTTCTCCTAAAGTGTTTCCAATACGTACGTATTTGTCTTTACACAGCAACACTGTATTTCCTTATAACGTTGTATTCTTACATGTTCTTTCGAGACAAAACTCTCCTGTGCATTCTCTTTTGAGGCCACACGTTTAGACATACACGCAACACCAAAGCTTTTCGAATTACAACGTGTTGTTTAGGAAAAACAAGATAACTTTGCACGATACGGGATTTCCTTAAAACGTGGTTTTCTGACAAATTTTGACGAAAGAAAGCTCTCCTGTTTGTGTTCGTTTGAGTCTACACATGTAGACGTACGAGCCACACCAATTCTTTTCGAATTACAACGTGTTGTTTAGGAGATACAAGCAAATTTTGTTCGATGCATTATTTCTTCTCATAAAGTGTTTCCAATAAGTACATATTTGTCTTTACTCTGCAACACTTTATTTCCTTATAACGTGGTATTCTTACATATTCTTTCAAGGGAAAACTCTCCTGTGCGTTCTCCTTTGGGGCTACACGCTTAGACATACATGCAACGCCAAAGCTTTTCGAGTTACAACGTGTTGTTTAGGAAAAACAAGATAATTTCGCACGATGCGATATTTCCATAAAACGTGGTTTTCTGATATATTTTGACGAAAGAAAGTTCTGCCCTGTGTTCTATTTGAGGCTACACGTGTAGAGGTATGAGCCACACCAAATCTTTTTGAATCACAACGTGTTGTTTAGGAGATACAAGCTAATTTTGTATGATGCGTTATTTCTTCTCGTAAAGTGTTTCCAATATGTACTTACTGTCTTTACTCTGCAAAATTGTATTTCCTTATAACGTGGTATTCTTACATATTCTTTCAAGAGAAAACTCTCCTGTGCCTTCTCTTTTGAGGCTCCACGCTTACACATACACGCAATACCAAAGCTTTTGGAGTTACAACATGTTGTTTAGAAAAAAGAAGATGATTTCGCATGATGCGGGATATCCTTAAAATGTGGTTTTCTGAAAAAATTTGACGAAAGAAAATTCTCCTGTGGGTTCTCTTTTGAGGCTACACGTTTAGACGTACATGCCACACCAAATCCTTTCGAGTTACCACGTGTTGTTTAGGAGATACAAGCTAATTTTTTAAGATGCCTTAATTTTTCCGTAAAGTGTTTCCAATAAGTATGTATTTGTCTTTACTCTGCAACATTGTATTTCCTTATAACGTGGTATTCTTACATATTCTTTCGAGAGAAAACTTCCTGTGCGTTCTCTTTTGAGGTTACACGCTTAGACATACAGGCAACACCAAACCTTTTCGAGTTACAACGTGTTGTTTAGGAAAAACAAGATAATTTCGCACGATACGAGATTTCCTTAAAACGTGGTTTCTGACAAATTTTGATGAAAGAAAATTCTCCTGTGGGTTCTCTGTTGAGGTTACATGTTTAGACGTACACGTCACACCAAATCTTTTCGAGTTACAACGTGTTGTTTAGGAGATACAAGCTAATATTTTACGATGCATTATTTCTTCTCGTAAAGTGTTTCCAATATGTACTTATTTGTCTTTACTCTGCAAAATTGTATTTCCTTAACGTGGTATTCTTACATAATCTTTCAAGAGAAAACTCTCCTGTGCCTTCTCTTCTGAGGCTACACACTTAGACATACACGCAACACCAAAGCTTTTCGAATTACAACATGTTGTTTAGGAAAACAAGATGATTTCGCATGATGCGGGATTTCCTTATAACGTGGTTTTCTGAAAAATTTTGAACAAATAAAATTCTCCTGTGGGTTCTCTTTTGAGGCTACACGTTTAGACGTACACGCCACACCAAATCTTTTCGAGTTACAACGTGTTGTTTCGGAGATACAAGCTAATTTTTTAGGATGCGTTACTTCTTCTTGTAAAGTGTGTCCAATACATACATATTTGTCTTTACTCTGCAACACTGTATTTCCTTATAACGTGGTATTCTTACATATTCTTTTGAGAGAAAACTATCCCGTGCTTTCCCGTTTTAGGCTACACACTTAGACATACAGGCAACACCAAAGCTTTTCGAATTACAACGTGTTGTTTATGAAAAACAAGATAATTTCTCACGATGCGGGATTTCCTTAAAACGTGGTTTTCTGAAACATTTTGACGAAAGAAAATTCTTCAGTGTGTTTTCTTTTGAGGCTACACATTTAGACGTACACGCCACACCAAATCCTTTCGAGTTACCACGTGTTGTTTAGGAGATACAAGCTAATCTTGTACGATGCATTATTTCTTCTCATAAAGTGTTTCCAATACGTACGTATTTGTCTTTACTCTGCAACACTGTATTTCCTTATAAAGTTGTATTCTTACATATTCTTTCGAGAGAAAACTCTCCTGTGCGTTCTCTTTAGAGGCTACACGCTTAGACATACACGCAACGCCAAAGCATTTCGAGTTACAATGTGTTGTTTAGGAAAAACAAGATAATTTCGCACGATGCGAGATTTCCATAAAACGTGGTTTTCTGAAAAATTTTGAGGGAAGAAAGTTATCCTGTGGGTTCTCTTTTGAGGCTACACGTGTAGAGGTACAAGCCACACCAAATCTTTTCGAGTTACAACGTGTTGTTTAGGAGATACAAGCTAATTTTTTACGATGCGTTACTTCTTCTCTTAAAGTGTTTCCAATAGTATTTGTCTTTACTCTGCAACCCTGTATTTCCTTACAACGTGGTACTCTTACATATTCTTTCGAGAGAAAAGTCTCCTGTGCCTTCTCTTTTGAGGCTACACGCTTAGACATACACGCAACACCAAAGCTTTTCGAGTTACAACGTGTTGTTTAGGAAAAACAAGATAATTTCGCACGATGCAAGATTTCCTTAAAACGTGGTTTCTGACAAATTTTGATGAAAGAAAATTCTCCTGTGGGTTCTCGTTTGAGGCTACACTTTTAGACGTATACGTCACACCAAATCTTTTCGAGTTTCAACGTGTTGTTTAGGAGATACAAGGTAATTTTGAACGATGCGTTATTTCTTCTCGTAAAGTGTTTCCAATATGTACTTATTTGTCTTTACTCTGCAAAATTTTATTTCCTTATAACATGGTATTCTTACATATTCTTTTGAGAGAAAACTCTCCTGTGCCTTCTCTTTTCAGGCTACACACTTACACATACACGCAACACCAATGCTTTTCGAGTTACAACATGTTGTTTAGGAAAAGGAAGATGATTTCGCACGATGCGGGATTTCCTTAAAACGTGGTGTTCTGAAAAATTTTGAAAAAAGAAAATTCTCCTGTGTGTTCTCTTTTGGGGCTACACATTTAGACGTACACGCCACACCAAATCCTTTCGAGTTACCTCGTAAAGTTTAGGAGATACAAGCTAATTTTGTACGATGCGTTATTTCTTCTGGTAAAGTGTTTCCAATATGTACTTATTTGTCTTTACTCTGCAAAATTGTATTTCCTTATAACGTGGTATTCTTACATATTCTTTCGAGAGAAAACTCTCCTGTGCCTTCTCTTTTGAGGCTCCACGCTTACACATACACGCAACACCAAAGCTTTTTGAGTTACAACATGTTGTTTAGAAAAAGAAGATGATTTCCCACGATGCGGGATTTCCTTAAAACGTGGTTTTCTGAAAAAATTTGAAGAAAGAAAATTCTCCTGTAGGTTCTCTTTTGAGGCTACACGTTTAGACGTGCATGCAACACCAAATCTTTTCGAGTTACAATGTCTTGTTTAGGAGATAAAACCTAATTTTTTACGATGCGTTAATTCTTCTCGTAATGTGTTTCCAATACATACGTATTTGTCTTTACTCTGCAACATTGTATTTCCTTATAACGTGGTATTCTTACATATTCTTTCGAGAGAAAACTATCCTGTGCGTTCTCTTTTGAGGTTACACACTTAGACATTCACGCAACACCAAACCTTTTCGAGTAAGAACATGTTATTTAGGAAAAACAATATAATTTCGCACGATGCGAGATTTCCTTAAAACGTGGTTTCTGACAAATTTTGATGAAAGAAAATTCACCTGTGGGTTCTCTTTTGAGGCTATACATTTAGTCGTACATGTCACACCAAATCCTTTTGAGTTACAACGTGTTGTTTAGGAGATACAAGCTAATTTTGTATGATGCGTTATTTCTTCTTGTAAAGAGTTTCCAATATGTACTTATTTGTCTTTATTCTGAAAAATTGTATTTCCTTATAACGTGGTATTCTTACATATTCTTTCAAGAGAAAACTCTCCTGTGCCTTCTCTTTTGAGGCTCCACGCTTAGACATACACGCAACACTAAAGCTTTTCGAGTTACAACATATTTTTTAGGAAAAAGAAGGTGATTTCGCACGATGCGGGATTTCCTTAAAACGTGGCTTTCTGAAAAATTTTAACGAAAGAAAATTCTCCTGTGTGTTCTCTTTTGAGGCTACACGTTTAGACGTTCAAGCCACACCAAATCTTTTCCAGTTACAACGTGTTGTTTAGGAGATACAAGCTAATTTTGTACGATGCGTTATTTCTTCTCGTAATGTGTTTCCAATATGTACGTATTTGTCTTTACTCTGCAACATTGTATTTCCTTATAACGTGGTATTCTTACATATTCTTTCGAGAAAAAACTCTCCTTGACATTCTGTTTTGAGGCTACATGCTTAGACATACACGCAACACCAAAGCTTTTCGAGTTACAACGTGTTGTTTAGGAAAAACAAGATAATTTCGCATGATGCGAGATTTCCTTAAAACGTGGTTGCTGACAAATTTTGATGAAAGAAAATTCTCTTGTGGGTTCCCTTTTGATGCTACACGCTTAGACGTAAACGTCACACCAAATCTTTTCGAGTTACAACGTGTTGTTCAGGAGACACAAGCTAATTTTGTACGATGCGTTATTTCTTCTTGTAAAGTGTTTCCAATATGTACTTATTTGTCTTTACTCTGCAAAATTGTATTTCCTTATAACGTGGTATTCTTACATAATCTTTCGAGAGAAAACTCTCCTGTGCCTTCTCTTTTGAGGCTCCACGCTTACACATACACGCAACACCAAAGCTTTTCGAGTTACAACATGTTGTTTAGGAAAAAGAAGATGATTTCGCACGATGCGGGATTTCCTTAAAACGTGGCTTTCTGAAAAATTTTGACGAAAGAAAATTCTCCTGTGGGTTCTTTTTTGAGGCTACACGTTTAGACGTACATGCCACACCAAATCTTTTTGAGTTACAACGTGTTGTTACAGAGATACAAGGTAATTTTGTAAGATGAGTTACTTCTTCTCTTAAAGTGTTTCCAATACGTTCTTATTTGTCTTTACTCTGCAACACTGTATTTCCTTATAACGTGGTATTCTTACATATTCGTTCGAGAGAAAACTATCCTGTGTGTTCCCTTTTTAGTCTACACACTTAGACATACAGGCAACACCACAGCTTTCTGAGTTACAACGTGTTGTTTATGAAAAACAAGATAATTTCGCACGATGCGGGATTTCCTTAAAACATAGTTTTCTGAAAAATTTTGACGAAAGAAAATTCTTCAGTGGGTTCTCTTTTGAGGCTACACGTTTAGACATACACGCCACACCAAATCCTTTCGAGTTACCACGTGTGGTTTAGGAGATACAAGCTAATATTTTAAGATACGTTATTTCTTCTCATTAAGTGTTTCCAACATGTACGTATTTGTCTTTACTCTGCAACACTGTATTTCCTTATAACTTTGTATTCTTACATATTCTTTCGAGAGAAAACTCTCCTGTGCATTCTCTTTAGAGGCTACACGCTTAGACATACAAGCAACGCCAAAGCTTTTCGAGTTACAATGTGTTGTTTAGGAAAAACAAGATAATTACGCACGATGCGAGATTTCCATAAAACGTGGATTTCTGAAAAATTTTGAGGGAAGAAAGTTCTCCTGTGGGTTCTCTTTTGAGGCTACACATGTAGAGGTACGAGACACACCAAATCTATTCGAGTTACAACGTGTTGTTTAGGAGATACAAGCTAATTTTGCACGATGCGTTATTTCTTCTCTTAAAGTGTTTCCAGTAGTATTTGTCTTTACTCTGCAACAATGTATTTCCTTATAACATGGTATTCTTACATATTCTTTCGAGAGAAAACTTGCCTGTGCGTTCTCTTTTGAGGCTACACTCTTAGACAAATACGCAACGCCAAAGCTTTTCGAGTTACAACGTGTTGTTTAGGAAAACAAGATAATTTCGCACGATGCAGGATTTCCATAAAACGTGGTTTTCTGAAAGATTTTGACGAAAGAAATGTCTCCTGTCTGTTCTCTTTTGAGGCTACACGTGTAGAAGTACGAGCCACACCAAATCTTTTCGAGTTACTATGTGTTGTTTAGGAGATACAAGCTAATTTTGTACGATGTGTTATTTCTTCTCTTAAAGTTTTTACAATACTTACGTAGTTGTCTTTACTCTGCAACACTGTATTCCCTTATAACGTGGTATTCTTACATATTCTTTCCAGAGAAAACTCTCCTGTGCGTTCTCTTTTGAGGCTACACGCTTAGACATACACGAAACGCCAAAGCATTTCGAGTTACAATGTGTTGTTTAGGAAAAACAAGATAATTCCGCACTATGCGAGATTTCCATAAAACGTGGTGTCTGAAAAATTTTGACCAAAGAAAGTTCTCCTGTGGGTTCTCTTTTGAGGCTACACCTGTAGAGGTACGAGCCACACCAAATCTACTCGAGTTACAACGTGTTGTTTAGGAGATACAAGCTAATTTTTTATGATGCTTTATTTCTTCTCTTAAAGTGTTTCCAGTAGTATTTGTCTTTACTCTGCAACATTGTATTTCCTTATAACATGGTATTCTTACATATTCTTTCGAGAGAAAACTCGCCTGTGCGTTCTCTTTTGAGGCTACACACTTAGACAAATATGCAACGCCAAAGCTTTTCGAGTTACAACGTGTTGTTTATAAAAAACAAGATAATTTCGCACGATGCGAGATTTCCATAAAACGTGGTTTTCTGAAAAATTTTGATGAAAGAAAATTCTCCTGTGGGTTCTCGTTTGAGGCTACACTTTTAGACGTGCACGTCACACCAAATATTTTCGAGTTACAACGTGTTGTTTAGGAGATACAAGTTAATTTTGTACGATGCGTTATTTCTTCTCGTATAGTGTTTCCAATACGTACATATTTGTCTTTACTCTGCAACACTGTATTTCCTTATAACGTGGTATTCTTGCATATTCTTTCGAGAGAAAACTATCCTGTGCGTTCCCTTTTGAGGCTACACACTGAGACATACAGGCAAACCAAAGCTTTTCGAGTTACAACGTGTTGTTTATGAAAAACAAGATAATTTCGCACGATGCGGGATTTCCTTAAAACTTGGTGTTCAGACAAATTTTGACGAAAGAAAATTCTCCTGTGGGTTCTCTTTTGAGGCTACACATTTAGGCGTACGAGCCACACCAAATATTTCGAGTTACAACTTGTTGTTTAGGAGATAATAGCAAATTTTGTACGATGCGTTATTTCTTCTTGTAAAGTGTTTCCAATAAGTACTTATCTGTCTTTACTCTGCAACAATGTATTTCCTTATAACGTGGTATTCTTACATATTCTTTCGAGGGAAAACTCTCCTGTGCGTTCTCTTTTGAGGCTACATTCTTAGACATACACGCAACGCCAAATCTTTTCGAGTTACAAAGTGTTGTTTAGGAAAAACAAGATAATTTCGCACGATGCGAGATTTCCATAAAACGTGGTTTTCTGAAAACTTTTGACCACAGAAAGTTCTCCTGTGGGTTCTCTTTTGAGGCTACATGTTTAGACGTACACGTCACACCAAATCTTTTCGAGTTACAACGTGTTGTTTAGGAGATACAAGCTAAACTTGTACGATGAGTTATTTCTTCTCATAAAGTGTTTCCAATAAGTACTTATTTGTCGTTACTCTCCAAAATTGTATTTCCTTATAACGTGGTATTCTTACATATTCTTTCGAGAGAAAACTCTCCTGTGCCTTCTCTTTTGAGGCTCCACGCTTACACATACAAGCAACAGCAAAGCTTTTCGAGTTACAACATGTTGTTTAGGAAAAAGAAGATGATTTCGCATAATACGGGATTTCCTTAAAACGAGGTTTTCTGAAAAATTTTGACGAAAGAAAATTCTCCTGTGGGTTCTCTTTTGAGGCTACACATTTAGACATACAGGCCACACCAAATCATGTCGAGTTACAACGTGTTGTTTAGGAGATACAAGCTAATTTTTTACGATGTGTTAATTATTCTCGTAAAATGTTTCTAATACATACGCATTTGTCTTTACCCTGCAACATTGTATTTCCTTATAACGTGGTATTCTTACATATTCTTTCGATAGAAAACTATCCTGTGTGTTTCCCTTTGAGGCTACACACTTAGACATACAGGCAACACCAAAGCATTTCGAGTTACAACGTGTTGTTTATGAAAAACTAGATAATTTCGCACGATGCGGGATTTCCTTAAAACGTGGTGTTCTGACACATTTTGACGAAAGAAAATTCTCCTGTGGGTTCTCTTTTGAGGCTACACGTTTAGAGGTACAAGCCACACCAAATCCTTTCGAGTTACCACGTGTTGTTTAGGAGATACAAGCTAATTTTGTACGATGCGTTATTTCTTCTCGTAAAGTGTTTCCAAACGTACGTATTTGTCTTTACACTGCAACACTGTATTTCCTTATAATGTTGAATTCTTACATGTTCTTTCGAGAGAAAACTCTCCTGTGCATTCTCTTTAGAGGCTACATGCTCACACATACACGCAACACCAAAGCTTTTCGAGTTACAACGTGTTGTTTAGGAGATAGAAGCTAATTTTGTATGATGCGTTATTTCTTCTCGTAAAGTGTTCCCAATACGTATGTATTTGTCTTTACTCTGCAACACTGTATTTCCTTATAACTTGGTGTTCTTACATATTCTTTCAAGAGAAAACTATCCTGTGCCTTCTTTTTTGAGGCTACACACTTAGACATATGCGCAACTCCAAAGTTTTTTGAGTTGCAACGTGTGGTTTAGGAAAAACCAGATAATTTCGCAAGATGTGGGATTTCCGTAAAACGTGATTGTCTGAAAAATTTTGAGGAAAGAAAATTGTCCTGTGGGTTCTCTTTTGAGGCTACACGTTTAGAAGTACAGGCCACACCAAATCTTTTCGAGTTACAACGTGTTGTTTAGGAGATACAAGCTAATTTTGTACGATGCGTTATTTCTTCTCGTAAAGTGTTTCCAATACGTACGTATTTGTCTTTACTCTGCAACACTGTATTTCCTATTAACGTGGTATTCTTACCTATTCTTTCGAGAGAAAACTCTCCTGTGCCTTCTCTTTTGAGGTTACACACTTAGACATACACGCAACACGAAAGCTTTTCGAGTTACAACGTGTTGTTTAGGAAAATCAAGATAATTTCGCACGATGCGGGATTTCCTTAAAATGTGATTTTCTGAAAAATTTTGACGAAAGAAAATTCTCCTATAAGTTCTCTTTTGAGGCTACACGTTTAGACGTACACGCCACACCAAATCTTTTCGAGTTACAACGTGTTGTTTAGAAGATACAAGCAAATATTTTATGATGCGTTATTTCTTCTCGTAAACTGTTTCCAATACGTACGTATTTGTCTTTACTATGCAACACTGTATTTCCTTATAACGTGGTATTCTTACATATTCTTTCGAGAGAAAACTCTCCTGTGTGTTCTCTTTGAGGCTACATGCTTAGACATACACGCAGCACCAAAGATTTTCGAGTTACAACGTGTTGTTTAGGAAAAACAAGATAATTTCGCACGATATGGGATTTCGTTAAAACCTGGTTTTCTGACAAATTTTGACCAAAGAAAATTCTCCTGTCGGTTCTCTTTTGAGGCTACACGTTTAGAGGAATATGCCACACCAAATCTTTTCGAGTTACAACGTGTTGTTTTGGAGATACAAGCTAATTTTGTAAGATACGTTATTTCTTCTCCTAAAGTGTTTCCAATACATACGTATTTGTCTTTATTGTGCAACACTGTATTTCCTTATAACGTGGTATTCTTGCATATTATTTTGAGAGAAAACTCTCCTGTGCCTTCTCTTTTGAGGCTACATGCTTAGACATACACGAAACACCAAAGCTTTTCGAGTTACAACGTGTTGTTTAGGAAAAACAAGATAATTTCGCATGATGCGGGATTTCCTTAAAACGTGGTTTTCTGACAAATTTTGACGAAAGAAATTTCTCCTGTGGGTTCTCTTTTGAGGCTACATGTTTAGACGTACACACCACGCCAAATATTTTCGAGTTACAACGTGTTCTTTAGGAGAAACAAGCTAATTTTGTACGATGCATTATTTCTTCTCGTAAAGTGTTTCCAATACGTACGTATTTGTCTTTATTTTGCAACACTGTATTTCCTTATAACGTGGTATTCTTATATATTCTATCGAGAGAAAACTCTCCTGTGCATTCTCTTTTGAGGCTACATGCTTAGACATACATGAACACCAAAGCTTTTCGAGTTACAATGTGTTGTTTAGGAAAAACAAGATAAGTTCGCACGATGAGGGATTTCCTTAAAACGTGGTTTTCTGACAAATTTTGAAGAAAGAAAATTCTCCTGTGGGTTCTCTTTTGAGGCTACACGTTTAGATGCACACGCCACACCAAATATTTTCGAATTACAACGTGTTGTTTAGGAGATACAAGCTAATTTTGTACCATGCGCCATTTCTTCTCGTAAAGTATTTACAATTACTACCTATTTATCTTTACTCTGCAACACTGTATTTCCATATAACGTGGTATTCCTACATATTCTTTCGAGAGAAAACTCTCCTGTGTCCTCTTTTGAGGCTACACGCTTAGACATACACGCAACACCAAAGCTTTTCGAGTTATAACGTGTAGTTTAGGAAAAACAAGGTAATTTCGCACGATGAGGTATTTCCTTAGAACATGGTTTTCTAACAAATTTTGACGAAAGAAAATTCTCTTGTGGGTTCTCTTTTGAGGCTACACGTTTAGACGTACACGCCACACGAAATCTTTTCGAGTTACAACGTGTTGGTTAGGAGATACAAGCTAATTTTGTACGATGCGTTATTTCTTCTCGTAAAGTGTTTCCAATACGTACGTATTTGTCTTTATGCTGCAACACTGTATTTCCTTATAACGTGGTATTCTTACATATTCTTTCGACAGAAACTCTCCCGTGAATTCTCTTTTGAGGCCACATGCTTAGACATACATGCAACACCAAAGCTTTTCGAATTACAACGTGTTGTTTAGGAGAAACAAGATAATTTCGCACGATGCGGGATTTCCATAAAACGTGGGTTTCTGACAAATTTTGACGAAGGAAAATCCTCCTGTGGTTTCCCTTTTGAGGCTACACGTTTAGCCGTACATGCCACACCAAATCCTTTCGAGTTACAACGTTTTGTTTAGGAGATACAAGCTAATTTTGTATGATGCATTATATCTTTTCGTAAAGTTTTCCAATACTTATGTATTTGTCTTTAGTCTGCAACACTGTATTTCCTTATAACGTGGTATTCTCACATATTGTTTCGAGAGAATACTCTACTGTGCGTTCTCCTTTGAGGCTACAAGCTTAGATATACACGCAACACCAAAGCTTTTTTGAATTACAACGTGTTGTTTAGGAAAAACAAGATAATTTTGCAGGATGCAGGATTTCCTTAAAACGTGGTTTTCTCACAAATTTTGACGAAAGAAAATTCTCCTGTTCGTTGTCTTTGAGGCTACACTTTTAGACGTACACGCCAAACCAAATCTTTTCGAGTTACCACTTGTTGTTTAGGAGATACAAGTTAATAATTTATGATGCGTTATTTCTTCTCGTAAAGTGTTTCCAATATGTACGTTTTTGTCTTTACTCTGCAACACTGTATTTCCTTATAACGTGGTATTCTTACATGTTCTTCCGAGAGAAAACTCTCCTGTGCATTCTCTTTTGAGGCTACACGCTTAGACATACACGCAACACCAAAGCTTTTCGAGTTACAACGTGTTGTTTAGGAAAAACAAATAATTTCGCACGATGCGGGATTTCCTTAAAACGTGGTTTTCTGACAAATTTTGACGAAAGAAAATTCTCCTGTTGGTTCTCTTTTGAGGCTACACGTTTAGACTTACATGCCAAACCAAATCTTTTCGAGTTACAACGTGTTGTTTAGGAGATAAAAGCTAATTTTTAATAATGCATTATTTCTTCTCGTAAAGTGTTCCCAATATGTACGTATTTGTCTTTACTCTGCAAAATTGTATTTCCTAATAGCGTGGTGTTCTTACATATTCGTTCGAGAGAAAACTCTCCTGTGCCTTCTCTTTTGAGGCTCCACGTTTAGACATACACGCAACACTAAAGCTTTTCGAGTTACAACATGTTGTTTAGGAAAAAGAAGATGATTTCGCACGATGCAGGATTTCCTTAAAACGTGGTTTTCTCAAAAATTTTGAAGAAAGAAAATTCTCCTGTGGGTTCTCTTTTGAGGCTACACGTTTAGACATACACGCCACACCAGATCTTTTTGAGTTACAACGTTTTGTTTAGGAGATACATGTTAATTTTTTACTATGCGTTAATTCTTCTAGTAAAGTGTTTCCAATACGTACGTGTTTATCTTTACTCTGCAACACTGTATTTCCTTATAACGTGATATTCTTACATATTCTTTCGAGAGAAAACTCTCCTTTGCGTTCTCTGTTGAGGCTACACGCTTAGACATACATGCAACACCAAAGCTTTTCGAGTTACAACGTGTTGTTTAGGAAAAACAAGATAATTTCGCACGAAGCGAGATTTCCTTAAAACGTGGTTTCTGACAAATTTTGATGAAAGAAAACTCTCCTGTGGGTTCTCTTTTGAGGGTACACGTTTAGACATACACGTCACACCAAATGTTTTCGAGTAACAACGTGTTGTTTAGGAGATACAAGCTAATTTTGTAAGATGCGTTATTTCTTCTCGTAAAGTGTTTCCAATATGTACTTATTTGTCTTTACTCTGCAAAATTGTATTTCCTTATAACGTGGTATTCTTACATATTCTTTCAAGAGAAAACTCTCCTGTGCCTTCTCTTTTGAGGCTCCACGCTTAGACATACGCGCAACACCAAAGCTTTTCGAGTTACAGCTTGTTGTTTAGGAAAAAGAAGATGATTTCGCACGATGCGGGATTTCCTTAAAACGTGGTTTTCTGAAAAATTTTAACGAAAGAAAATTCTCCTGTGGGTTCTCTTTTGAAGCTACACATTTAGACGTACACGCCGCACCAAATCTTTTCGAGTTACAACGTGTTGTTTAAGAGATACAAGCTAATTTTGTACGATGCGTTATTTCTTCTCGTAAAGTTTTCCAATACGTACATATTTTTCTTTACTCTGCAACACTGTATTTCCTTATAACTTGGTATTCTTACATATTCTTTCGAGAGAAAACTATCCTGTGCGTTCCCTTTTGAGGCTACACACTTAGACATACAGGCATCACCAAAGCTTTTCGAGTTACAACGTGTTGTTTATGAAAATCAAGATTATTTCGCACGATGCGTGATTTCCTTAAAATGTGGTTTTCTCACAAATTTTGACGAAAGAAAATTATCCTGTGGGTTCTCTTTTGAGGCTACACGTTTAGACGTACACGCCACACCTAATCCTTTCGAGTTACCACGTGTTGTTTAGGAGATACAAGCTAATTTTTTATGATGCGTTATTTCTTCTCGTAAAGTGTTTCCAATACGTACTTATTTCTCTTTACTCTGCAACATTGTATTTCCCTAATATGTGGTATTCTTACATATTCTTTCGAGGGAAAACTCTGCTGTGTGTTCTCTTTTGAGGCTACATGCTTAGGCATACACGCAACGCCAAAGCTTTTCGAGTTACAACGTTTTGTTTAGGAAAAAGAAGATAATTTCGCACGATGCGAGATTTCCATAAAACGTGGTTTTCTGAAAAATTTTGACCAAAGAAAGTTCTCCTGTGCATTCTCTTTTGAGGCTACACGTGTAGTCGTAGGAGCCAAAACAAATCTTTTCGAGTTACAACGTGTTGTTTAGAAGATACAAGCTATTTTTTTACGATGCATTATTTCTTCTCTTAAAGTGTTTCCAATACGTACGTATTTGTCTTTACTCTGCAACACTGTATTTCCTCATAACGTGGTATTCTTACATATTCTTTCGAGAGAAATCTCTCCTGTGCGTTCTCTTGTGAGGCTACACCCTTAGACATACACGTAACAGCAAAGCTTTTCAAGATACAACATGTTGTTTAGGAAAAACAAGATAATTTCGCACGATGCAAGATTTCCTTAAAACGTGGTTTCTGACAAATTTTGATGAAAGAAAATTCTCCTGTGTGTTCTCTTTTGAGGCTACAGGTTTAGACGTACATGTCACACCAGATCTTTTCGAGTTACAACGTGTTGTTTAGGAGATACAAGCTAATTTTGTATGAAGCAGTATTTCTTTTACTAAAGTGTTTCCAATATGTACTTATTTGTCTTTACTCTGCAAAATTGTATTTCCTTATAACGTGGTATTCTTACAGATTCTTTCGAGAGAAAACTCTCCTGTGCATTCTCTTTTGAGGCCACACCTTTAGACATACACGCAACACCAAAGCTTTTCGAATTACCACGTGTTGTTTAGGAAAAACAAGATAATTTTGCACGATGCGGGATTACCTTAAAACGTGGTTTTCTGACAAATTTTGACGAAAGAAAGTTCCCCTGTTGGTGTTCTTTTGAGTCAACACGTGTAGACGTACGGGCCACACCAAATCTTTTCTAGTTACAACGTGTTGTTTAGGAGATACAAGCAAATTTTGTACGATGCGTTATTTCTTCTCATAAAGTGTTTCCAATACGTACGTATTTGTCTTTACTCTGCAACACTGTATTTCCTTATAACGTGGTATTCTTACATATTCTTTCGAGGGAAAACTCTCCTGTGCGTTCTCTTTTGAGGCTACATGCTTAGACATACATGCAACCCCAAAGCTTTTCGAGTTACAACTTGTTGTTTAGGAAAAACAAGATAATTTCGCAGGATGTGAGATGTCCATAAAACATGGTTTTCTGACATATTTTGACGAAAGAAAGTTCTCCTGTGGGTTCTCTTTTGAGGCTACACGTGTAGAGGTATGGGCCACACCAAATCTTTTCGAGTTGCAACGTGTTGTTTAGGAGATACAAGCTAATTTTGTACGATGCGTTATTTCTTCTCGTAAAGTGTATCCAATATGTACGTATTTGTCTTTACTCTGCAACACTGTATTTCCTTATAACGTGGTATTCTTATATATTCTTTCGAGAGAAAACTCTCCTGTGCGTTCTCTTTTGAGGTGACACGCTTAGACATACACGCAACACCAAAGCTTTTCGAGTTACAACGTGTTGTTTAGGAAAAACAAGATAATTTCGCACGGTGCGAGATTTCATTAAAACGTGGTTTCTGACTAATTGGATGAAGGAAAATTCTCCTGTGGGTTCTCTTTTGAGGCTGCACGTTTAGACGTACACTTCACACCAAATCTTTTTGAGTTACAAGTTTTGTTTAGGAGATACAAGCTAATTTTGTACGATGCGTTATTTCTTCTCGTAAAGTGTTTCCAATATGTTCTTATGTGTCTTTACTCTGCAAAATTGTATTTCCTTTTAACGTGGTATTCTTACATATTCTTTCGAGAGAAAACTCTCCTGTGCCTTCCCTTTTGAGGCTCCATGCTTACACAAACACACAACGCCAAAGCTTTTCGAGTTACAACGTGTTGTTTAGGAAAAACAAGATAATTTCGCACGGTGCGAGATTTCATTAAAACGTGGTTTCTGACTAATTGGATGAAGGAAAATTCTCCTGTGGGTTCTCTTTTGAGGCTGCACGTTTAGACGTACACTTCACACCAAATCTTTTTGAGTTACAAGTTTTGTTTAGGAGATACAAGCTAATTTTGTACGATGCGTTATTTCTTCTCGTAAAGTGTTTCCAATATGTACTTATGTGTCTTTACTCTGCAAAATTGTATTTCCTTTTAACGTGGTATTCTTACATATTCTTTCGAGAGAAAACTCTCCTGTGCCTTCCCTTTTGAGGCTCCATGCTTACACAAACACACAACGCCAAAGCTTTTTGAGTTACAATGTGTTGTTTAGGAAAAACAAGATTATTTCGCACGATGCCAGATTTCCATAAAACGTGGTTTTCTGAAAAATTTTGACGAAAGAAAGTTCTCTTGTGGGTTCTCTTTTGAGGCTGCACGTGTGGAGGTATGAGCCACACCAAATCTTTTCGAGCTACAACGTGTTGTTTAGGAGATACAAGCTAATGTTGTACAATGCATTATTTCTTCGCTTAAAGTGTTTCCAATACGTACATATTTGTCTTTACTCTGCAACACTGTATTTCCTTATAACGTGGTATTCTTACATATTCTTTCGAGAGAAAACTCTCCTTTGAGTTCTCTTTTGAGGTTACACGCTTAGACATACACGCAACACCAAAGCTTTTCGAGTTACAACGTGTTCTTTAGGAAAAACAAGATAATTTCGCACGATGCGAGATTCCCTTAAAACGTGGTTTCTGACAAATTTTGACGAAAGAAAATTCTCCTGTGGGTTCTCTTTTGAGGCTACACGTTTAGACGTACACGTCACACCAAATCTTTTCGAGTTACAACGTGTTGTTTAGGAGATACAAGCTAATTTTGTACGATGCGTTATTTCTTCTCGTAAAGTGTTTCCAATATGTACTTATTTGTCTTTACTCTGCAAAATTGTATTTCCTTATAACGTGGTATTCTTACATATTCTTTCGAGAGAAAACTCTCCTGTGCCTTCTCTTTTGAGGCTCCATGCTTACACAAACACGCAACGCCAAAGCTTTTTGAGTTACAATGTGTTGTTTAGGAAAAACAAGATAATTTCCCACGATGCCAGATTTCCATAAAACGTGGTTTTCTGAAAAATTTTGACGAAAGAAAGTTCTCCTGTGGGTTCTTTTTCGAGGCTACACGTGTAGAGGTAAGAGCCATACCAAATCTTTTCGAGTTTCAACGTGTTATTTAGGAGATACAAGCTAATGTTGTACGATGCGTTATTTCTTCTCTTAAAGTGTTTCCAATAAGTACATATTTGTCTTTACTCTGCAACACTGTATTTCCTTATAACGTGGTATTCTTACATATTCTTTCGAGAGAAAACTCTCCTGTGAGTTCTCTTTTGAGGCTACAAGCTTAGACATACAGGCAACACCAAAGCTTTTCCAGTTACAACCTATTGTTTAGGAAAAACAAGATAATTTTGCACGATGCGAGATTTCTTTAAAACGTGGTTTCTGACAAATTTTGATGAAAGAAAATTCTCCTGTGGGTTCTCTTGAGGCTACACATGTAGACGTACACGTCACACCAAATCTTTTCGAGTTACAACGTGTTGTTTAGGAGATACAAGCTAATTTTGTACGATGCGTTATTTCTTCTCATAAATTGTTTCCAATACGTACTTATTTGTATTTAGTCTGCAACACTGTATTTCCTTATAACGTGGTATTCTTACATATTCTTTGAGGGAAAACTCTCCTGTGCGTGCTCTTTTGAGGCTACATGCTTAGACATACACGCAACGACAACGATTTTCGAGTAACAACGTGTTGTTTAGTAAAAACAAGATAATTTCGCACGATGCGAGATTTCCATAAAACGTGGTTTTCTGAAAAATTTTGACGAAAGAAAATTCTCCTGTGGGTTCTCTTTTGAGGCTACACGTGTAGGGGTACGAGCCACACTAAATCTTATCGAGTTACAAGGTGTTGTTTAGGAGATACAAGCTAATTTTGTACGATGCTTTAATTCTTCTCGTAAAGTGTTTCCAATACGTATGTATTTGTCTTTACTCTGCAACACTGTATTTCCTTATAACGTGGTATTCTTACATATTCTTTCGAGAGAAAACTCTCCTGTGTGTTCTCTTTTGAGGCTACACGCTTAGACATACACGCACCACCAAAGCTTTTCGAGTTACAACGTGTTGTTTAGGAAAAACAAGATAATTTCGCACGATGCGAGATTTCCATAAAACGTGGTTTCTGACAAATTTTGATGAAAGAAAATTCTCCTGTGGGTTCTCTTTTGAGGCTACACATTTAGACGTACACGTCACACCAAACCTTTTTGTTGTTTAGGAGATACAAGCTAATTTTCTACGATACGTTATTTCTTTTTGTAATGTGTTTCCAATAAGTTCTTATTTGCCTTTACCCTGCAAAATTGTATTTTCTTATAACGTGGTATTCTTACATATTCTTTCAAGAGAAAACTCTCCTGTGCCTTCTCTTTTGAGGCTCCACGCTTACACATACACGCAACACCAAAGCTTTTCGAGTTACAACATGTTGTTTAGGAAGACGATGATATCGCACGATGCGGGATTTCCTTAAAACGTGGTTTTCTGACAAATTTTGACGAAAGAAAATTCTCCTTTGGGTTCTCTTTTGAGGCTACATTTTTAGATGTACACGCCACACCAAATTTTTTCGAGTTACAACGTGTTGTTTAGGAGATACAAGCTAATTTTGTACGATGCGTTAATTCTTCTAGTAAAGCGTTACCAATATGTATGTATTTGTCTTTACGCTGCAACACTGTATTTCTTTATCACGTGGTTTTCTTACATATTGTTTCGAGAGAAAACTATACTGTGCGTTCCCTTTTGAAGCTACACACTTAGACATACAGGCAACACCAAAGCTTTTCGAGTTACAACGTGTTTTTATGAAAAACAAGATAATTTCGCACGATGCGAGATTTCCTTAAAACGTGGTGTTCTGACAACTTTTGAGGAAAGAAAATTCTCCTGTGGGTTCTCTTTTGAGGCTACACGTTTAGACGTGCACGCAATACCTAATCATTTCGAGTTACCATGTGTTGTTCAGGAGATACAAGCTAATTTTGTACGATGCGTTATTTCTTCTTGTAAAGTGTTTCCAATAAGTATGCATTTTCTTTAGTGTGCAATACAGTATTTCCTAATAACGTGGTATTCTTACATATTCTTTTGACAGAAAACTCTCCTGTGCCTTCTCTTTTGAGGCTACACGCTTAGACATACACGCAACACCAAAGATTTTCGAGTGACACCGTGATGTTTAGGAAAAACAAGATAATTTCGCACGATGTGGGATTTCCTTAAAACGTGGTTTTCTGACAAATTTTGACGAAAGAAAATTTTCCTGTGGGTTCTCTTTTGAGGCTGCACATTTAGACGTACACACCACACCAAATCTTTTCGAGTTACAACGTGCTGTTTAGGAGTTACAAGCTAATTTTTTATGATGCATTATTTCTTCTCGTAAAGTTTAAGTGTTTCCAATATGTACATATTTGTGTTTACTCTGCAACATTGTATTTCCTCATAACGTGGTATTCTTACATATTCTTTCGAGAGAAAACTGTCCTGTGCGTTCTCTTTTGAGGCTACACGCTTAGACATACACGCAACACCAAAGCTATTCGAGTTACAACGTGTTGTTTAGGAAAAACAAGATAATTTCGCACGATGTGGGATTTTCTAAAATCGTGGTTTTCTGAAAAAAATTTGACCAAAGAAAATACTCCTGTGGGTTCTCTTTTGAGGCTACACGTTTAGATGTACACGTCACACCAAATCTTTTCGAGTTATAACGTGTAGTTTAGGAGATACATGCTAATTTTGTACGATGCATTATTTCTTCTCGTAAAGTGTTTCCAATACGTACGTATTTGTCTTTACTCTGCAACACTGTATTTCCTTATAACGTGGTATTCTTGCATATTCTTTCGAGAGAAAATTCTCCTGTGCCTTCTCATTTGAGGCTACATGCTTAGACATACACGCAAAACCAAATCTTTTTGATTTACACGTGTTGATTAGGAAAAACAATATAATTTCGCATGATGCGGGCTTTCCTTAAAACGTGGTTTTCTTACAAATTTTGACGAAAGAAAATTCTCCTGTGGGTTCTCTTTTGAGGCTACACGCTTAGACGTACACACCACACCAAATCTTTTCGAGTTACAACGTGCTGTTTAGGAGTTACAAGCTAATTTTTTATGATGCATTATTTCTTCTCGTAAAGTTTAAGTGTTTCCAGTATGTACATATTTGTCTTTACTCTGCAACATTGTATTTCCTCATAACGTGGTATTCTTACATATTCTTTCGAGAGAAAACTGTCCTGTGCGTTCTCTTTTGAGGCTACACGCTTAGACATACATGCAACACCAAAGCTATTCGAGTTACAACGTGTTGTTTAGGAAAAACAAGATAATTTCGCACGATGTGGGATTTTCTAAAATCATGGTTTTCTGAAAAAAAATTTGACCAAAGAAAATACTCCTGTGGGTTCTCTTTTGAGGCTACACGTTTAGATGTACACGTCACACCAAATCTTTTCGAGTTATAACGTGTAGTTTAGGAGATACATGCTAATTTTGTACGATGCATTATTTCTTCTCGTAAAGTGTTTCCAATACGTACGTATTTGTCTTTACTCTGCAACACTGTATTTCCTTATAACGTGGTATTCTTGCATATTCTTTCGAGAGAAAATTCTCCTGTGCCTTCTCATTTGAGGCTACATGCTTAGACATACACGCAAAACCAAATCTTTTTGATTTACACGTGTTGATTAGGAAAAACAATATAATTTCGCATGATGCGGGCTTTCCTTAAAACGTGGTTTTCTTACAAATTTTGACGAAAGAAAATTCTCCTGTGGGTTCTCTTTTGAGGCTACACGTTTAGACGTACACACCACACCAAATCTTTTCAAGTTACAACGTGCTGTTTAGGAGTTACAAGCTAATTTTTTATGATGCATTATTTCTTCTCGTAAAGTTTAAGTGTTTCCAGTATGTACATATTTGTCTTTACTCTGCAACATTGTATTTCCTCATAACGTGGTATTCTTACATATTCTTTCGAGAGAAAACTGTCCTGTGCGTTCTCTTTTGAGGCTACACGCTTAGACATACATGCAACACCAAAGCTATTCGAGTTACAACGTGTTGTTTAGGAAAAACAAGATAATTTCGCACGATGTGGGATTTTCTAAAATCGTGGTTTTCTGAAAAAAAATTTGACCAAAGAAAATACTCCTGTGGGTTCTCTTTTGAGGCTACACGTTTAGATGTACACGTCACACCAAATCTTTTCGAGTTATAACGTGTAGTTTAGGAGATACATGCTAATTTTGTACGATGCATTATTTCTTCTCGTAAAGTGTTTCCAATACGTACGTATTTGTCTTTACTCTGCAACACTGTATTTCCTTATAACGTGGTATTCTTGCATATTCTTTCGAGAGAAAATTCTCCTGTGCCTTCTCATTTGAGGCTACATGCTTAGACATACACGCAAAACCAAATCTTTTTGATTTACACGTGTTGATTAGGAAAAACAATATAATTTCGCATGATGCGGGCTTTCCTTAAAACGTGGTTTTCTTACAAATTTTGACGAAAGAAAATTCTCCTGTGGGTTCTCTTTTGAGGCTACACGTTTAGACGTACACGCCACACCAAATCATTTCGAGTTAAAACGTGTTGTTTAGGAGATACAAGCTTGTACGAAGCGTTATTTCTTCTCGTAAAGTGTTTCCAATACGAACGTATTTGTCTTTACTCTGCAACAATGTATTTCCTTATAACGTGGTATTCTTACATATTCTTTATAGAGAAAACTCTCCTGTGCCTTCTCTTTTGAGGCTACACGCTTAGACATACACGCAACACCAAAGCTATTCGAGTTACGACGTTTTGTTTGGGAAAACCAAGATAATTTCGCAGGATGCGGGATTTCCTTAAAACGTGGTTTTCTGAAAAATTTTGACGAACGAAAATTCTCCTGTGGGATCTCTTTTGAGGCTACACGATTAGACGCACACACCACACCAAATATTTTCGAGTTACAACGTGTTGTTTAGGAGATACAAGCTAATTTTTTACGATGCTTTATTTCTTCTCGTAAAGTGTTTCCAATACATACGTATTTGTCTTTACTCTGCAACACTGTATTTCCTTATAACGTGGTATTCTTACATATTCTTTCGAGGGAAAACTCTCCTGTGCGTTCTCTTTTGAAGGCTACATGCTTAGACATACATGCAACACCAAAGCACACGAGTTACAACGTGTTGTTTAGGAAAAACAAGATAATTTTGCACGATGCGGGATTTCCTAAAATCGTGGTTTTCTGAAAAAATTTTGACGAAAGAAAATACTCCTGTGGGTTCTCTTTTGAGGCTACACGTTTAGATGTACACGCCACACCAAATCTTTTCGAGTTACAACGTGTTGTTTAGGAGATACAAGCTAATTTTTTACGATGCTTTATTTCTTCTCGTAAAGTGTTTCCAATACATACGTATTTGTCTTTACTCTGCAACACTGTATTTCTTTTTAACGTGGTATTCTTACATTTTCTTTAAGGGAAAACTCTCTTCCTATGCCTTCTCTTTTGAGGCTACATGCTTAGACATACTCGCAACACCAAAGCTTTTCGACCGGTTGTTTAGGAAAAACAAGATAATTTCGCATGATGCGGGATTTCCTTAAAATGTGGTTTACTGACCAATTTTGACGAAAGAAAATTCTCCTGTGGCTTCTCTTTTGAGGCTACACGTTTAGACATATAGGCCATACCAAATCTTTTCGAGTTACAACGTGTTGTTTAGGAGATACAAGCTAATTTTGTACGATGCGTTATTTCTTCTCTTAAAGTGTTTCCAATACGTACGTATTTGTCTTTACTCTGCAACACTGTATTTCCTTATAAAGTGGTATTCTTACATATTCTTTCGAGAGAAAACTCTCCTGTGAGTTCTCTTTTGAGGCTACAAGCTTAGACATACAGGCAACACCAAAGATTTTCCAGTTACAACCAGTTGTTTAGGAAAAACAAGATAA
The DNA here is from genome assembly GCF_947179515.1 of Apodemus sylvaticus. Classification (NCBI taxonomy): domain Eukaryota; kingdom Metazoa; phylum Chordata; class Mammalia; order Rodentia; family Muridae; genus Apodemus; species Apodemus sylvaticus. The sequence continues at coordinate 1,864,097 of NC_067474.1, read as the reverse complement.
TTTTGCACGATGCGAGATTTCTTTAAAACGTGGTTTCTGACAAATTTTGACGAAAGAAAATTCTCCTGTGGGTTCTCTTTTGAGGCTACACGTTTAGACGTACACGTCACACCAAGTCTTTTCGAGTTACAACGTGTTGTTTAGGAGATACAAGCTAATTTTGTACGATGCGTTATTTCTTCTCGTAAAGTGTTTCCAATATGTACTTATTTGTCTTTACTCTGCAAAATTGTATTTCCTTATAACATGGTATACTTACATATTCTTTTGAGAGAAAACTCTCCTGTGCCTTCTCTTTTGAGGCTCCATGCTTACACATACACGCAACACCAAAGCTTTTCGAGTTACAACATGTTGTTTAGGAAAAACAAGATGATTTCGCACGATGCGGGATTTCCTTAAAACGTGGTTTTCTGAAAAATTTTGACGAAAGAAAATTCTCCTGTGAATTCTCTTTTGAGGCTACACGTTTAGACGTACATGCCATACCAAATCTTTTCGAGTTACAACGTGTTGTTTAGGAGATACAAGTTAATTTTTTAGGTTGCGTTAATTCTTTTCGTAAAGTGTTTCCCATACGTACATATTTGTCTTTATTCTGCAACATTGTATTTCCTTATAAGGTGGAATTCATGCATATTCTTTCGAGAGAAAACTATCCTGTGCGTTCCCTTTTGAGGCTACACACTTAGACATACAGGCAACACCAAAGCTTTTCGAGTTACAACGTGTTGTTTATGAAAAACAAGATAATTTCGCAAATGCTGGATTTCCTTAAAACGTGGTTTTAGGAAAAATTTTGACGAAAGAAAATTCTCCTGTGGGTTCTCTTTTGAGGCTACCTGTATAGACGTACACGCCACACCAAATCCTTTCGAGTTACCACGTGTTGTTTAGGAGATACAAGCTAATTTTGTACGATGCGTTATTTTTTCTCGTAAAGTGTTTCCCTTATGTACATATTTGTCTTTACTCTGCAACACTGTTTTTCCTTATGACATTGTATTCTTACATGTTCTTTCGAGAGAAAACTCTCCTGTGCATTCTCTTTAGAGACTACATGCTCAGACATTCACACAACACCAAAGCTTTTCGAGTTACAACGTGTTGTTAAGGAAAAACAAGATAATTTTGCACGATGTGGGATTTCCTTAAAACGTGGTTTTTTGACAAATTTTGACGAAAGAAAGTTCTCCTGTAGGTTCTCTTTTGAGGCTACACGTGTAGAGGTACGAGCCACACCAAATATTTTTGAGTTACAACGTGTTGATTAGGAGATACAAGCAAATATTGTATGATGTGTTATTTCTTCTCGTAAAGTGTTTCCAATATGTACTTATTTGTCTTTACTCTGCAACACTGTATTTCCTTATAACGTGGTATTCTTACATATTCTTTCGAGGGAAAACTCTCCTGTACATTCTCTTTTGAGGCTAGAAGCTTAGACAAACACGCAACTCCAAAGCTTTTCGAGTTACCACGTGTTGTTTAGGAAAAAGAAGGAAATTTTGCACGATGCGAGATTTCCATAAAACGTGGTTTTCTGAAAAATTTTGACGAAAGAAAATTCTTATGTGGGTTCTATTTTGATGCTACACGTTTAGACACACACGCCACACCAAATCTTTTCGGGTTATAACGTGTTGTTTAGGAGATACAAGCTAATTTTGTACGATGCGTTATTTCTTCTCTTAAAGATTTCCAATACGTACGTAGTTGTCTTTACTCTGCAACACGGTATTTCCTTATAACGTGGTATTCTTACATATTCTTTCGAGAGAAAACTCTCCTGTGTGTTCTCTTTTGAGGCTACAAGCTTAGAAATACACGCAACACCAAAGCTTTTCGAGTTACAACGTGTTGTTTAGGAAAAACAAGATAATTTCGCACGATGCGAGATTTCCTTAAAATGTGGTTTTCTGACAAATATTGACGAAAGAAAATTCTCCTATGGGTTTTCTTTTGAGGCTACACGTTTAGTCATACATGCCACACCAAGTCTTTTCGAGTTACAACGTGTTGTTGAGGAGATACAAGCTATTTTTTGCGATGTGTTATTTTTTCTCATAATGTTAAAGTGTTTCCAATATGTACGTATTTGTCTTTACTCTGCAACACTGTATTTCCTTATAACGTGGTATTCTTTCATATTCTTTCTAGAGAAAACTCTCCATTGCCTTCTCTTTTGAGGCTACATGCTAAGACTTACACGCAACACCAAAGCTTTTCGAGTTACAACATGTTGTTTAGGAAAAACAAGATAATTTCACACGATGAGGGATTTCCTTAAAACGTGGTTTTCTGACATATTTTGATGAAAGAAAATTCTCCTGTGGGTTCTCTTTTGAGGCTACACGTTTAGGTGTACACGCCACACCAAATCTTTTCAAGTTACAACGTGCTGTTTAGGAGATACAAGCTAATTTTGTACGATGCATTATTTCTTCTCATAAAGTTTAAGTGTTTCTAATAAGTGCGTATTTGTCTTTACTCTGCAACACTGTATTTCCTTATAACGTGGTATTCTTACATATTCTTTCGAGAGAAAACTCTCCTGTGCCTTCTCTTTTGAGGCTCCACGCTTACACATACACGCAACACCAAAGCTTTTCGAGTTACAACATGTTGTTTAGGAAGAAGATGATATCGCACGATGCGGGATTTCCTTAAAACGTGGTTTTCTGACAAATTTTGACGAAAGAAAATTCTCCTTTGGGTTCTCTTTTGAGGCTACATTTTTAGATGTACACGCCACACCAAATTTTTTCGAGTTACAACGTGTTGTTTAGGAGATACAAGCTAATTTTGTACGATGCGTTAATTCTTCTAGTAAAGCGTTACCAATATGTATGTATTTGTCTTTACGCTGCAACACTGTATTTCTTTATCACGTGGTTTTCTTACATATTGTTTCGAGAGAAAACTATACTGTGCGTTCCCTTTTGAAGCTACACACTTAGACATACAGGCAACACCAAAGCTTTTCGAGTTACAACGTGTTTTTATGAAAAACAAGATAATTTCGCACGATGCGAGATTTCCTTAAAACGTGGTGTTCTGACAACTTTTGAGGAAAGAAAATTCTCCTGTGGGTTCTCTTTTGAGGCTACACGTTTAGACGTGCACGCAATACCTAATCATTTCGAGTTACCATGTGTTGTTCAGGAGATACAAGCTAATTTTGTACGATGCGTTATTTCTTCTTGTAAAGTGTTTCCAATAAGTATGCATTTTCTTTAGTGTGCAATACAGTATTTCCTAATAACGTGGTATTCTTACATATTCTTTTGACAGAAAACTCTCCTGTGCCTTCTCTTTTGAGGCTACACGCTTAGACATACACGCAACACCAAAGATTTTCGAGTGACACCGTGATGTTTAGGAAAAACAAGATAATTTCGCACGATGTGGGATTTCCTTAAAACGTGGTTTTCTGACAAATTTTGACGAAAGAAAATTTTCCTGTGGGTTCTCTTTTGAGGCTGCACATTTAGACGTACACACCACACCAAATCTTTTCGAGTTACAACGTGCTGTTTAGGAGTTACAAGCTAATTTTTTATGATGCATTATTTCTTCTCGTAAAGTTTAAGTGTTTCCAATATGTACATATTTGTGTTTACTCTGCAACATTGTATTTCCTCATAACGTGGTATTCTTACATATTCTTTCGAGAGAAAACTGTCCTGTGCGTTCTCTTTTGAGGCTACACGCTTAGACATACACGCAACACCAAAGCTATTCGAGTTACAACGTGTTGTTTAGGAAAAACAAGATAATTTCGCACGATGTGGGATTTTCTAAAATCGTGGTTTTCTGAAAAAAATTTGACCAAAGAAAATACTCCTGTGGGTTCTCTTTTGAGGCTACACGTTTAGATGTACACGTCACACCAAATCTTTTCGAGTTATAACGTGTAGTTTAGGAGATACATGCTAATTTTGTACGATGCATTATTTCTTCTCGTAAAGTGTTTCCAATACGTACGTATTTGTCTTTACTCTGCAACACTGTATTTCCTTATAACGTGGTATTCTTGCATATTCTTTCGAGAGAAAATTCTCCTGTGCCTTCTCATTTGAGGCTACATGCTTAGACATACACGCAAAACCAAATCTTTTTGATTTACACGTGTTGATTAGGAAAAACAATATAATTTCGCATGATGCGGGCTTTCCTTAAAACGTGGTTTTCTTACAAATTTTGACGAAAGAAAATTCTCCTGTGGGTTCTCTTTTGAGGCTACACGCTTAGACGTACACACCACACCAAATCTTTTCGAGTTACAACGTGCTGTTTAGGAGTTACAAGCTAATTTTTTATGATGCATTATTTCTTCTCGTAAAGTTTAAGTGTTTCCAGTATGTACATATTTGTCTTTACTCTGCAACATTGTATTTCCTCATAACGTGGTATTCTTACATATTCTTTCGAGAGAAAACTGTCCTGTGCGTTCTCTTTTGAGGCTACACGCTTAGACATACATGCAACACCAAAGCTATTCGAGTTACAACGTGTTGTTTAGGAAAAACAAGATAATTTCGCACGATGTGGGATTTTCTAAAATCGTGGTTTTCTGAAAAAAAATTTGACCAAAGAAAATACTCCTGTGGGTTCTCTTTTGAGGCTACACGTTTAGATGTACACGTCACACCAAATCTTTTCGAGTTATAACGTGTAGTTTAGGAGATACATGCTAATTTTGTACGATGCATTATTTCTTCTCGTAAAGTGTTTCCAATACGTACGTATTTGTCTTTACTCTGCAACACTGTATTTCCTTATAACGTGGTATTCTTGCATATTCTTTCGAGAGAAAATTCTCCTGTGCCTTCTCATTTGAGGCTACATGCTTAGACATACACGCAAAACCAAATCTTTTTGATTTACACGTGTTGATTAGGAAAAACAATATAATTTCGCATGATGCGGGCTTTCCTTAAAACGTGGTTTTCTTACAAATTTTGACGAAAGAAAATTCTCCTGTGGGTTCTCTTTTGAGGCTACACGTTTAGACGTACACGCCACACCAAATCATTTCGAGTTAAAACGTGTTGTTTAGGAGATACAAGCTTGTACGAAGCGTTATTTCTTCTCGTAAAGTGTTTCCAATACGAACGTATTTGTCTTTACTCTGCAACAATGTATTTCCTTATAACGTGGTATTCTTACATATTCTTTATAGAGAAAACTCTCCTGTGCCTTCTCTTTTGAGGCTACACGCTTAGACATACACGCAACACCAAAGCTATTCGAGTTACGACGTTTTGTTTGGGAAAACCAAGATAATTTCGCAGGATGCGGGATTTCCTTAAAACGTGGTTTTCTGAAAAATTTTGACGAACGAAAATTCTCCTGTGGGATCTCTTTTGAGGCTACACGATTAGACGCACACACCACACCAAATATTTTCGAGTTACAACGTGTTGTTTAGGAGATACAAGCTAATTTTTTACGATGCTTTATTTCTTCTCGTAAAGTGTTTCCAATACATACGTATTTGTCTTTACTCTGCAACACTGTATTTCCTTATAACGTGGTATTCTTACATATTCTTTCGAGGGAAAACTCTCCTGTGCGTTCTCTTTTGAAGGCTACATGCTTAGGCATACATGCAACACCAAAGCACACGAGTTACAACGTGTTGTTTAGGAAAAACAAGATAATTTTGCACGATGCGGGATTTCCTAAAATCGTGGTTTTCTGAAAAAATTTTGACGAAAGAAAATACTCCTGTGGGTTCTCTTTTGAGGCTACACGTTTAGATGTACACGCCACACCAAATCTTTTCGAGTTACAACGTGTTGTTTAGGAGATACAAGCTAATTTTTTACGATGCTTTATTTCTTCTCGTAAAGTGTTTCCAATACATACGTATTTGTCTTTACTCTGCAACACTGTATTTCTTTTTAACGTGGTATTCTTACATTTTCTTTAAGGGAAAACTCTCTTCCTATGCCTTCTCTTTTGAGGCTACATGCTTAGACATACTCGCAACACCAAAGCTTTTCGACCGGTTGTTTAGGAAAAACAAGATAATTTCGCATGATGCGGGATTTCCTTAAAATGTGGTTTACTGACCAATTTTGACGAAAGAAAATTCTCCTGTGGCTTCTCTTTTGAGGCTACACGTTTAGACATATAGGCCATACCAAATCTTTTCGAGTTACAACGTGTTGTTTAGGAGATACAAGCTAATTTTGTACGATGCGTTATTTCTTCTCTTAAAGTGTTTCCAATACGTACGTATTTGTCTTTACTCTGCAACACTGTATTTCCTTATAAAGTGGTATTCTTACATATTCTTTCGAGAGAAAACTCTCCTGTGAGTTCTCTTTTGAGGCTACAAGCTTAGACATACAGGCAACACCAAAGATTTTCCAGTTACAACCAGTTGTTTAGGAAAAACAAGATAATTTTGCACGATGCGAGATTTCTTTAAAACGTGGTTTCTGACAAATTTTGACGAAAGAAAATTCTCCTGTGGGTTCTCTTTTGAGGCTACACGTTTAGACGTACACGTCACACCAAGTCTTTTCGAGTTACAACGTGTTGTTTAGGAGATACAAGCTAATTTTGTACGATGCGTTATTTCTTCTCGTAAAGTGTTTCCAATATGTACTTATTTGTCTTTACTCTGCAAAATTGTATTTCCTTATAACATGGTATACTTACATATTCTTTTGAGAGAAAACTCTCCTGTGCCTTCTCTTTTGAGGCTCCATGCTTACACATACACGCAACACCAAAGCTTTTCGAGTTACAACATGTTGTTTAGGAAAAACAAGATGATTTCGCACGATGCGGGATTTCCTTAAAACGTGGTTTTCTGAAAAATTTTGACGAAAGAAAATTCTCCTGTGAATTCTCTTTTGAGGCTACACGTTTAGACGTACATGCCATACCAAATCTTTTCGAGTTACAACGTGTTGTTTAGGAGATACAAGTTAATTTTTTAGGTTGCGTTAATTCTTTTCGTAAAGTGTTTCCCATACGTACATATTTGTCTTTATTCTGCAACATTGTATTTCCTTATAAGGTGGAATTCATGCATATTCTTTCGAGAGAAAACTATCCTGTGCGTTCCCTTTTGAGGCTACACACTTAGACATACAGGCAACACCAAAGCTTTTCGAGTTACAACGTGTTGTTTATGAAAAACAAGATAATTTCGCAAATGCTGGATTTCCTTAAAACGTGGTTTTAGGAAAAATTTTGACGAAAGAAAATTCTCCTGTGGGTTCTCTTTTGAGGCTACCTGTATAGACGTACACGCCACACCAAATCCTTTCGAGTTACCACGTGTTGTTTAGGAGATACAAGCTAATTTTGTACGATGCGTTATTTTTTCTCGTAAAGTGTTTCCCTTATGTACATATTTGTCTTTACTCTGCAACACTGTTTTTCCTTATGACATTGTATTCTTACATGTTCTTTCGAGAGAAAACTCTCCTGTGCATTCTCTTTAGAGACTACATGCTCAGACATTCACACAACACCAAAGCTTTTCGAGTTACAACGTGTTGTTAAGGAAAAACAAGATAATTTTGCACGATGTGGGATTTCCTTAAAACGTGGTTTTTTGACAAATTTTGACGAAAGAAAGTTCTCCTGTAGGTTCTCTTTTGAGGCTACACGTGTAGAGGTACGAGCCACACCAAATATTTTTGAGTTACAACGTGTTGATTAGGAGATACAAGCAAATATTGTATGATGCGTTATTTCTTCTCGTAAAGTGTTTCCAATATGTACTTATTTGTCTTTACTCTGCAACACTGTATTTCCTTATAACGTGGTATTCTTACATATTCTTTCGAGGGAAAACTCTCCTGTACATTCTCTTTTGAGGCTAGAAGCTTAGACAAACACGCAACTCCAAAGCTTTTCGAGTTACCACGTGTTGTTTAGGAAAAAGAAGGAAATTTTGCACGATGCGAGATTTCCATAAAACGTGGTTTTCTGAAAAATTTTGACGAAAGAAAATTCTTATGTGGGTTCTATTTTGATGCTACACGTTTAGACACACACGCCACACCAAATCTTTTCGGGTTATAACGTGTTGTTTAGGAGATACAAGCTAATTTTGTACGATGCGTTATTTCTTCTCTTAAAGATTTCCAATACGTACGTAGTTGTCTTTACTCTGCAACACGGTATTTCCTTATAACGTGGTATTCTTACATATTCTTTCGAGAGAAAACTCTCCTGTGTGTTCTCTTTTGAGGCTACAAGCTTAGAAATACACGCAACACCAAAGCTTTTCGAGTTACAACGTGTTGTTTAGGAAAAACAAGATAATTTCGCACGATGCGAGATTTCCTTAAAATGTGGTTTTCTGACAAATATTGACGAAAGAAAATTCTCCTATGGGTTTTCTTTTGAGGCTACACGTTTAGTCATACATGCCACACCAAGTCTTTTCGAGTTACAACGTGTTGTTGAGGAGATACAAGCTATTTTTTGCGATGTGTTATTTTTTCTCATAATGTTAAAGTGTTTCCAATATGTACGTATTTGTCTTTACTCTGCAACACTGTATTTCCTTATAACGTGGTATTCTTTCATATTCTTTCTAGAGAAAACTCTCCATTGCCTTCTCTTTTGAGGCTACATGCTAAGACTTACACGCAACACCAAAGCTTTTCGAGTTACAACATGTTGTTTAGGAAAAACAAGATAATTTCACACGATGAGGGATTTCCTTAAAACGTGGTTTTCTGACATATTTTGATGAAAGAAAATTCTCCTGTGGGTTCTCTTTTGAGGCTACACGTTTAGGTGTACACGCCACACCAAATCTTTTCAAGTTACAACGTGCTGTTTAGGAGATACAAGCTAATTTTGTACGATGCATTATTTCTTCTCATAAAGTTTAAGTGTTTCTAATAAGTGCGTATTTGTCTTTACTCTGCAACACTGTATTTCCTTATAACGTGGTATTCTTACATATTCTTTCGAGAGAAAACTCTCCTGTGCCTTCTCTTTTGAGGCTCCACGCTTACACATACACGCAACACCAAAGCTTTTCGAGTTACAACATGTTGTTTAGGAAGAAGATGATATCGCACGATGCGGGATTTCCTTAAAACGTGGTTTTCTGACAAATTTTGACGAAAGAAAATTCTCCTTTGGGTTCTCTTTTGAGGCTACATTTTTAGATGTACACGCCACACCAAATTTTTTCGAGTTACAACGTGTTGTTTAGGAGATACAAGCTAATTTTGTACGATGCGTTAATTCTTCTAGTAAAGCGTTACCAATATGTATGTATTTGTCTTTACGCTGCAACACTGTATTTCTTTATCACGTGGTTTTCTTACATATTGTTTCGAGAGAAAACTATACTGTGCGTTCCCTTTTGAAGCTACACACTTAGACATACAGGCAACACCAAAGCTTTTCGAGTTACAACGTGTTTTTATGAAAAACAAGATAATTTCGCACGATGCGAGATTTCCTTAAAACGTGGTGTTCTGACAACTTTTGAGGAAAGAAAATTCTCCTGTGGGTTCTCTTTTGAGGCTACACGTTTAGACGTGCACGCAATACCTAATCATTTCGAGTTACCATGTGTTGTTCAGGAGATACAAGCTAATTTTGTACGATGCGTTATTTCTTCTTGTAAAGTGTTTCCAATAAGTATGCATTTTCTTTAGTGTGCAATACAGTATTTCCTAATAACGTGGTATTCTTACATATTCTTTTGACAGAAAACTCTCCTGTGCCTTCTCTTTTGAGGCTACACGCTTAGACATACACGCAACACCAAAGATTTTCGAGTGACACCGTGATGTTTAGGAAAAACAAGATAATTTCGCACGATGTGGGATTTCCTTAAAACGTGGTTTTCTGACAAATTTTGACGAAAGAAAATTTTCCTGTGGGTTCTCTTTTGAGGCTGCACATTTAGACGTACACACCACACCAAATCTTTTCGAGTTACAACGTGCTGTTTAGGAGTTACAAGCTAATTTTTTATGATGCATTATTTCTTCTCGTAAAGTTTAAGTGTTTCCAATATGTACATATTTGTGTTTACTCTGCAACATTGTATTTCCTCATAACGTGGTATTCTTACATATTCTTTCGAGAGAAAACTGTCCTGTGCGTTCTCTTTTGAGGCTACACGCTTAGACATACACGCAACACCAAAGCTATTCGAGTTACAACGTGTTGTTTAGGAAAAACAAGATAATTTCGCACGATGTGGGATTTTCTAAAATCGTGGTTTTCTGAAAAAAATTTGACCAAAGAAAATACTCCTGTGGGTTCTCTTTTGAGGCTACACGTTTAGATGTACACGTCACACCAAATCTTTTCGAGTTATAACGTGTAGTTTAGGAGATACATGCTAATTTTGTACGATGCATTATTTCTTCTCGTAAAGTGTTTCCAATACGTACGTATTTGTCTTTACTCTGCAACACTGTATTTCCTTATAACGTGGTATTCTTGCATATTCTTTCGAGAGAAAATTCTCCTGTGCCTTCTCATTTGAGGCTACATGCTTAGACATACACGCAAAACCAAATCTTTTTGATTTACACGTGTTGATTAGGAAAAACAATATAATTTCGCATGATGCGGGCTTTCCTTAAAACGTGGTTTTCTTACAAATTTTGACGAAAGAAAATTCTCCTGTGGGTTCTCTTTTGAGGCTACACGCTTAGACGTACACACCACACCAAATCTTTTCGAGTTACAACGTGCTGTTTAGGAGTTACAAGCTAATTTTTTATGATGCATTATTTCTTCTCGTAAAGTTTAAGTGTTTCCAGTATGTACATATTTGTCTTTACTCTGCAACATTGTATTTCCTCATAACGTGGTATTCTTACATATTCTTTCGAGAGAAAACTGTCCTGTGCGTTCTCTTTTGAGGCTACACGCTTAGACATACATGCAACACCAAAGCTATTCGAGTTACAACGTGTTGTTTAGGAAAAACAAGATAATTTCGCACGATGTGGGATTTTCTAAAATCGTGGTTTTCTGAAAAAAAATTTGACCAAAGAAAATACTCCTGTGGGTTCTCTTTTGAGGCTACACGTTTAGATGTACACGTCACACCAAATCTTTTCGAGTTATAACGTGTAGTTTAGGAGATACATGCTAATTTTGTACGATGCATTATTTCTTCTCGTAAAGTGTTTCCAATACGTACGTATTTGTCTTTACTCTGCAACACTGTATTTCCTTATAACGTGGTATTCTTGCATATTCTTTCGAGAGAAAATTCTCCTGTGCCTTCTCATTTGAGGCTACATGCTTAGACATACACGCAAAACCAAATCTTTTTGATTTACACGTGTTGATTAGGAAAAACAATATAATTTCGCATGATGCGGGCTTTCCTTAAAACGTGGTTTTCTTACAAATTTTGACGAAAGAAAATTCTCCTGTGGGTTCTCTTTTGAGGCTACACGTTTAGACGTACACGCCACACCAAATCATTTCGAGTTAAAACGTGTTGTTTAGGAGATACAAGCTTGTACGAAGCGTTATTTCTTCTCGTAAAGTGTTTCCAATACGAACGTATTTGTCTTTACTCTGCAACAATGTATTTCCTTATAACGTGGTATTCTTACATATTCTTTATAGAGAAAACTCTCCTGTGCCTTCTCTTTTGAGGCTACACGCTTAGACATACACGCAACACCAAAGCTATTCGAGTTACGACGTTTTGTTTGGGAAAACCAAGATAATTTCGCAGGATGCGGGATTTCCTTAAAACGTGGTTTTCTGAAAAATTTTGACGAACGAAAATTCTCCTGTGGGATCTCTTTTGAGGCTACACGATTAGACGCACACACCACACCAAATATTTTCGAGTTGCAACGTGTTGTTTAGGAGATACAAGCTAATTTTTTACGATGCTTTATTTCTTCTCGTAAAGTGTTTCCAATACATACGTATTTGTCTTTACTCTGCAACACTGTATTTCCTTATAACGTGGTATTCTTACATATTCTTTCGAGGGAAAACTCTCCTGTGCGTTCTCTTTTGAAGGCTACATGCTTAGACATACATGCAACACCAAAGCACACGAGTTACAACGTGTTGTTTAGGAAAAACAAGATAATTTTGCACGATGCGGGATTTCCTAAAATCGTGGTTTTCTGAAAAAATTTTGACGAAAGAAAATACTCCTGTGGGTTCTCTTTTGAGGCTACACGTTTAGATGTACACGCCACACCAAATCTTTTCGAGTTACAACGTGTTGTTTAGGAGATACAAGCTAATTTTTTACGATGCTTTATTTCTTCTCGTAAAGTGTTTCCAATACATACGTATTTGTCTTTACTCTGCAACACTGTATTTCTTTTTAACGTGGTATTCTTACATTTTCTTTAAGGGAAAACTCTCTTCCTATGCCTTCTCTTTTGAGGCTACATGCTTAGACATACTCGCAACACCAAAGCTTTTCGACCGGTTGTTTAGGAAAAACAAGATAATTTCGCATGATGCGGGATTTCCTTAAAATGTGGTTTACTGACCAATTTTGACGAAAGAAAATTCTCCTGTGGCTTCTCTTTTGAGGCTACACGTTTAGACATATAGGCCATACCAAATCTTTTCGAGTTACAACGTGTTGTTTAGGAGATACAAGCTAATTTTGTACGATGCGTTATTTCTTCTCTTAAAGTGTTTCCAATACGTACGTATTTGTCTTTACTCTGCAACACTGTATTTCCTTATAAAGTGGTATTCTTACATATTCTTTCGAGAGAAAACTCTCCTGTGAGTTCTCTTTTGAGGCTACAAGCTTAGACATACAGGCAACACCAAAGATTTTCCAGTTACAACCAGTTGTTTAGGAAAAACAAGATAATTTTGCACGATGCGAGATTTCTTTAAAACGTGGTTTCTGACAAATTTTGACGAAAGAAAATTCTCCTGTGGGTTCTCTTTTGAGGCTACACGTTTAGACGTACACGTCACACCAAGTCTTTTCGAGTTACAACGTGTTGTTTAGGAGATACAAGCTAATTTTGTACGATGCGTTATTTCTTCTCGTAAAGTGTTTCCAATATGTACTTATTTGTCTTTACTCTGCAAAATTGTATTTCCTTATAACATGGTATACTTACATATTCTTTTGAGAGAAAACTCTCCTGTGCCTTCTCTTTTGAGGCTCCATGCTTACACATACACGCAACACCAAAGCTTTTCGAGTTACAACATGTTGTTTAGGAAAAACAAGATGATTTCGCACGATGCGGGATTTCCTTAAAACGTGGTTTTCTGAAAAATTTTGACGAAAGAAAATTCTCCTGTGAATTCTCTTTTGAGGCTACACGTTTAGACGTACATGCCATACCAAATCTTTTCGAGTTACAACGTGTTGTTTAGGAGATACAAGTTAATTTTTTAGGTTGCGTTAATTCTTTTCGTAAAGTGTTTCCCATACGTACATATTTGTCTTTATTCTGCAACATTGTATTTCCTTATAAGGTGGAATTCATGCATATTCTTTCGAGAGAAAACTATCCTGTGCGTTCCCTTTTGAGGCTACACACTTAGACATACAGGCAACACCAAAGCTTTTCGAGTTACAACGTGTTGTTTATGAAAAACAAGATAATTTCGCAAATGCTGGATTTCCTTAAAACGTGGTTTTAGGAAAAATTTTGACGAAAGAAAATTCTCCTGTGGGTTCTCTTTTGAGGCTACCTGTATAGACGTACACGCCACACCAAATCCTTTCGAGTTACCACGTGTTGTTTAGGAGATACAAGCTAATTTTGTACGATGCGTTATTTTTTCTCGTAAAGTGTTTCCCTTATGTGCATATTTGTCTTTACTCTGCAACACTGTTTTTCCTTATGACATTGTATTCTTACATGTTCTTTCGAGAGAAAACTCTCCTGTGCATTCTCTTTAGAGACTACATGCTCAGACATTCACACAACACCAAAGCTTTTCGAGTTACAACGTGTTGTTAAGGAAAAACAAGATAATTTTGCACGATGTGGGATTTCCTTAAAACGTGGTTTTTTGACAAATTTTGACGAAAGAAAGTTCTCCTGTAGGTTCTCTTTTGAGGCTACACGTGTAGAGGTACGAGCCACACCAAATATTTTTGAGTTACAACGTGTTGATTAGGAGATACAAGCAAATATTGTATGATGCGTTATTTCTTCTCGTAAAGTGTTTCCAATATGTACTTATTTGTCTTTACTCTGCAACACTGTATTTCCTTATAACGTGGTATTCTTACATATTCTTTCGAGGGAAAACTCTCCTGTACATTCTCTTTTGAGGCTAGAAGCTTAGACAAACACGCAACTCCAAAGCTTTTCGAGTTACCACGTGTTGTTTAGGAAAAAGAAGGAAATTTTGCACGATGCGAGATTTCCATAAAACGTGGTTTTCTGAAAAATTTTGACGAAAGAAAATTCTTATGTGGGTTCTATTTTGATGCTACACGTTTAGACACACACGCCACACCAAATCTTTTCGGGTTATAACGTGTTGTTTAGGAGATACAAGCTAATTTTGTACGATGCGTTATTTCTTCTCTTAAAGATTTCCAATACGTACGTAGTTGTCTTTACTCTGCAACACGGTATTTCCTTATAACGTGGTATTCTTACATATTCTTTCGAGAGAAAACTCTCCTGTGTGTTCTCTTTTGAGGCTACAAGCTTAGAAATACACGCAACACCAAAGCTTTTCGAGTTACAACATGTTGTTTAGGAAAAACAAGATAATTTCGCACGATGCGAGATTTCCTTAAAATGTGGTTTTCTGACAAATATTGACGAAAGAAAATTCTCCTATGGGTTTTCTTTTGAGGCTACACGTTTAGTCATACATGCCACACCAAGTCTTTTCGAGTTACAACGTGTTGTTGAGGAGATACAAGCTATTTTTTGCGATGTGTTATTTTTTCTCATAATGTTAAAGTGTTTCCAATATGTACGTATTTGTCTTTACTCTGCAACACTGTATTTCCTTATAACGTGGTATTCTTTCATATTCTTTCTAGAGAAAACTCTCCATTGCCTTCTCTTTTGAGGCTACATGCTAAGACTTACACGCAACACCAAAGCTTTTCGAGTTACAACATGTTGTTTAGGAAAAACAAGATAATTTCACACGATGAGGGATTTCCTTAAAACGTGGTTTTCTGACATATTTTGATGAAAGAAAATTCTCCTGTGGGTTCTCTTTTGAGGCTACACGTTTAGGTGTACACGCCACACCAAATCTTTTCAAGTTACAACGTGCTGTTTAGGAGATACAAGCTAATTTTGTACGATGCATTATTTCTTCTCATAAAGTTTAAGTGTTTCTAATAAGTGCGTATTTGTCTTTACTCTGCAACACTGTATTTCCTTATAATGTGGTATTCTTACATATTCTTTCGAGAGAAAACTCTCCTGTGCCTTCTCTTTTGAGGCTCCACGCTTACACATACACGCAACACCAAAGCTTTTCGAGTTACAACATGTTGTTTAGGAAGAAGATGATATCGCACGATGCGGGATTTCCTTAAAACGTGGTTTTCTGACAAATTTTGACGAAAGAAAATTCTCCTTTGGGTTCTCTTTTGAGGCTACATTTTTAGATGTACACGCCACACCAAATTTTTTCGAGTTACAACGTGTTGTTTAGGAGATACAAGCTAATTTTGTACGATGCGTTAATTCTTCTAGTAAAGCGTTACCAATATGTATGTATTTGTCTTTACGCTGCAACACTGTATTTCTTTATCACGTGGTTTTCTTACATATTGTTTCGAGAGAAAACTATACTGTGCGTTCCCTTTTGAAGCTACACACTTAGACATACAGGCAACACCAAAGCTTTTCGAGTTACAACGTGTTTTTATGAAAAACAAGATAATTTCGCACGATGCGAGATTTCCTTAAAACGTGGTGTTCTGACAACTTTTGAGGAAAGAAAATTCTCCTGTGGGTTCTCTTTTGAGGCTACACGTTTAGACGTGCACGCAATACCTAATCATTTCGAGTTACCATGTGTTGTTCAGGAGATACAAGCTAATTTTGTACGATGCGTTATTTCTTCTTGTAAAGTGTTTCCAATAAGTATGCATTTTCTTTAGTGTGCAATACAGTATTTCCTAATAACGTGGTATTCTTACATATTCTTTTGACAGAAAACTCTCCTGTGCCTTCTCTTTTGAGGCTACACGCTTAGACATACACGCAACACCAAAGATTTTCGAGTGACACCGTGATGTTTAGGAAAAACAAGATAATTTCGCACGATGTGGGATTTCCTTAAAACGTGGTTTTCTGACAAATTTTGACGAAAGAAAATTTTCCTGTGGGTTCTCTTTTGAGGCTGCACATTTAGACGTACACACCACACCAAATCTTTTCGAGTTACAACGTGCTGTTTAGGAGTTACAAGCTAATTTTTTATGATGCATTATTTCTTCTCGTAAAGTTTAAGTGTTTCCAATATGTACATATTTGTGTTTACTCTGCAACATTGTATTTCCTCATAACGTGGTATTCTTACATATTCTTTCGAGAGAAAACTGTCCTGTGCGTTCTCTTTTGAGGCTACACGCTTAGACATACACGCAACACCAAAGCTATTCGAGTTACAACGTGTTGTTTAGGAAAAACAAGATAATTTCGCACGATGTGGGATTTTCTAAAATCGTGGTTTTCTGAAAAAAAATTTGACCAAAGAAAATACTCCTGTGGGTTCTCTTTTGAGGCTACACGTTTAGATGTACACGTCACACCAAATCTTTTCGAGTTATAACGTGTAGTTTAGGAGATACATGCTAATTTTGTACGATGCATTATTTCTTCTCGTAAAGTGTTTCCAATACGTACGTATTTGTCTTTACTCTGCAACACTGTATTTCCTTATAACGTGGTATTCTTGCATATTCTTTCGAGAGAAAATTCTCCTGTGCCTTCTCATTTGAGGCTACATGCTTAGACATACACGCAAAACCAAATCTTTTTGATTTACACGTGTTGATTAGGAAAAACAATATAATTTCGCATGATGCGGGCTTTCCTTAAAACGTGGTTTTCTTACAAATTTTGACGAAAGAAAATTCTCCTGTGGGTTCTCTTTTGAGGCTACACGCTTAGACGTACACACCACACCAAATCTTTTCGAGTTACAACGTGCTGTTTAGGAGTTACAAGCTAATTTTTTATGATGCATTATTTCTTCTCGTAAAGTTTAAGTGTTTCCAGTATGTACATATTTGTCTTTACTCTGCAACATTGTATTTCCTCATAACGTGGTATTCTTACATATTCTTTCGAGAGAAAACTGTCCTGTGCGTTCTCTTTTGAGGCTACACGCTTAGACATACATGCAACACCAAAGCTATTCGAGTTACAACGTGTTGTTTAGGAAAAACAAGATAATTTCGCACGATGTGGGATTTTCTAAAATCGTGGTTTTCTGAAAAAAAATTTGACCAAAGAAAATACTCCTGTGGGTTCTCTTTTGAGGCTACACGTTTAGATGTACACGTCACACCAAATCTTTTCGAGTTATAACTTGTAGTTTAGGAGATACATGCTAATTTTGTACGATGCATTATTTCTTCTCGTAAAGTGTTTCCAATACGTACGTATTTGTCTTTACTCTGCAACACTGTATTTCCTTATAACGTGGTATTCTTGCATATTCTTTCGAGAGAAAATTCTCCTGTGCCTTCTCATTTGAGGCTACATGCTTAGACATACACGCAAAACCAAATCTTTTTGATTTACACGTGTTGATTAGGAAAAACAAGATAATTTCGCATGATGCGGGCTTTCCTTAAAACGTGGTTTTCTTACAAATTTTGACGAAAGAAAATTCTCCTGTGGGTTCTCTTTTGAGGCTACACGTTTAGACGTACACGCCACACCAAATCATTTCGAGTTAAAACGTGTTGTTTAGGAGATACAAGCTTGTACGAAGCGTTATTTCTTCTCGTAAAGTGTTTCCAATACGAACGTATTTGTCTTTACTCTGCAACAATGTATTTCCTTATAACGTGGTATTCTTACATATTCTTTATAGAGAAAACTCTCCTGTGCCTTCTCTTTTGAGGCTACACGCTTAGACATACACGCAACACCAAAGCTATTCGAGTTACGACGTTTTGTTTGGGAAAACCAAGATAATTTCGCAGGATGCGGGATTTCCTTAAAACGTGGTTTTCTGAAAAATTTTGACGAACGAAAATTCTCCTGTGGGATCTCTTTTGAGGCTACACGATTAGACGCACACACCACACCAAATATTTTCGAGTTGCAACGTGTTGTTTAGGAGATACAAGCTAATTTTTTACGATGCTTTATTTCTTCTCGTAAAGTGTTTCCAATACATACGTATTTGTCTTTACTCTGCAACACTGTATTTCCTTATAACGTGGTATTCTTACATATTCTTTTGAGGGAAAACTCTCCTGTGCGTTCTCTTTTGAAGGCTACATGCTTAGACATACATGCAACACCAAAGCACACGAGTTACAACGTGTTGTTTAGGAAAAACAAGATAATTTTGCACGATGCGGGATTTCCTAAAATCGTGGTTTTCTGAAAAAATTTTGACGAAAGAAAATACTCCTGTGGGTTCTCTTTTGAGGCTACACGTTTAGATGTACACGCCACACCAAATCTTTTCGAGTTACAACGTGTTGTTTAGGAGATACAAGCTAATTTTTTACGATGCTTTATTTCTTCTCGTAAAGTGTTTCCAATACATACGTATTTGTCTTTACTCTGCAACACTGTATTTCTTTTTAACGTGGTATTCTTACATTTTCTTTAAGGGAAAACTCTCTTCCTATGCCTTCTCTTTTGAGGCTACATGCTTAGACATACTCGCAACACCAAAGCTTTTCGACCGGTTGTTTAGGAAAAACAAGATAATTTCGCATGATGCGGGATTTCCTTAAAATGTGGTTTACTGACCAATTTTGACGAAAGAAAATTCTCCTGTGGCTTCTCTTTTGAGGCTACACGTTTAGACATATAGGCCATACCAAATCTTTTCGAGTTACAACGTGTTGTTTAGGAGATACAAGCTAATTTTGTACGATGCGTTATTTCTTCTCTTAAAGTGTTTCCAATACGTACGTATTTGTCTTTACTCTGCAACACTGTATTTCCTTATAAAGTGGTATTCTTACATATTCTTTCGAGAGAAAACTCTCCTGTGAGTTCTCTTTTGAGGCTACAAGCTTAGACATACAGGCAACACCAAAGATTTTCCAGTTACAACCAGTTGTTTAGGAAAAACAAGATAATTTTGCACGATGCGAGATTTCTTTAAAACGTGGTTTCTGACAAATTTTGACGAAAGAAAATTCTCCTGTGGGTTCTCTTTTGAGGCTACACGTTTAGACGTACACGTCACACCAAGTCTTTTCGAGTTACAACGTGTTGTTTAGGAGATACAAGCTAATTTTGTACGATGCGTTATTTCTTCTCGTAAAGTGTTTCCAATATGTACTTATTTGTCTTTACTCTGCAAAATTGTATTTCCTTATAACATGGTATACTTACATATTCTTTTGAGAGAAAACTCTCCTGTGCCTTCTCTTTTGAGGCTCCATGCTTACACATACACGCAACACCAAAGCTTTTCGAGTTACAACATGTTGTTTAGGAAAAACAAGATGATTTCGCACGATGCGGGATTTCCTTAAAACGTGGTTTTCTGAAAAATTTTGACGAAAGAAAATTCTCCTGTGAATTCTCTTTTGAGGCTACACGTTTAGACGTACATGCCATACCAAATCTTTTCGAGTTACAACGTGTTGTTTAGGAGATACAAGTTAATTTTTTAGGTTGCGTTAATTCTTTTCGTAAAGTGTTTCCCATACGTACATATTTGTCTTTATTCTGCAACATTGTATTTCCTTATAAGGTGGAATTCATGCATATTCTTTCGAGAGAAAACTATCCTGTGCGTTCCCTTTTGAGGCTACACACTTAGACATACAGGCAACACCAAAGCTTTTCGAGTTACAACGTGTTGTTTATGAAAAACAAGATAATTTCGCAAATGCTGGATTTCCTTAAAACGTGGTTTTAGGAAAAATTTTGACGAAAGAAAATTCTCCTGTGGGTTCTCTTTTGAGGCTACCTGTATAGACGTACACGCCACACCAAATCCTTTTGAGTTACCACGTGTTGTTTAGGAGATACAAGCTAATTTTGTACGATGCGTTATTTTTTCTCGTAAAGTGTTTCCCTTATGTACATATTTGTCATTACTCTGCAACACTGTTTTTCCTTATGACATTGTATTCTTACATGTTCTTTCGAGAGAAAACTCTCCTGTGCATTCTCTTTAGAGACTACATGCTCAGACATTCACACAACACCAAAGCTTTTCGAGTTACAACGTGTTGTTTAGGAGATACAAGCTAATTTTGTACGATGCGTTATTTCTTCTCGTAAAGTGTTTCCAATATGTACTTATTTGTCTTTACTCTGCAAAATTGTATTTCCTTATAACGTGGTATTCTTACATATTCTTTCGAGAGAAAACTCTCCTGTGCCTTCTCTTTTGAGGCTCCATGCTTACACAAACACGCAACGCCAAAGCTTTTTGAGTTACAATGTGTTGTTTAGGAAAAACAAGATAATTTCCCACGATGCCAGATTTCCATAAAACGTGGTTTTCTGAAAAATTTTGACGAAAGAAAGTTCTCCTGTGGGTTCTTTTTCGAGGCTACACGTGTAGAGGTAAGAGCCATACCAAATCTTTTCGAGTTTCAACGTGTTATTTAGGAGATACAAGCTAATGTTGTACGATGCGTTATTTCTTCTCTTAAAGTGTTTCCAATAAGTACATATTTGTCTTTACTCTGCAACACTGTATTTCCTTATAACGTGGTATTCTTACATATTCTTTCGAGAGAAAACTCTCCTGTGAGTTCTCTTTTGAGGCTACAAGCTTAGACATACAGGCAACACCAAAGCTTTTCCAGTTACAACCTATTGTTTAGGAAAAACAAGATAATTTTGCACGATGCGAGATTTCTTTAAAACGTGGTTTCTGACAAATTTTGATGAAAGAAAATTCTCCTGTGGGTTCTCTTGAGGCTACACATGTAGACGTACACGTCACACCAAATCTTTTCGAGTTACAACGTGTTGTTTAGGAGATACAAGCTAATTTTGTACGATGCGTTATTTCTTCTCATAAATTGTTTCCAATACGTACTTATTTGTATTTAGTCTGCAACACTGTATTTCCTTATAACGTGGTATTCTTACATATTCTTTGAGGGAAAACTCTCCTGTGCGTGCTCTTTTGAGGCTACATGCTTAGACATACACGCAACGACAACGATTTTCGAGTAACAACGTGTTGTTTAGTAAAAACAAGATAATTTCGCACGATGCGAGATTTCCATAAAACGTGGTTTTCTGAAAAATTTTGACGAAAGAAAATTCTCCTGTGGGTTCTCTTTTGAGGCTACACGTGTAGGGGTACGAGCCACACTAAATCTTATCGAGTTACAAGGTGTTGTTTAGGAGATACAAGCTAATTTTGTACGATGCTTTAATTCTTCTCGTAAAGTGTTTCCAATACGTATGTATTTGTCTTTACTCTGCAACACTGTATTTCCTTATAACGTGGTATTCTTACATATTCTTTCGAGAGAAAACTCTCCTGTGTGTTCTCTTTTGAGGCTACACGCTTAGACATACACGCACCACCAAAGCTTTTCGAGTTACAACGTGTTGTTTAGGAAAAACAAGATAATTTCGCACGATGCGAGATTTCCATAAAACGTGGTTTCTGACAAATTTTGATGAAAGAAAATTCTCCTGTGGGTTCTCTTTTGAGGCTACACATTTAGACGTACACGTCACACCAAACCTTTTTGTTGTTTAGGAGATACAAGCTAATTTTCTACGATACGTTATTTCTTTTTGTAATGTGTTTCCAATAAGTTCTTATTTGTCTTTACCCTGCAAAATTGTATTTTCTTATAACGTGGTATTCTTACATATTCTTTCAAGAGAAAACTCTCCTGTGCCTTCTCTTTTGAGGCTCCACGCTTACACATACACGCAACACCAAAGCTTTTCGAGTTACAACATGTTGTTTAGGAAGAAGATGATATCGCACGATGCGGGATTTCCTTAAAACGTGGTTTTCTGACAAATTTTGACGAAAGAAAATTCTCCTTTGGGTTCTCTTTTGAGGCTACATTTTTAGATGTACACGCCACACCAAATTTTTTCGAGTTACAACGTGTTGTTTAGGAGATACAAGCTAATTTTGTACGATGCGTTAATTCTTCTAGTAAAGCGTTACCAATATGTATGTATTTGTCTTTACGCTGCAACACTGTATTTCTTTATCACGTGGTTTTCTTACATATTGTTTCGAGAGAAAACTATACTGTGCGTTCCCTTTTGAAGCTACACACTTAGACATACAGGCAACACCAAAGCTTTTCGAGTTACAACGTGTTTTTATGAAAAACAAGATAATTTCGCACGATGCGAGATTTCCTTAAAACGTGGTGTTCTGACAACTTTTGAGGAAAGAAAATTCTCCTGTGGGTTCTCTTTTGAGGCTACACGTTTAGACGTGCACGCAATACCTAATCATTTCGAGTTACCATGTGTTGTTCAGGAGATACAAGCTAATTTTGTACGATGCGTTATTTCTTCTTGTAAAGTGTTTCCAATAAGTATGCATTTTCTTTAGTGTGCAATACAGTATTTCCTAATAACGTGGTATTCTTACATATTCTTTTGACAGAAAACTCTCCTGTGCCTTCTCTTTTGAGGCTACACGCTTAGACATACACGCAACACCAAAGATTTTCGAGTGACACCGTGATGTTTAGGAAAAACAAGATAATTTCGCACGATGTGGGATTTCCTTAAAACGTGGTTTTCTGACAAATTTTGACGAAAGAAAATTTTCCTGTGGGTTCTCTTTTGAGGCTGCACATTTAGACGTACACACCACACCAAATCTTTTCGAGTTACAACGTGCTGTTTAGGAGTTACAAGCTAATTTTTTATGATGCATTATTTCTTCTCGTAAAGTTTAAGTGTTTCCAATATGTACATATTTGTGTTTACTCTGCAACATTGTATTTCCTCATAACGTGGTATTCTTACATATTCTTTCGAGAGAAAACTGTCCTGTGCGTTCTCTTTTGAGGCTACACGCTTAGACATACACGCAACACCAAAGCTATTCGAGTTACAACGTGTTGTTTAGGAAAAACAAGATAATTTCGCACGATGTGGGATTTTCTAAAATCGTGGTTTTCTGAAAAAAATTTGACCAAAGAAAATACTCCTGTGGGTTCTCTTTTGAGGCTACACGTTTAGATGTACACGTCACACCAAATCTTTTCGAGTTATAACGTGTAGTTTAGGAGATACATGCTAATTTTGTACGATGCATTATTTCTTCTCGTAAAGTGTTTCCAATACGTACGTATTTGTCTTTACTCTGCAACACTGTATTTCCTTATAACGTGGTATTCTTGCATATTCTTTCGAGAGAAAATTCTCCTGTGCCTTCTCATTTGAGGCTACATGCTTAGACATACACGCAAAACCAAATCTTTTTGATTTACACGTGTTGATTAGGAAAAACAATATAATTTCGCATGATGCGGGCTTTCCTTAAAACGTGGTTTTCTTACAAATTTTGACGAAAGAAAATTCTCCTGTGGGTTCTCTTTTGAGGCTACACGCTTAGACGTACACACCACACCAAATCTTTTCGAGTTACAACGTGCTGTTTAGGAGTTACAAGCTAATTTTTTATGATGCATTATTTCTTCTCGTAAAGTTTAAGTGTTTCCAGTATGTACATATTTGTCTTTACTCTGCAACATTGTATTTCCTCATAACGTGGTATTCTTACATATTCTTTCGAGAGAAAACTGTCCTGTGCGTTCTCTTTTGAGGCTACACGCTTAGACATACATGCAACACCAAAGCTATTCGAGTTACAACGTGTTGTTTAGGAAAAACAAGATAATTTCGCACGATGTGGGATTTTCTAAAATCGTGGTTTTCTGAAAAAAAATTTGACCAAAGAAAATACTCCTGTGGGTTCTCTTTTGAGGCTACACGTTTAGATGTACACGTCACACCAAATCTTTTCGAGTTATAACGTGTAGTTTAGGAGATACATGCTAATTTTGTACGATGCATTATTTCTTCTCGTAAAGTGTTTCCAATACGTACGTATTTGTCTTTACTCTGCAACACTGTATTTCCTTATAACGTGGTATTCTTGCATATTCTTTCGAGAGAAAATTCTCCTGTGCCTTCTCATTTGAGGCTACATGCTTAGACATACACGCAAAACCAAATCTTTTTGATTTACACGTGTTGATTAGGAAAAACAATATAATTTCGCATGATGCGGGCTTTCCTTAAAACGTGGTTTTCTTACAAATTTTGACGAAAGAAAATTCTCCTGTGGGTTCTCTTTTGAGGCTACACGTTTAGACGTACACGCCACACCAAATCATTTCGAGTTAAAACGTGTTGTTTAGGAGATACAAGCTTGTACGAAGCGTTATTTCTTCTCGTAAAGTGTTTCCAATACGAACGTATTTGTCTTTACTCTGCAACAATGTATTTCCTTATAACGTGGTATTCTTACATATTCTTTATAGAGAAAACTCTCCTGTGCCTTCTCTTTTGAGGCTACACGCTTAGACATACACGCAACACCAAAGCTATTCGAGTTACGACGTTTTGTTTGGGAAAACCAAGATAATTTCGCAGGATGCGGGATTTCCTTAAAACGTGGTTTTCTGAAAAATTTTGACGAACGAAAATTCTCCTGTGGGATCTCTTTTGAGGCTACACGATTAGACGCACACACCACACCAAATATTTTCGAGTTACAACGTGTTGTTTAGGAGATACAAGCTAATTTTTTACGATGCTTTATTTCTTCTCGTAAAGTGTTTCCAATACATACGTATTTGTCTTTACTCTGCAACACTGTATTTCCTTATAACGTGGTATTCTTACATATTCTTTCGAGGGAAAACTCTCCTGTGCGTTCTCTTTTGAAGGCTACATGCTTAGACATACATGCAACACCAAAGCACACGAGTTACAACGTGTTGTTTAGGAAAAACAAGATAATTTTGCACGATGCGGGATTTCCTAAAATCGTGGTTTTCTGAAAAAATTTTGACGAAAGAAAATACTCCTGTGGGTTCTCTTTTGAGGCTACACGTTTAGATGTACACGCCACACCAAATCTTTTCGAGTTACAACGTGTTGTTTAGGAGATACAAGCTAATTTTTTACGATGCTTTATTTCTTCTCGTAAAGTGTTTCCAATACATACGTATTTGTCTTTACTCTGCAACACTGTATTTCTTTTTAACGTGGTATTCTTACATTTTCTTTAAGGGAAAACTCTCTTCCTATGCCTTCTCTTTTGAGGCTACATGCTTAGACATACTCGCAACACCAAAGCTTTTCGACCGGTTGTTTAGGAAAAACAAGATAATTTCGCATGATGCGGGATTTCCTTAAAATGTGGTTTACTGACCAATTTTGACGAAAGAAAATTCTCCTGTGGCTTCTCTTTTGAGGCTACACGTTTAGACATATAGGCCATACCAAATCTTTTCGAGTTACAACGTGTTGTTTAGGAGATACAAGCTAATTTTGTACGATGCGTTATTTCTTCTCTTAAAGTGTTTCCAATACGTACGTATTTGTCTTTACTCTGCAACACTGTATTTCCTTATAAAGTGGTATTCTTACATATTCTTTCGAGAGAAAACTCTCCTGTGAGTTCTCTTTTGAGGCTACAAGCTTAGACATACAGGCAACACCAAAGATTTTCCAGTTACAACCAGTTGTTTAGGAAAAACAAGATAATTTTGCACGATGCGAGATTTCTTTAAAACGTGGTTTCTGACAAATTTTGACGAAAGAAAATTCTCCTGTGGGTTCTCTTTTGAGGCTACACGTTTAGACGTACACGTCACACCAAGTCTTTTCGAGTTACAACGTGTTGTTTAGGAGATACAAGCTAATTTTGTACGATGCGTTATTTCTTCTCGTAAAGTGTTTGCAATATGTACTTATTTGTCTTTACTCTGCAAAATTGTATTTCCTTATAACATGGTATACTTACATATTCTTTTGAGAGAAAACTCTCCTGTGCCTTCTCTTTTGAGGCTCCATGCTTACACATACACGCAACACCAAAGCTTTTCGAGTTACAACATGTTGTTTAGGAAAAACAAGATGATTTCGCACGATGCGGGATTTCCTTAAAACGTGGTTTTCTGAAAAATTTTGACGAAAGAAAATTCTCCTGTGAATTCTCTTTTGAGGCTACACGTTTAGACGTACATGCCATACCAAATCTTTTCGAGTTACAACGTGTTGTTTAGGAGATACAAGTTAATTTTTTAGGTTGCGTTAATTCTTTTCGTAAAGTGTTTCCCATACGTACATATTTGTCTTTATTCTGCAACATTGTATTTCCTTATAAGGTGGAATTCATGCATATTCTTTCGAGAGAAAACTATCCTGTGCGTTCCCTTTTGAGGCTACACACTTAGACATACAGGCAACACCAAAGCTTTTCGAGTTACAACGTGTTGTTTATGAAAAACAAGATAATTTCGCAAATGCTGGATTTCCTTAAAACGTGGTTTTAGGAAAAATTTTGACGAAAGAAAATTCTCCTGTGGGTTCTCTTTTGAGGCTACCTGTATAGACGTACACGCCACACCAAATCCTTTCGAGTTACCACGTGTTGTTTAGGAGATACAAGCTAATTTTGTACGATGCGTTATTTTTTCTCGTAAAGTGTTTCCCTTATGTACATATTTGTCTTTACTCTGCAACACTGTTTTTCCTTATGACATTGTATTCTTACATGTTCTTTCGAGAGAAAACTCTCCTGTGCATTCTCTTTAGAGACTACATGCTCAGACATTCACACAACACCAAAGCTTTTCGAGTTACAACGTGTTGTTAAGGAAAAACAAGATAATTTTGCACGATGTGGGATTTCCTTAAAACGTGGTTTTTTGACAAATTTTGACGAAAGAAAGTTCTCCTGTAGGTTCTCTTTTGAGGCTACACGTGTAGAGGTACGAGCCACACCAAATATTTTTGAGTTACAACGTGTTGATTAGGAGATACAAGCAAATATTGTATGATGCGTTATTTCTTCTCGTAAAGTGTTTCCAATATGTACTTATTTGTCTTTACTCTGCAACACTGTATTTCCTTATAACGTGGTATTCTTACATATTCTTTCGAGGGAAAACTCTCCTGTACATTCTCTTTTGAGGCTAGAAGCTTAGACAAACACGCAACTCCAAAGCTTTTCGAGTTACCACGTGTTGTTTAGGAAAAAGAAGGAAATTTTGCACGATGCGAGATTTCCATAAAACGTGGTTTTCTGAAAAATTTTGACGAAAGAAAATTCTTATGTGGGTTCTATTTTGATGCTACACGTTTAGACACACACGCCACACCAAATCTTTTCGGGTTATAACGTGTTGTTTAGGAGATACAAGCTAATTTTGTACGATGCGTTATTTCTTCTCTTAAAGATTTCCAATACGTACGTAGTTGTCTTTACTCTGCAACACGGTATTTCCTTATAACGTGGTATTCTTACATATTCTTTCGAGAGAAAACTCTCCTGTGTGTTCTCTTTTGAGGCTACAAGCTTAGAAATACACGCAACACCAAAGCTTTTCGAGTTACAACGTGTTGTTTAGGAAAAACAAGATAATTTCGCACGATGCGAGATTTCCTTAAAATGTGGTTTTCTGACAAATATTGACGAAAGAAAATTCTCCTATGGGTTTTCTTTTGAGGCTACATGTTTAGTCATACATGCCACACCAAGTCTTTTCGAGTTACAACGTGTTGTTGAGGAGATACAAGCTATTTTTTGCGATGTGTTATTTTTTCTCATAATGTTAAAGTGTTTCCAATATGTACGTATTTGTCTTTACTCTGCAACACTGTATTTCCTTATAACGTGGTATTCTTTCATATTCTTTCTAGAGAAAACTCTCCATTGCCTTCTCTTTTGAGGCTACATGCTAAGACTTACACGCAACACCAAAGCTTTTCGAGTTACAACATGTTGTTTAGGAAAAACAAGATAATTTCACACGATGAGGGATTTCCTTAAAACGTGGTTTTCTGACATATTTTGATGAAAGAAAATTCTCCTGTGGGTTCTCTTTTGAGGCTACACGTTTAGGTGTACACGCCACACCAAATCTTTTCAAGTTACAACGTGCTGTTTAGGAGATACAAGCTAATTTTGTACGATGCATTATTTCTTCTCATAAAGTTTAAGTGTTTCTAATAAGTGCGTATTTGTCTTTACTCTGCAACACTGTATTTCCTTATAACGTGGTATTCTTACATATTCTTTCGAGAGAAAACTCTCCTGTGCCTTCTCTTTTGAGGCTCCACGCTTACACATACACGCAACACCAAAGCTTTTCGAGTTACAACATGTTGTTTAGGAAGAAGATGATATCGCACGATGCGGGATTTCCTTAAAACGTGGTTTTCTGACAAATTTTGACGAAAGAAAATTCTCCTTTGGGTTCTCTTTTGAGGCTACATTTTTAGATGTACACGCCACACCAAATTTTTTCGAGTTACAACGTGTTGTTTAGGAGATACAAGCTAATTTTGTACGATGCGTTAATTCTTCTAGTAAAGCGTTACCAATATGTATGTATTTGTCTTTACGCTGCAACACTGTATTTCTTTATCACGTGGTTTTCTTACATATTGTTTCGAGAGAAAACTATACTGTGCGTTCCCTTTTGAAGCTACACACTTAGACATACAGGCAACACCAAAGCTTTTCGAGTTACAACGTGTTTTTATGAAAAACAAGATAATTTCGCACGATGCGAGATTTCCTTAAAACGTGGTGTTCTGACAACTTTTGAGGAAAGAAAATTCTCCTGTGGGTTCTCTTTTGAGGCTACACGTTTAGACGTGCACGCAATACCTAATCATTTCGAGTTACCATGTGTTGTTCAGGAGATACAAGCTAATTTTGTACGATGCGTTATTTCTTCTTGTAAAGTGTTTCCAATAAGTATGCATTTTCTTTAGTGTGCAATACAGTATTTCCTAATAACGTGGTATTCTTACATATTCTTTTGACAGAAAACTCTCCTGTGCCTTCTCTTTTGAGGCTACACGCTTAGACATACACGCAACACCAAAGATTTTCGAGTGACACCGTGATGTTTAGGAAAAACAAGATAATTTCGCACGATGTGGGATTTCCTTAAAACGTGGTTTTCTGACAAATTTTGACGAAAGAAAATTTTCCTGTGGGTTCTCTTTTGAGGCTGCACATTTAGACGTACACACCACACCAAATCTTTTCGAGTTACAACGTGCTGTTTAGGAGTTACAAGCTAATTTTTTATGATGCATTATTTCTTCTCATAAGTTTAAGTGTTTCCAATATGTACATATTTGTGTTTACTCTGCAACATTGTATTTCCTCATAACGTGGTATTCTTACATATTCTTTCGAGAGAAAACTGTCCTGTGCGTTCTCTTTTGAGGCTACACGCTTAGACATACACGCAACACCAAAGCTATTCGAGTTACAACGTGTTGTTTAGGAAAAACAAGATAATTTCGCACGATGTGGGATTTTCTAAAATCGTGGTTTTCTGAAAAAAATTTGACCAAAGAAAATACTCCTGTGGGTTCTCTTTTGAGGCTACACGTTTAGATGTACACGTCACACCAAATCTTTTCGAGTTATAACGTGTAGTTTAGGAGATACATGCTAATTTTGTACGATGCATTATTTCTTCTCGTAAAGTGTTTCCAATACGTACGTATTTGTCTTTACTCTGCAACACTGTATTTCCTTATAACGTGGTATTCTTGCATATTCTTTCGAGAGAAAATTCTCCTGTGCCTTCTCATTTGAGGCTACATGCTTAGACATACACGCAAAACCAAATCTTTTTGATTTACACGTGTTGATTAGGAAAAACAATATAATTTCGCATGATGCGGGCTTTCCTTAAAACGTGGTTTTCTTACAAATTTTGACGAAAGAAAATTCTCCTGTGGGTTCTCTTTTGAGGCTACACGCTTAGACGTACACACCACACCAAATCTTTTCGAGT
The DNA here is from genome assembly GCF_947179515.1 of Apodemus sylvaticus. Classification (NCBI taxonomy): domain Eukaryota; kingdom Metazoa; phylum Chordata; class Mammalia; order Rodentia; family Muridae; genus Apodemus; species Apodemus sylvaticus. The sequence goes on along the minus strand of NC_067474.1, from coordinate 1,833,958 downwards.
TACAACGTGCTGTTTAGGAGTTACAAGCTAATTTTTTATGATGCATTATTTCTTCTCGTAAAGTTTAAGTGTTTCCAGTATGTACATATTTGTCTTTACTCTGCAACATTGTATTTCCTCATAACGTGGTATTCTTACATATTCTTTCGAGAGAAAACTGTCCTGTGCGTTCTCTTTTGAGGCTACACGCTTAGACATACATGCAACACCAAAGCTATTCGAGTTACAACGTGTTGTTTAGGAAAAACAAGATAATTTCGCACGATGTGGGATTTTCTAAAATCGTGGTTTTCTGAAAAAAAATTTGACCAAAGAAAATACTCCTGTGGGTTCTCTTTTGAGGCTACACGTTTAGATGTACACGTCACACCAAATCTTTTCGAGTTATAACGTGTAGTTTAGGAGATACATGCTAATTTTGTACGATGCATTATTTCTTCTCGTAAAGTGTTTCCAATACGTACGTATTTGTCTTTACTCTGCAACACTGTATTTCCTTATAACGTGGTATTCTTGCATATTCTTTCGAGAGAAAATTCTCCTGTGCCTTCTCATTTGAGGCTACATGCTTAGACATACACGCAAAACCAAATCTTTTTGATTTACACGTGTTGATTAGGAAAAACAATATAATTTCGCATGATGCGGGCTTTCCTTAAAACGTGGTTTTCTTACAAATTTTGACGAAAGAAAATTCTCCTGTGGGTTCTCTTTTGAGGCTACACGTTTAGACGTACACGCCACACCAAATCATTTCGAGTTAAAACGTGTTGTTTAGGAGATACAAGCTTGTACGAAGCGTTATTTCTTCTCGTAAAGTGTTTCCAATACGAACGTATTTGTCTTTACTCTGCAACAATGTATTTCCTTATAACGTGGTATTCTTACATATTCTTTATAGAGAAAACTCTCCTGTGCCTTCTCTTTTGAGGCTACACGCTTAGACATACACGCAACACCAAAGCTATTCGAGTTACGACGTTTTGTTTGGGAAAACCAAGATAATTTCGCAGGATGCGGGATTTCCTTAAAACGTGGTTTTCTGAAAAATTTTGACGAACGAAAATTCTCCTGTGGGATCTCTTTTGAGGCTACACGATTAGACGCACACACCACACCAAATATTTTCGAGTTGCAACGTGTTGTTTAGGAGATACAAGCTAATTTTTTACGATGCTTTATTTCTTCTCGTAAAGTGTTTCCAATACATACGTATTTGTCTTTACTCTGCAACACTGTATTTCCTTATAACGTGGTATTCTTACATATTCTTTTGAGGGAAAACTCTCCTGTGCGTTCTCTTTTGAAGGCTACATGCTTAGACATACATGCAACACCAAAGCACACGAGTTACAACGTGTTGTTTAGGAAAAACAAGATAATTTTGCACGATGCGGGATTTCCTAAAATCGTGGTTTTCTGAAAAAATTTTGACGAAAGAAAATACTCCTGTGGGTTCTCTTTTGAGGCTACACGTTTAGATGTACACGCCACACCAAATCTTTTCGAGTTACAACGTGTTGTTTAGGAGATACAAGCTAATTTTTTACGATGCTTTATTTCTTCTCGTAAAGTGTTTCCAATACATACGTATTTGTCTTTACTCTGCAACACTGTATTTCTTTTTAACGTGGTATTCTTACATTTTCTTTAAGGGAAAACTCTCTTCCTATGCCTTCTCTTTTGAGGCTACATGCTTAGACATACTCGCAACACCAAAGCTTTTCGACCGGTTGTTTAGGAAAAACAAGATAATTTCGCATGATGCGGGATTTCCTTAAAATGTGGTTTACTGACCAATTTTGACGAAAGAAAATTCTCCTGTGGCTTCTCTTTTGAGGCTACACGTTTAGACATATAGGCCATACCAAATCTTTTCGAGTTACAACGTGTTGTTTAGGAGATACAAGCTAATTTTGTACGATGCGTTATTTCTTCTCTTAAAGTGTTTCCAATACGTACGTATTTGTCTTTACTCTGCAACACTGTATTTCCTTATAAAGTGGTATTCTTACATATTCTTTCGAGAGAAAACTCTCCTGTGAGTTCTCTTTTGAGGCTACAAGCTTAGACATACAGGCAACACCAAAGATTTTCCAGTTACAACCAGTTGTTTAGGAAAAACAAGATAATTTTGCACGATGCGAGATTTCTTTAAAACGTGGTTTCTGACAAATTTTGACGAAAGAAAATTCTCCTGTGGGTTCTCTTTTGAGGCTACACGTTTAGACGTACACGTCACACCAAGTCTTTTCGAGTTACAACGTGTTGTTTAGGAGATACAAGCTAATTTTGTACGATGCGTTATTTCTTCTCGTAAAGTGTTTGCAATATGTACTTATTTGTCTTTACTCTGCAAAATTGTATTTCCTTATAACATGGTATACTTACATATTCTTTTGAGAGAAAACTCTCCTGTGCCTTCTCTTTTGAGGCTCCATGCTTACACATACACGCAACACCAAAGCTTTTCGAGTTACAACATGTTGTTTAGGAAAAACAAGATGATTTCGCACGATGCGGGATTTCCTTAAAACGTGGTTTTCTGAAAAATTTTGACGAAAGAAAATTCTCCTGTGAATTCTCTTTTGAGGCTACACGTTTAGACGTACATGCCATACCAAATCTTTTCGAGTTACAACGTGTTGTTTAGGAGATACAAGTTAATTTTTTAGGTTGCGTTAATTCTTTTCGTAAAGTGTTTTCCATACGTACATATTTGTCTTTATTCTGCAACATTGTATTTCCTTATAAGGTGGAATTCATGCATATTCTTTCGAGAGAAAACTATCCTGTGCGTTCCCTTTTGAGGCTACACACTTAGACATACAGGCAACACCAAAGCTTTTCGAGTTACAACGTGTTGTTTATGAAAAACAAGATAATTTCGCAAATGCTGGATTTCCTTAAAACGTGGTTTTAGGAAAAATTTTGACGAAAGAAAATTCTCCTGTGGGTTCTCTTTTGAGGCTACCTGTATAGACGTACACGCCACACCAAATCCTTTTGAGTTACCACGTGTTGTTTAGGAGATACAAGCTAATTTTGTACGATGCGTTATTTTTTCTCGTAAAGTGTTTCCCTTATGTACATATTTGTCTTTACTCTGCAACACTGTTTTTCCTTATGACATTGTATTCTTACATGTTCTTTCGAGAGAAAACTCTCCTGTGCATTCTCTTTAGAGACTACATGCTCAGACATTCACACAACACCAAAGCTTTTCGAGTTACAACGTGTTGTTTAGGAGATACAAGCTAATTTTGTACGATGCGTTATTTCTTCTCGTAAAGTGTTTCCAATATGTACTTATTTGTCTTTACTCTGCAAAATTGTATTTCCTTATAACGTGGTATTCTTACATATTCTTTCGAGAGAAAACTCTCCTGTGCCTTCTCTTTTGAGGCTCCATGCTTACACAAACACGCAACGCCAAAGCTTTTTGAGTTACAATGTGTTGTTTAGGAAAAACAAGATAATTTCCCACGATGCCAGATTTCCATAAAACGTGGTTTTCTGAAAAATTTTGACGAAAGAAAGTTCTCCTGTGGGTTCTTTTTCGAGGCTACACGTGTAGAGGTAAGAGCCATACCAAATCTTTTCGAGTTTCAACGTGTTATTTAGGAGATACAAGCTAATGTTGTACGATGCGTTATTTCTTCTCTTAAAGTGTTTCCAATAAGTACATATTTGTCTTTACTCTGCAACACTGTATTTCCTTATAACGTGGTATTCTTACATATTCTTTCGAGAGAAAACTCTCCTGTGAGTTCTCTTTTGAGGCTACAAGCTTAGACATACAGGCAACACCAAAGCTTTTCCAGTTACAACCTATTGTTTAGGAAAAACAAGATAATTTTGCACGATGCGAGATTTCTTTAAAACGTGGTTTCTGACAAATTTTGATGAAAGAAAATTCTCCTGTGGGTTCTCTTGAGGCTACACATGTAGACGTACACGTCACACCAAATCTTTTCGAGTTACAACGTGTTGTTTAGGAGATACAAGCTAATTTTGTACGATGCGTTATTTCTTCTCATAAATTGTTTCCAATACGTACTTATTTGTATTTAGTCTGCAACACTGTATTTCCTTATAACGTGGTATTCTTACATATTCTTTGAGGGAAAACTCTCCTGTGCGTGCTCTTTTGAGGCTACATGCTTAGACATACACGCAACGACAACGATTTTCGAGTAACAACGTGTTGTTTAGTAAAAACAAGATAATTTCGCACGATGCGAGATTTCCATAAAACGTGGTTTTCTGAAAAATTTTGACGAAAGAAAATTCTCCTGTGGGTTCTCTTTTGAGGCTACACGTGTAGGGGTACGAGCCACACTAAATCTTATCGAGTTACAAGGTGTTGTTTAGGAGATACAAGCTAATTTTGTACGATGCTTTAATTCTTCTCGTAAAGTGTTTCCAATACGTATGTATTTGTCTTTACTCTGCAACACTGTATTTCCTTATAACGTGGTATTCTTACATATTCTTTCGAGAGAAAACTCTCCTGTGTGTTCTCTTTTGAGGCTACACGCTTAGACATACACGCACCACCAAAGCTTTTCGAGTTACAACGTGTTGTTTAGGAAAAACAAGATAATTTCGCACGATGCGAGATTTCCATAAAACGTGGTTTCTGACAAATTTTGATGAAAGAAAATTCTCCTGTGGGTTCTCTTTTGAGGCTACACATTTAGACGTACACGTCACACCAAACCTTTTTGTTGTTTAGGAGATACAAGCTAATTTTCTACGATACGTTATTTCTTTTTGTAATGTGTTTCCAATAAGTTCTTATTTGTCTTTACCCTGCAAAATTGTATTTTCTTATAACGTGGTATTCTTACATATTCTTTCAAGAGAAAACTCTCCTGTGCCTTCTCTTTTGAGGCTCCACGCTTACACATACACGCAACACCAAAGCTTTTCGAGTTACAACATGTTGTTTAGGAAGAAGATGATATCGCACGATGCGGGATTTCCTTAAAACGTGGTTTTCTGACAAATTTTGACGAGAGAAAATTCTCCTTTGGGTTCTCTTTTGAGGCTACATTTTTAGATGTACACGCCACACCAAATTTTTTCGAGTTACAACGTGTTGTTTAGGAGATACAAGCTAATTTTGTACGATGCGTTAATTCTTCTAGTAAAGCGTTACCAATATGTATGTATTTGTCTTTACGCTGCAACACTGTATTTCTTTATCACGTGGTTTTCTTACATATTGTTTCGAGAGAAAACTATACTGTGCGTTCCCTTTTGAAGCTACACACTTAGACATACAGGCAACACCAAAGCTTTTCGAGTTACAACGTGTTTTTATGAAAAACAAGATAATTTCGCACGATGCGAGATTTCCTTAAAACGTGGTGTTCTGACAACTTTTGAGGAAAGAAAATTCTCCTGTGGGTTCTCTTTTGAGGCTACACGTTTAGACGTGCACGCAATACCTAATCATTTCGAGTTACCATGTGTTGTTCAGGAGATACAAGCTAATTTTGTACGATGCGTTATTTCTTCTTGTAAAGTGTTTCCAATAAGTATGCATTTTCTTTAGTGTGCAATACAGTATTTCCTAATAACGTGGTATTCTTACATATTCTTTTGACAGAAAACTCTCCTGTGCCTTCTCTTTTGAGGCTACACGCTTAGACATACACGCAACACCAAAGATTTTCGAGTGACACCGTGATGTTTAGGAAAAACAAGATAATTTCGCACGATGTGGGATTTCCTTAAAACGTGGTTTTCTGACAAATTTTGACGAAAGAAAATTTTCCTGTGGGTTCTCTTTTGAGGCTGCACATTTAGACGTACACACCACACCAAATCTTTTCGAGTTACAACGTGCTGTTTAGGAGTTACAAGCTAATTTTTTATGATGCATTATTTCTTCTCGTAAAGTTTAAGTGTTTCCAATATGTACATATTTGTGTTTACTCTGCAACATTGTATTTCCTCATAACGTGGTATTCTTACATATTCTTTCGAGAGAAAACTGTCCTGTGCGTTCTCTTTTGAGGCTACACGCTTAGACATACACGCAACACCAAAGCTATTCGAGTTACAACGTGTTGTTTAGGAAAAACAAGATAATTTCGCACGATGTGGGATTTTCTAAAATCGTGGTTTTCTGAAAAAAATTTGACCAAAGAAAATACTCCTGTGGGTTCTCTTTTGAGGCTACACGTTTAGATGTACACGTCACACCAAATCTTTTCGAGTTATAACGTGTAGTTTAGGAGATACATGCTAATTTTGTACGATGCATTATTTCTTCTCGTAAAGTGTTTCCAATACGTACGTATTTGTCTTTACTCTGCAACACTGTATTTCCTTATAACGTGGTATTCTTGCATATTCTTTCGAGAGAAAATTCTCCTGTGCCTTCTCATTTGAGGCTACATGCTTAGACATACACGCAAAACCAAATCTTTTTGATTTACACGTGTTGATTAGGAAAAACAATATAATTTCGCATGATGCGGGCTTTCCTTAAAACGTGGTTTTCTTACAAATTTTGACGAAAGAAAATTCTCCTGTGGGTTCTCTTTTGAGGCTACACGATTAGACGCACACACCACACCAAATATTTTCGAGTTGCAACGTGTTGTTTAGGAGATACAAGCTAATTTTTTACGATGCTTTATTTCTTCTCGTAAAGTGTTTCCAATACATACGTATTTGTCTTTACTCTGCAACACTGTATTTCCTTATAACGTGGTATTCTTACATATTCTTTTGAGGGAAAACTCTCCTGTGCGTTCTCTTTTGAAGGCTACATGCTTAGACATACATGCAACACCAAAGCACACGAGTTACAACGTGTTGTTTAGGAAAAACAAGATAATTTTGCACGATGCGGGATTTCCTAAAATCGTGGTTTTCTGAAAAAATTTTGACGAAAGAAAATACTCCTGTGGGTTCTCTTTTGAGGCTACACGTTTAGATGTACACGCCACACCAAATCTTTTCGAGTTACAACGTGTTGTTTAGGAGATACAAGCTAATTTTTTACGATGCTTTATTTCTTCTCGTAAAGTGTTTCCAATACATACGTATTTGTCTTTACTCTGCAACACTGTATTTCTTTTTAACGTGGTATTCTTACATTTTCTTTAAGGGAAAACTCTCTTCCTATGCCTTCTCTTTTGAGGCTACATGCTTAGACATACTCGCAACACCAAAGCTTTTCGACCGGTTGTTTAGGAAAAACAAGATAATTTCGCATGATGCGGGATTTCCTTAAAATGTGGTTTACTGACCAATTTTGACGAAAGAAAATTCTCCTGTGGCTTCTCTTTTGAGGCTACACGTTTAGACATATAGGCCATACCAAATCTTTTCGAGTTACAACGTGTTGTTTAGGAGATACAAGCTAATTTTGTACGATGCGTTATTTCTTCTCTTAAAGTGTTTCCAATACGTATGTATTTGTCTTTACTCTGCAACACTGTATTTCCTTATAAAGTGGTATTCTTACATATTCTTTCGAGAGAAAACTCTCCTGTGAGTTCTCTTTTGAGGCTACAAGCTTAGACATACAGGCAACACCAAAGATTTTCCAGTTACAACCAGTTGTTTAGGAAAAACAAGATAATTTTGCACGATGCGAGATTTCTTTAAAACGTGGTTTCTGACAAATTTTGACGAAAGAAAATTCTCCTGTGGGTTCTCTTTTGAGGCTACACGTTTAGACGTACACGTCACACCAAGTCTTTTCGAGTTACAACGTGTTGTTTAGGAGATACAAGCTAATTTTGTACGATGCGTTATTTCTTCTCGTAAAGTGTTTCCAATATGTACTTATTTGTCTTTACTCTGCAAAATTGTATTTCCTTATAACATGGTATACTTACATATTCTTTTGAGAGAAAACTCTCCTGTGCCTTCTCTTTTGAGGCTCCATGCTTACACATACACGCAACACCAAAGCTTTTCGAGTTACAACATGTTGTTTAGGAAAAACAAGATGATTTCGCACGATGCGGGATTTCCTTAAAACGTGGTTTTCTGAAAAATTTTGACGAAAGAAAATTCTCCTGTGAATTCTCTTTTGAGGCTACACGTTTAGACGTACATGCCATACCAAATCTTTTCGAGTTACAACGTGTTGTTTAGGAGATACAAGTTAATTTTTTAGGTTGCGTTAATTCTTTTCGTAAAGTGTTTTCCATACGTACATATTTGTCTTTATTCTGCAACATTGTATTTCCTTATAAGGTGGAATTCATGCATATTCTTTCGAGAGAAAACTATCCTGTGCGTTCCCTTTTGAGGCTACACACTTAGACATACAGGCAACACCAAAGCTTTTCGAGTTACAACGTGTTGTTTATGAAAAACAAGATAATTTCGCAAATGCTGGATTTCCTTAAAACGTGGTTTTAGGAAAAATTTTGACGAAAGAAAATTCTCCTGTGGGTTCTCTTTTGAGGCTACCTGTATAGACGTACACGCCACACCAAATCCTTTTGAGTTACCACGTGTTGTTTAGGAGATACAAGCTAATTTTGTACGATGCGTTATTTTTTCTCGTAAAGTGTTTCCCTTATGTACATATTTGTCTTTACTCTGCAACACTGTTTTTCCTTATGACATTGTATTCTTACATGTTCTTTCGAGAGAAAACTCTCCTGTGCATTCTCTTTAGAGACTACATGCTCAGACATTCACACAACACCAAAGCTTTTCGAGTTACAACGTGTTGTTTAGGAGATACAAGCTAATTTTGTACGATGCGTTATTTCTTCTCGTAAAGTGTTTCCAATATGTACTTATTTGTCTTTACTCTGCAAAATTGTATTTCCTTATAACGTGGTATTCTTACATATTCTTTCGAGAGAAAACTCTCCTGTGCCTTCTCTTTTGAGGCTCCATGCTTACACAAACACGCAACGCCAAAGCTTTTTGAGTTACAATGTGTTGTTTAGGAAAAACAAGATAATTTCCCACGATGCCAGATTTCCATAAAACGTGGTTTTCTGAAAAATTTTGACGAAAGAAAGTTCTCCTGTGGGTTCTTTTTCGAGGCTACACGTGTAGAGGTAAGAGCCATACCAAATCTTTTCGAGTTTCAACGTGTTATTTAGGAGATACAAGCTAATGTTGTACGATGCGTTATTTCTTCTCTTAAAGTGTTTCCAATAAGTACATATTTGTCTTTACTCTGCAACACTGTATTTCCTTATAACGTGGTATTCTTACATATTCTTTCGAGAGAAAACTCTCCTGTGAGTTCTCTTTTGAGGCTACAAGCTTAGACATACAGGCAACACCAAAGCTTTTCCAGTTACAACCTATTGTTTAGGAAAAACAAGATAATTTTGCACGATGCGAGATTTCTTTAAAACGTGGTTTCTGACAAATTTTGATGAAAGAAAATTCTCCTGTGGGTTCTCTTGAGGCTACACATGTAGACGTACACGTCACACCAAATCTTTTCGAGTTACAACGTGTTGTTTAGGAGATACAAGCTAATTTTGTACGATGCGTTATTTCTTCTCATAAATTGTTTCCAATACGTACTTATTTGTATTTAGTCTGCAACACTGTATTTCCTTATAACGTGGTATTCTTACATATTCTTTGAGGGAAAACTCTCCTGTGCGTGCTCTTTTGAGGCTACATGCTTAGACATACACGCAACGACAACGATTTTCGAGTAACAACGTGTTGTTTAGTAAAAACAAGATAATTTCGCACGATGCGAGATTTCCATAAAACGTGGTTTTCTGAAAAATTTTGACGAAAGAAAATTCTCCTGTGGGTTCTCTTTTGAGGCTACACGTGTAGGGGTACGAGCCACACTAAATCTTATCGAGTTACAAGGTGTTGTTTAGGAGATACAAGCTAATTTTGTACGATGCTTTAATTCTTCTCGTAAAGTGTTTCCAATACGTATGTATTTGTCTTTACTCTGCAACACTGTATTTCCTTATAACGTGGTATTCTTACATATTCTTTCGAGAGAAAACTCTCCTGTGTGTTCTCTTTTGAGGCTACACGCTTAGACATACACGCACCACCAAAGCTTTTCGAGTTACAACGTGTTGTTTAGGAAAAACAAGATAATTTCGCACGATGCGAGATTTCCATAAAACGTGGTTTCTGACAAATTTTGATGAAAGAAAATTCTCCTGTGGGTTCTCTTTTGAGGCTACACATTTAGACGTACACGTCACACCAAACCTTTTTGTTGTTTAGGAGATACAAGCTAATTTTCTACGATACGTTATTTCTTTTTGTAATGTGTTTCCAATAAGTTCTTATTTGTCTTTACCCTGCAAAATTGTATTTTCTTATAACGTGGTATTCTTACATATTCTTTCAAGAGAAAACTCTCCTGTGCCTTCTCTTTTGAGGCTCCACGCTTACACATACACGCAACACCAAAGCTTTTCGAGTTACAACATGTTGTTTAGGAAGAAGATGATATCGCACGATGCGGGATTTCCTTAAAACGTGGTTTTCTGACAAATTTTGACGAGAGAAAATTCTCCTTTGGGTTCTCTTTTGAGGCTACATTTTTAGATGTACACGCCACACCAAATTTTTTCGAGTTACAACGTGTTGTTTAGGAGATACAAGCTAATTTTGTACGATGCGTTAATTCTTCTAGTAAAGCGTTACCAATATGTATGTATTTGTCTTTACGCTGCAACACTGTATTTCTTTATCACGTGGTTTTCTTACATATTGTTTCGAGAGAAAACTATACTGTGCGTTCCCTTTTGAAGCTACACACTTAGACATACAGGCAACACCAAAGCTTTTCGAGTTACAACGTGTTTTTATGAAAAACAAGATAATTTCGCACGATGCGAGATTTCCTTAAAACGTGGTGTTCTGACAACTTTTGAGGAAAGAAAATTCTCCTGTGGGTTCTCTTTTGAGGCTACACGTTTAGACGTGCACGCAATACCTAATCATTTCGAGTTACCATGTGTTGTTCAGGAGATACAAGCTAATTTTGTACGATGCGTTATTTCTTCTTGTAAAGTGTTTCCAATAAGTATGCATTTTCTTTAGTGTGCAATACAGTATTTCCTAATAACGTGGTATTCTTACATATTCTTTTGACAGAAAACTCTCCTGTGCCTTCTCTTTTGAGGCTACACGCTTAGACATACACGCAACACCAAAGATTTTCGAGTGACACCGTGATGTTTAGGAAAAACAAGATAATTTCGCACGATGTGGGATTTCCTTAAAACGTGGTTTTCTGACAAATTTTGACGAAAGAAAATTTTCCTGTGGGTTCTCTTTTGAGGCTGCACATTTAGACGTACACACCACACCAAATCTTTTCGAGTTACAACGTGCTGTTTAGGAGTTACAAGCTAATTTTTTATGATGCATTATTTCTTCTCGTAAAGTTTAAGTGTTTCCAATATGTACATATTTGTGTTTACTCTGCAACATTGTATTTCCTCATAACGTGGTATTCTTACATATTCTTTCGAGAGAAAACTGTCCTGTGCGTTCTCTTTTGAGGCTACACGCTTAGACATACACGCAACACCAAAGCTATTCGAGTTACAACGTGTTGTTTAGGAAAAACAAGATAATTTCGCACGATGTGGGATTTTCTAAAATCGTGGTTTTCTGAAAAAAATTTGACCAAAGAAAATACTCCTGTGGGTTCTCTTTTGAGGCTACACGTTTAGATGTACACGTCACACCAAATCTTTTCGAGTTATAACGTGTAGTTTAGGAGATACATGCTAATTTTGTACGATGCATTATTTCTTCTCGTAAAGTGTTTCCAATACGTACGTATTTGTCTTTACTCTGCAACACTGTATTTCCTTATAACGTGGTATTCTTGCATATTCTTTCGAGAGAAAATTCTCCTGTGCCTTCTCATTTGAGGCTACATGCTTAGACATACACGCAAAACCAAATCTTTTTGATTTACACGTGTTGATTAGGAAAAACAATATAATTTCGCATGATGCGGGCTTTCCTTAAAACGTGGTTTTCTTACAAATTTTGACGAAAGAAAATTCTCCTGTGGGTTCTCTTTTGAGGCTACACGCTTAGACGTACACACCACACCAAATCTTTTCGAGTTACAACGTGCTGTTTAGGAGTTACAAGCTAATTTTTTATGATGCATTATTTCTTCTCGTAAAGTTTAAGTGTTTCCAGTATGTACATATTTGTCTTTACTCTGCAACATTGTATTTCCTCATAACGTGGTATTCTTACATATTCTTTCGAGAGAAAACTGTCCTGTGCGTTCTCTTTTGAGGCTACACGCTTAGACATACATGCAACACCAAAGCTATTCGAGTTACAACGTGTTGTTTAGGAAAAACAAGATAATTTCGCACGATGTGGGATTTTCTAAAATCGTGGTTTTCTGAAAAAAAATTTGACCAAAGAAAATACTCCTGTGGGTTCTCTTTTGAGGCTACACGTTTAGATGTACACGTCACACCAAATCTTTTCGAGTTATAACGTGTAGTTTAGGAGATACATGCTAATTTTGTACGATGCATTATTTCTTCTCGTAAAGTGTTTCCAATACGTACGTATTTGTCTTTACTCTGCAACACTGTATTTCCTTATAACGTGGTATTCTTGCATATTTTTTCGAGAGAAAATTCTCCTGTGCCTTCTCATTTGAGGCTACATGCTTAGACATACACGCAAAACCAAATCTTTTTGATTTACACGTGTTGATTAGGAAAAACAATATAATTTCGCATGATGCGGGCTTTCCTTAAAACGTGGTTTTCTTACAAATTTTGACGAAAGAAAATTCTCCTGTGGGTTCTCTTTTGAGGCTACACGTTTAGACGTACACGCCACACCAAATCATTTCGAGTTAAAACGTGTTGTTTAGGAGATACAAGCTTGTACGAAGCGTTATTTCTTCTCGTAAAGTGTTTCCAATACGAACGTATTTGTCTTTACTCTGCAACAATGTATTTCCTTATAACGTGGTATTCTTACATATTCTTTATAGAGAAAACTCTCCTGTGCCTTCTCTTTTGAGGCTACACGCTTAGACATACACGCAACACCAAAGCTATTCGAGTTACGACGTTTTGTTTGGGAAAACCAAGATAATTTCGCAGGATGCGGGATTTCCTTAAAACGTGGTTTTCTGAAAAATTTTGACGAACGAAAATTCTCCTGTGGGATCTCTTTTGAGGCTACACGATTAGACGCACACACCACACCAAATATTTTCGAGTTGCAACGTGTTGTTTAGGAGATACAAGCTAATTTTTTACGATGCTTTATTTCTTCTCGTAAAGTGTTTCCAATACATACGTATTTGTCTTTACTCTGCAACACTGTATTTCCTTATAACGTGGTATTCTTACATATTCTTTCGAGGGAAAACTCTCCTGTGCGTTCTCTTTTGAAGGCTACATGCTTAGACATACATGCAACACCAAAGCACACGAGTTACAACGTGTTGTTTAGGAAAAACAAGATAATTTTGCACGATGCGGGATTTCCTAAAATCGTGGTTTTCTGAAAAAATTTTGACGAAAGAAAATACTCCTGTGGGTTCTCTTTTGAGGCTACACGTTTAGATGTACACGCCACACCAAATCTTTTCGAGTTACAACGTGTTGTTTAGGAGATACAAGCTAATTTTTTACGATGCTTTATTTCTTCTCGTAAAGTGTTTCCAATACATACGTATTTGTCTTTACTCTGCAACACTGTATTTCTTTTTAACGTGGTATTCTTACATTTTCTTTAAGGGAAAACTCTCTTCCTATGCCTTCTCTTTTGAGGCTACATGCTTAGACATACTCGCAACACCAAAGCTTTTCGACCGGTTGTTTAGGAAAAACAAGATAATTTCGCATGATGCGGGATTTCCTTAAAATGTGGTTTACTGACCAATTTTGACGAAAGAAAATTCTCCTGTGGCTTCTCTTTTGAGGCTACACGTTTAGACATATAGGCCATACCAAATCTTTTCGAGTTACAACGTGTTGTTTAGGAGATACAAGCTAATTTTGTACGATGCGTTATTTCTTCTCTTAAAGTGTTTCCAATACGTACGTATTTGTCTTTACTCTGCAACACTGTATTTCCTTATAAAGTGGTATTCTTACATATTCTTTCGAGAGAAAACTCTCCTGTGAGTTCTCTTTTGAGGCTACAAGCTTAGACATACAGGCAACACCAAAGATTTTCCAGTTACAACCAGTTGTTTAGGAAAAACAAGATAATTTTGCACGATGCGAGATTTCTTTAAAACGTGGTTTCTGACAAATTTTGACGAAAGAAAATTCTCCTGTGGGTTCTCTTTTGAGGCTACACGTTTAGACGTACACGTCACACCAAGTCTTTTCGAGTTACAACGTGTTGTTTAGGAGATACAAGCTAATTTTGTACGATGCGTTATTTCTTCTCGTAAAGTGTTTCCAATATGTACTTATTTGTCTTTACTCTGCAAAATTGTATTTCCTTATAACATGGTATACTTACATATTCTTTTGAGAGAAAACTCTCCTGTGCCTTCTCTTTTGAGGCTCCATGCTTACACATACACGCAACACCAAAGCTTTTCGAGTTACAACATGTTGTTTAGGAAAAACAAGATGATTTCGCACGATGCGGGATTTCCTTAAAACGTGGTTTTCTGAAAAATTTTGACGAAAGAAAATTCTCCTGTGAATTCTCTTTTGAGGCTACACGTTTAGACGTACATGCCATACCAAATCTTTTCGAGTTACAACGTGTTGTTTAGGAGATACAAGTTAATTTTTTAGGTTGCGTTAATTCTTTTCGTAAAGTGTTTCCCATACGTACATATTTGTCTTTATTCTGCAACATTGTATTTCCTTATAAGGTGGAATTCATGCATATTCTTTCGAGAGAAAACTATCCTGTGCGTTCCCTTTTGAGGCTACACACTTAGACATACAGGCAACACCAAAGCTTTTCGAGTTACAACGTGTTGTTTATGAAAAACAAGATAATTTCGCAAATGCTGGATTTCCTTAAAACGTGGTTTTAGGAAAAATTTTGACGAAAGAAAATTCTCCTGTGGGTTCTCTTTTGAGGCTACCTGTATAGACGTACACGCCACACCAAATCCTTTCGAGTTACCACGTGTTGTTTAGGAGATACAAGCTAATTTTGTACGATGCGTTATTTTTTCTCGTAAAGTGTTTCCCTTATGTACATATTTGTCTTTACTCTGCAACACTGTTTTTCCTTATGACATTGTATTCTTACATGTTCTTTCGAGAGAAAACTCTCCTGTGCATTCTCTTTAGAGACTACATGCTCAGACATTCACACAACACCAAAGCTTTTCGAGTTACAACGTGTTGTTAAGGAAAAACAAGATAATTTTGCACGATGTGGGATTTCCTTAAAACGTGGTTTTTTGACAAATTTTGACGAAAGAAAGTTCTCCTGTAGGTTCTCTTTTGAGGCTACACGTGTAGAGGTACGAGCCACACCAAATATTTTTGAGTTACAACGTGTTGATTAGGAGATACAAGCAAATATTGTATGATGTGTTATTTCTTCTCGTAAAGTGTTTCCAATATGTACTTATTTGTCTTTACTCTGCAACACTGTATTTCCTTATAACGTGGTATTCTTACATATTCTTTCGAGGGAAAACTCTCCTGTACATTCTCTTTTGAGGCTAGAAGCTTAGACAAACACGCAACTCCAAAGCTTTTCGAGTTACCACGTGTTGTTTAGGAAAAAGAAGGAAATTTTGCACGATGCGAGATTTCCATAAAACGTGGTTTTCTGAAAAATTTTGACGAAAGAAAATTCTTATGTGGGTTCTATTTTGATGCTACACGTTTAGACACACACGCCACACCAAATCTTTTCGGGTTATAACGTGTTGTTTAGGAGATACAAGCTAATTTTGTACGATGCGTTATTTCTTCTCTTAAAGATTTCCAATACGTACGTAGTTGTCTTTACTCTGCAACACGGTATTTCCTTATAACGTGGTATTCTTACATATTCTTTCGAGAGAAAACTCTCCTGTGTGTTCTCTTTTGAGGCTACAAGCTTAGAAATACACGCAACACCAAAGCTTTTCGAGTTACAACGTGTTGTTTAGGAAAAACAAGATAATTTCGCACGATGCGAGATTTCCTTAAAATGTGGTTTTCTGACAAATATTGACGAAAGAAAATTCTCCTATGGGTTTTCTTTTGAGGCTACACGTTTAGTCATACATGCCACACCAAGTCTTTTCGAGTTACAACGTGTTGTTGAGGAGATACAAGCTATTTTTTGCGATGTGTTATTTTTTCTCATAATGTTAAAGTGTTTCCAATATGTACGTATTTGTCTTTACTCTGCAACACTGTATTTCCTTATAACGTGGTATTCTTTCATATTCTTTCTAGAGAAAACTCTCCATTGCCTTCTCTTTTGAGGCTACATGCTAAGACTTACACGCAACACCAAAGCTTTTCGAGTTACAACATGTTGTTTAGGAAAAACAAGATAATTTCACACGATGAGGGATTTCCTTAAAACGTGGTTTTCTGACATATTTTGATGAAAGAAAATTCTCCTGTGGGTTCTCTTTTGAGGCTACACGTTTAGGTGTACACGCCACACCAAATCTTTTCAAGTTACAACGTGCTGTTTAGGAGATACAAGCTAATTTTGTACGATGCATTATTTCTTCTCATAAAGTTTAAGTGTTTCTAATAAGTGCGTATTTGTCTTTACTCTGCAACACTGTATTTCCTTATAACGTGGTATTCTTACATATTCTTTCGAGAGAAAACTCTCCTGTGCCTTCTCTTTTGAGGCTCCACGCTTACACATACACGCAACACCAAAGCTTTTCGAGTTACAACATGTTGTTTAGGAAGAAGATGATATCGCACGATGCGGGATTTCCTTAAAACGTGGTTTTCTGACAAATTTTGACGAAAGAAAATTCTCCTTTGGGTTCTCTTTTGAGGCTACATTTTTAGATGTACACGCCACACCAAATTTTTTCGAGTTACAACGTGTTGTTTAGGAGATACAAGCTAATTTTGTACGATGCGTTAATTCTTCTAGTAAAGCGTTACCAATATGTATGTATTTGTCTTTACGCTGCAACACTGTATTTCTTTATCACGTGGTTTTCTTACATATTGTTTCGAGAGAAAACTATACTGTGCGTTCCCTTTTGAAGCTACACACTTAGACATACAGGCAACACCAAAGCTTTTCGAGTTACAACGTGTTTTTATGAAAAACAAGATAATTTCGCACGATGCGAGATTTCCTTAAAACGTGGTGTTCTGACAACTTTTGAGGAAAGAAAATTCTCCTGTGGGTTCTCTTTTGAGGCTACACGTTTAGACGTGCACGCAATACCTAATCATTTCGAGTTACCATGTGTTGTTCAGGAGATACAAGTTAATTTTGTACGATGCGTTATTTCTTCTTGTAAAGTGTTTCCAATAAGTATGCATTTTCTTTAGTGTGCAATACAGTATTTCCTAATAACGTGGTATTCTTACATATTCTTTTGACAGAAAACTCTCCTGTGCCTTCTCTTTTGAGGCTACACGCTTAGACATACACGCAACACCAAAGATTTTCGAGTGACACCGTGATGTTTAGGAAAAACAAGATAATTTCGCACGATGTGGGATTTCCTTAAAACGTGGTTTTCTGACAAATTTTGACGAAAGAAAATTTTCCTGTGGGTTCTCTTTTGAGGCTGCACATTTAGACGTACACACCACACCAAATCTTTTCGAGTTACAACGTGCTGTTTAGGAGTTACAAGCTAATTTTTTATGATGCATTATTTCTTCTCGTAAAGTTTAAGTGTTTCCAATATGTACATATTTGTGTTTACTCTGCAACATTGTATTTCCTCATAACGTGGTATTCTTACATATTCTTTCGAGAGAAAACTGTCCTGTGCGTTCTCTTTTGAGGCTACACGCTTAGACATACACGCAACACCAAAGCTATTCGAGTTACAACGTGTTGTTTAGGAAAAACAAGATAATTTCGCACGATGTGGGATTTTCTAAAATCGTGGTTTTCTGAAAAAAATTTGACCAAAGAAAATACTCCTGTGGGTTCTCTTTTGAGGCTACACGTTTAGATGTACACGTCACACCAAATCTTTTCGAGTTATAACGTGTAGTTTAGGAGATACATGCTAATTTTGTACGATGCATTATTTCTTCTCGTAAAGTGTTTCCAATACGTACGTATTTGTCTTTACTCTGCAACACTGTATTTCCTTATAACGTGGTATTCTTGCATATTCTTTCGAGAGAAAATTCTCCTGTGCCTTCTCATTTGAGGCTACATGCTTAGACATACACGCAAAACCAAATCTTTTTGATTTACACGTGTTGATTAGGAAAAACAATATAATTTCGCATGATGCGGGCTTTCCTTAAAACGTGGTTTTCTTACAAATTTTGACGAAAGAAAATTCTCCTGTGGGTTCTCTTTTGAGGCTACACGCTTAGACGTACACACCACACCAAATCTTTTCGAGTTACAACGTGCTGTTTAGGAGTTACAAGCTAATTTTTTATGATGCATTATTTCTTCTCGTAAAGTTTAAGTGTTTCCAGTATGTACATATTTGTCTTTACTCTGCAACATTGTATTTCCTCATAACGTGGTATTCTTACATATTCTTTCGAGAGAAAACTGTCCTGTGCGTTCTCTTTTGAGGCTACACGCTTAGACATACATGCAACACCAAAGCTATTCGAGTTACAACGTGTTGTTTAGGAAAAACAAGATAATTTCGCACGATGTGGGATTTTCTAAAATCGTGGTTTTCTGAAAAAAAATTTGACCAAAGAAAATACTCCTGTGGGTTCTCTTTTGAGGCTACACGTTTAGATGTACACGTCACACCAAATCTTTTCGAGTTATAACGTGTAGTTTAGGAGATACATGCTAATTTTGTACGATGCATTATTTCTTCTCGTAAAGTGTTTCCAATACGTACGTATTTGTCTTTACTCTGCAACACTGTATTTCCTTATAACGTGGTATTCTTGCATATTTTTTCGAGAGAAAATTCTCCTGTGCCTTCTCATTTGAGGCTACATGCTTAGACATACACGCAAAACCAAATCTTTTTGATTTACACGTGTTGATTAGGAAAAACAATATAATTTCGCATGATGCGGGCTTTCCTTAAAACGTGGTTTTCTTACAAATTTTGACGAAAGAAAATTCTCCTGTGGGTTCTCTTTTGAGGCTACACGTTTAGACGTACACGCCACACCAAATCATTTCGAGTTAAAACGTGTTGTTTAGGAGATACAAGCTTGTACGAAGCGTTATTTCTTCTCGTAAAGTGTTTCCAATACGAACGTATTTGTCTTTACTCTGCAACAATGTATTTCCTTATAACGTGGTATTCTTACATATTCTTTATAGAGAAAACTCTCCTGTGCCTTCTCTTTTGAGGCTACACGCTTAGACATACACGCAACACCAAAGCTATTCGAGTTACGACGTTTTGTTTGGGAAAACCAAGATAATTTCGCAGGATGCGGGATTTCCTTAAAACGTGGTTTTCTGAAAAATTTTGACGAACGAAAATTCTCCTGTGGGATCTCTTTTGAGGCTACACGATTAGACGCACACACCACACCAAATATTTTCGAGTTGCAACGTGTTGTTTAGGAGATACAAGCTAATTTTTTACGATGCTTTATTTCTTCTCGTAAAGTGTTTCCAATACATACGTATTTGTCTTTACTCTGCAACACTGTATTTCCTTATAACGTGGTATTCTTACATATTCTTTCGAGGGAAAACTCTCCTGTGCGTTCTCTTTTGAAGGCTACATGCTTAGACATACATGCAACACCAAAGCACACGAGTTACAACGTGTTGTTTAGGAAAAACAAGATAATTTTGCACGATGCGGGATTTCCTAAAATCGTGGTTTTCTGAAAAAATTTTGACGAAAGAAAATACTCCTGTGGGTTCTCTTTTGAGGCTACACGTTTAGATGTACACGCCACACCAAATCTTTTCGAGTTACAACGTGTTGTTTAGGAGATACAAGCTAATTTTTTACGATGCTTTATTTCTTCTCGTAAAGTGTTTCCAATACATACGTATTTGTCTTTACTCTGCAACACTGTATTTCTTTTTAACGTGGTATTCTTACATTTTCTTTAAGGGAAAACTCTCTTCCTATGCCTTCTCTTTTGAGGCTACATGCTTAGACATACTCGCAACACCAAAGCTTTTCGACCGGTTGTTTAGGAAAAACAAGATAATTTCGCATGATGCGGGATTTCCTTAAAATGTGGTTTACTGACCAATTTTGACGAAAGAAAATTCTCCTGTGGCTTCTCTTTTGAGGCTACACGTTTAGACATATAGGCCATACCAAATCTTTTCGAGTTACAACGTGTTGTTTAGGAGATACAAGCTAATTTTGTACGATGCGTTATTTCTTCTCTTAAAGTGTTTCCAATACGTACGTATTTGTCTTTACTCTGCAACACTGTATTTCCTTATAAAGTGGTATTCTTACATATTCTTTCGAGAGAAAACTCTCCTGTGAGTTCTCTTTTGAGGCTACAAGCTTAGACATACAGGCAACACCAAAGATTTTCCAGTTACAACCAGTTGTTTAGGAAAAACAAGATAATTTTGCACGATGCGAGATTTCTTTAAAACGTGGTTTCTGACAAATTTTGACGAAAGAAAATTCTCCTGTGGGTTCTCTTTTGAGGCTACACGTTTAGACGTACACGTCACACCAAGTCTTTTCGAGTTACAACGTGTTGTTTAGGAGATACAAGCTAATTTTGTACGATGCGTTATTTCTTCTCGTAAAGTGTTTGCAATATGTACTTATTTGTCTTTACTCTGCAAAATTGTATTTCCTTATAACATGGTATACTTACATATTCTTTTGAGAGAAAACTCTCCTGTGCCTTCTCTTTTGAGGCTCCATGCTTACACATACACGCAACACCAAAGCTTTTCGAGTTACAACATGTTGTTTAGGAAAAACAAGATGATTTCGCACGATGCGGGATTTCCTTAAAACGTGGTTTTCTGAAAAATTTTGACGAAAGAAAATTCTCCTGTGAATTCTCTTTTGAGGCTACACGTTTAGACGTACATGCCATACCAAATCTTTTCGAGTTACAACGTGTTGTTTAGGAGATACAAGTTAATTTTTTAGGTTGCGTTAATTCTTTTCGTAAAGTGTTTCCCATACGTACATATTTGTCTTTATTCTGCAACATTGTATTTCCTTATAAGGTGGAATTCATGCATATTCTTTCGAGAGAAAACTATCCTGTGCGTTCCCTTTTGAGGCTACACACTTAGACATACAGGCAACACCAAAGCTTTTCGAGTTACAACGTGTTGTTTATGAAAAACAAGATAATTTCGCAAATGCTGGATTTCCTTAAAACGTGGTTTTAGGAAAAATTTTGACGAAAGAAAATTCTCCTGTGGGTTCTCTTTTGAGGCTACCTGTATAGACGTACACGCCACACCAAATCCTTTCGAGTTACCACGTGTTGTTTAGGAGATACAAGCTAATTTTGTACGATGCGTTATTTTTTCTCGTAAAGTGTTTCCCTTATGTACATATTTGTCTTTACTCTGCAACACTGTTTTTCCTTATGACATTGTATTCTTACATGTTCTTTCGAGAGAAAACTCTCCTGTGCATTCTCTTTAGAGACTACATGCTCAGACATTCACACAACACCAAAGCTTTTCGAGTTACAACGTGTTGTTAAGGAAAAACAAGATAATTTTGCACGATGTGGGATTTCCTTAAAACGTGGTTTTTTGACAAATTTTGACGAAAGAAAGTTCTCCTGTAGGTTCTCTTTTGAGGCTACACGTGTAGAGGTACGAGCCACACCAAATATTTTTGAGTTACAACGTGTTGATTAGGAGATACAAGCAAATATTGTATGATGCGTTATTTCTTCTCGTAAAGTGTTTCCAATATGTACTTATTTGTCTTTACTCTGCAACACTGTATTTCCTTATAACGTGGTATTCTTACATATTCTTTCGAGGGAAAACTCTCCTGTACATTCTCTTTTGAGGCTAGAAGCTTAGACAAACACGCAACTCCAAAGCTTTTCGAGTTACCACGTGTTGTTTAGGAAAAAGAAGGAAATTTTGCACGATGCGAGATTTCCATAAAACGTGGTTTTCTGAAAAATTTTGACGAAAGAAAATTCTTATGTGGGTTCTATTTTGATGCTACACATTTAGACACACACGCCACACCAAATCTTTTCGGGTTATAACGTGTTGTTTAGGAGATACAAGCTAATTTTGTACGATGCGTTATTTCTTCTCTTAAAGATTTCCAATACGTACGTAGTTGTCTTTACTCTGCAACACGGTATTTCCTTATAACGTGGTATTCTTACATATTCTTTCGAGAGAAAACTCTCCTGTGTGTTCTCTTTTGAGGCTACAAGCTTAGAAATACACGCAACACCAAAGCTTTTCGAGTTACAACGTGTTGTTTAGGAAAAACAAGATAATTTCGCACGATGCGAGATTTCCTTAAAATGTGGTTTTCTGACAAATATTGACGAAAGAAAATTCTCCTATGGGTTTTCTTTTGAGGCTACACGTTTAGTCATACATGCCACACCAAGTCTTTTCGAGTTACAACGTGTTGTTGAGGAGATACAAGCTATTTTTTGCGATGTGTTATTTTTTCTCATAATGTTAAAGTGTTTCCAATATGTACGTATTTGTCTTTACTCTGCAACACTGTATTTCCTTATAACGTGGTATTCTTTCATATTCTTTCTAGAGAAAACTCTCCATTGCCTTCTCTTTTGAGGCTACATGCTAAGACTTACACGCAACACCAAAGCTTTTCGAGTTACAACATGTTGTTTAGGAAAAACAAGATAATTTCACACGATGAGGGATTTCCTTAAAACGTGGTTTTCTGACATATTTTGATGAAAGAAAATTCTCCTGTGGGTTCTCTTTTGAGGCTACACGTTTAGGTGTACACGCCACACCAAATCTTTTCAAGTTACAACGTGCTGTTTAGGAGATACAAGCTAATTTTGTACGATGCATTATTTCTTCTCATAAAGTTTAAGTGTTTCTAATAAGTGCGTATTTGTCTTTACTCTGCAACACTGTATTTCCTTATAACGTGGTATTCTTACATATTCTTTCGAGAGAAAACTCTCCTGTGCCTTCTCTTTTGAGGCTACATGCCTAGACATACACACAACACCAAAGCTTTTCGAGTTACGATGTGTTGTTTAGGAAAAACAAGATAATTTCGCACAATGCGGGATTTCCTTAAAACACGTTTTTCTGGCAAATTTTGACGAAAAAAAATTCTCCTGTGGGTTCTCTTTTAAGCCTACATGTTTAGTTGTAAACGCCAGACCAAATCTTTTCCATTTACAACGTGTTGTTTAGGAGATATAAGCTAATTTTAATGATGCGTTATTACTTCTCGTAAAGTTTAAGTGTTTCTAATTAGTAGGTATTTGTCTTTACTCTGCCACACTGTATTTCCTTATAACGTGGTATTCTTACATATTGTTTTGAGTGAAAACTCTCCTGTGCCTTCTCTTCTGAGGCTACACGCTTAGACAAACACGCAACACCAAAGCTTTTCGAGTTAAGATGTGTTGTTTAGGAAAAACAAGATAATTTTGCACGATGCGGGATTTCCTTATAACATGGTTTTCTGACAAATTTTGAAGAAAGAAAATTCTCCTGTGGTTTCTCTTTTGAGGCTACACGTTTAGAATTACACGACACACCAAATCTTTTTAAGTTACAACGTGCTGTTTAGGAGATACAAGCTAAATTTGTATGATAAGTTATTTCTTCTCATAAAGTTTAAGTGTTTCCAATAAGTAAGTATTTGTCTTTACTCTGCAACACTGTATTTCCTTATAACGTGGTATTCTTACATATTCTTTTGAGAGAAAACTCTCCTGTGCCTTCTCTTTTGAGGCTACACGCTTAGACATACACGCAACACCAAATCTTTTCGAGTTACAACGTGTTGATTAGGAAAAACAAGATAATTTCGCACGATGCGAGATTTCCTTAAAACGTGGATTTCTGACAAATTTTGAAGAAAGAAAATTCTCCTGTGGGTTCTCTTTTGAGGCTACACGTTTAGACGTACACGCCACACCAAATCATTTCGAGTTAAAACGTGTTGTTTAGGAGATACAAGCTTGTACGAAGCATTATTTCTTCTCCTAAAATGTTTCCAAAACGTACGTATTTGTCTTTGCTCTGCAACACTGTATTTCCTTATAACGTGGTATTCTTACATATTCTTTCGAGAGAAAACTCTCCTGTGCCTTCTCTTTTGAGGCTACACGATTAGATATACAAGCAACGCCAAAGCTTTTCGAGTTACGATGTTTTGTTTAGGAAAAACAAGATAATTTCGCACGATGCGGGATTTCCTTAAAACGTGGTTTGCTGATAAATTTTGACGAAAGAAAATTCTCCTGTGGGTTCTCTTTTGATGCTACACGTTTAGACGCACACGCCACATCAAATATTTTCGAGTTACAACGTGTTGTTTAGGAGATACAAGCTAATTTTTTTATGATGCGTTATTTCTTCTCCTAAAGTGTTTCCAATACGTATGTACTTGTCTTTACTCTGCAGCACTGTAGTTCCTATTTACGTGGTATTCTTACATATTCTTTTGAGAGAAAACTCTCCGTTGCCTTCTCTTTTGAGGCTACACGCTAAGACTTACACGAAACACCAAAGCTTTTCGAGTTACAACGTGTTGTTTAGGAATAACCAGATAATTCCGCATGATGCGGGATTTCCTTAAACCGTGGTTTTCTGACAAATTTTGACGCAAGAAAATTCTCCTTTGGGTTCTCTTTTGAGGCTACACGTTTAGAAGTACACGCCACACCAAATCATTTCTAGTTACAACGTGCTGTTAAGAGATACAAGCTAATTTTGCACGACGCATTATTTCTTCTCATAAAGTTTAAGTGTTTCCAATATGTATGGATTTGTCTTTATTCTGCAACACTGTATTTCCTTATAACGTGGTATTGTTACATATTGTTTCCAGAGAAAACTCTCCTGTGCCTTCTCTTTTGAGGCTACACGCATAGACATACACGCAACACCAAAGCTTTTCAAGTTACAACGTGTTGTTTAGGAAAAACAAGATTTTTCGCACGATGCGTGATTTCCTTAAAACGTGGTTTTGTGACAAATTTTGACGAACGAAAATTTTCCTGTGGGTACTCTTTTGAGGCTACACCTTTAGACGTACACGCCACACCAAATGTTTTCGAGTTACAATGTGTTGTTTAGGAGATACAAGCTAATTTTTTTACTATGCGTTATTTCTCCTCGTAAAGTGTTTCCAATAAGTACATATTTGTCTTTACTCTGCAACACTGTATTTCCTTATATTGTGGTATTCTTACATATTCTTTCGAGAGAAAATTCTCCAGTGCATTCTCTTTTGAGGCTACATGCTTAGACATACACGAAACACCAAAGCTTTTCTAGTAACGACGTGTTGTTTAGGAAAAACAAGATAATTTCGCACGATGCGGGATTTCCTTAAAACGTGGTTTTCTGAAAAATTTTGACGAAAGAAAATTCTCCTGGGGGTTCTCTTTTAAGGCTACACATTTAGACGTACATGCCACACCAAATCTTTTCGAGTTACAACGTGCTGTTTAGGAGATACAAGCTAATTTTGTATGATAAGTTATTTCTTCTCGTAAAGTTTAAGTGTTTCCAATACGTACGTATTTGTCTTTAGTCTGCAACACTGTATTTCTTTATAACGTGGTATTCTTACCTATTCTTTTGAGAGAAAACTCTCCTGTGCCTTCTCTTTTGAGGGTACACGCTTAGACAAACACGCAACATCAAAGCTTTTCGAGTTACGATGTGTTGTTTTGGAAACACAAGATAATTTCGCACGATGCGGGATTTCCTTAAAAAATTGTTTTCTGACAAATTTTGACGATGGAAAATTCTTCTGTGGGTTCTCTTTTGAGGCTACACGTTTAGACGTACATGCCATGCCAAATCATTTCGAGTTACAACGTGTTGTTTAGGAGATACAAGCTAATTTTGTTTGATGCGTTATTTCTTCTTGTAAAGTGTTTCCAATACGTACATATTTTTCTTGACTCTGCAACACTGTATTTCCTAATAACATGGTATGCTTACATATTCTTTCGAGAGAAAACACTCCTGTGCGTTCTCTTTTGAGGCTACACGCTTAGACATACACTAAACACCAAAGCTTTTCGAGTTACAACGTGTTCTTTAGGAAAAACAAGATAATTTCGCACGATGCTGGATTTCCTTAAAACGTGGTTTTCTGAAAAAATTTTGACGAAAGAAAATTCTCCTGTGGGTTCTCTTTTCAGGCTATATATTTAGACATACACGCCATACGAAATCTTTTCGAGTTACAACGTGTAATTTAGGAGGTACAACGTAATTTTGTACGATGCGTTATTTCTTCTTTTAAAGTGTTTCGAATACGTACGTATTTGTCTTTACGCTGCAACACTGTATTTCCATATAACGTGATATTCTTACGTATTCTTTCGAGAGAAAACTCTCCTGTGCCTTCTCTTTTGAGGATACACGCTTAGACATACATGCAACACCAAAGCTTTTCGAGTTACAAAGTGTTCTTTAGGAAAAACAAGATAATTTCGCACAATGCGGGATTTCCTTAAAACGTGGTTTTCTGACCAATTTTGAGTAAAGAATATTCTCCTGTGGGTTCTCCTTTGAGGCTACACGTTTAGACATACAAGCCACATCAAATCTTTCTGAGTTACAATGTGTTGTTTAGGAGATACAAGCTAATTTTGTATGATGCGCTATTTCTTCTTGTAAAGTGTTTCCAATACGTATGTATTTGCTTTACTCTGCAACACTGTCCTTCCTTATAACGTGGTATTCTTACATATTCTTTCGAGAGAAAACTCTCCTGTGCGTTCTCTTTGGGGATACAAGCTTAGACATACACGCAACACCAAAGCTTTTCGAGTGACAACGTGTTGTTTACGAAAAACAAGATAATTTAGCATGATGCGGGATTTCCTTAAAACGTGGTTTTCTGAAAAAAATTTTGACGAAAGAAAACTCTCCTGTGGGTTCTCTTTTGAGGCTACACGTTTAGATGTACACGCCACACCAAATCTTTTCGAGTTACAACGTGTAGCTTAGGAGAAACAAGCTAATTTTGTATGATGCGTTATTTCTTCTTGTAAAGTGTTTCCAATAATTACGTATTTGTCTTTACTCTGCAACACTGTATTTCCTTATAACTTGGTATTCTTACATATTCTTTCAAGAGAAAACTCTCCTGTGCCTTCTCTTTTGAGGCTTCGCGCTTAGACATTCACGCAACAGCAAAGCTTTTCGAGTTACAACGTGTTCTTTAGGAAAACCAAGATAATTTCGCACGATGCGGGATTTCCTTAAAACGTGGTTTTCTGACTAATTTTGACTAAAGAATATTATCCTGTGGGTTCTCCTTTGAGGCCACACGTTTAGACGTACAAGCCACATCAAATCTTTCCGAGATACAACGTATTGTTTAGGAGATACAAGCTAATTTTGTATGATGCGTTATTTCTTCTTGTACAGTGTTTCCAATACGTATGTATTTGCTTTACTCTGCAACACTGTAATTCCTTATAACGTGGTATTCTTACATATTATTTCGAGAGAAAACTCTCCTGTGCCTTCTCTTTTGAGGCTATACGCTTAGACATACACGCAACACCAAAGCTTTTCGAGTGACAACGTGTTGTTTAGGAAAAACAAGGTAATTTCCAACGATGCGGGATTTCCTTAAAACATGGTTTTCAGACAAATTTTGACAAAAGAAAATTCTCCTGTGTGGTTCTCTTTTGAGGCTACACGTTTAGAAGTACACGCCACACCAAATCTTTTCGAGTTACAACGTGCTGTTAGGAGATACAAGCTAATTTTGTATGATGCATTATTTCTTCTCATAAAGTTTAAGTATTTCCAATATGTATGTATTTGTCTTTACTCTGCAACACTGTATTTCCTTATAACGTGGTATTCTTACATATTCTTTGGAGAGAAAACTCTCCTGTGCATTCCCTTTTGTGGCTACATGCTTAGACATACATGCAACACCACAGCTTTTCGAGTTACAACGTGTTGTTTAGGAAAAACAAGATAATTTCGCACGATGCGGGATTTCCTTAAAACGTGGTTTTCTGAAAAAATTTTGATGAAAGAAAATACTCCTGTGGGTTCTCTTTTGAGGCTACACGTTTATACGTACACCCCACACCAAATCTTTTCGAGTTATAACGTGTAGTTTAGGAGATACAAGGTAATTTTGTACGATGCATTATTTCTTCTTCTAAAGTGTTTCCAATACTTAGGTATTTGTCTTTACTCTGCAACACTGTATTTCCTTATAACGTGGTATTCTTACATATTCTTTAGAGAGAAAACTCTCCTGTGCCTTCTCTTTTGAGGCTACACGCTTAGACATACACGCAACACCAAAGCTTTTCGAGTTACGACGTGTTGTTTAGGAAAAACAAGATAATTTCGCTAGATGTGGGATTTCCTTAAAACGTGGTTTACTGACCAATTTTGACGAAAGAAAATTCTCCTGTGTGGTTCTCTTTTGAGGCTACACGTTTAGAAGTACACGCCACACCAAATCATCTCAAGTTACAACGTGCTGTTAGGAGATACAAGCTAATTTTGTATGATGCATTATTTCTTCTCATAAAGTTTAAGTGTTTCCAATATATATGTATTTGTCTTTACTCTGCAACACTGTATTTCCTTATAACGTGGTATTCTTACATATTCTTTGGAGAGAAAACTCTCCTGCGCATTCCCTTTTGTGGCTACATGCTTAGACATACATGCAACACCAAAGCTTTTGGAGTTACAACGTGTTGTTTAGGAAAAACAAGATAATTTCGCACGATGCGGGATTTCCTTAAAACGTGGTTTTCTGACAAATTTTGACCTAAGAATATTCTCCTGTGGGTTCTTTTTTGAGGCTACAGTTTTAGACGTACAGGCCACATCAAATCTTTCCGAGTTACAACGTGTTGTTTAGGAGGTACAAGCTAATTTTGTACGATGCATAATTTCTTCTCGTAAAGTTTAAGTGTTTCCAATATGTACGTATTTGTCTTTTCTCTGCAACACTGTATATCCTTATAAGGTGGTATTCTTACATATTCGTTCGAGAGAAAACTCTCCTGTGCCTTCTCCTTTGAGGCTACATGATTAGACATACACACAAAACCAAAGCTTTTCGAGTTACAAAGTGTTGTTTAGGAAAAACAAGATAATTTCGCACGATGCAGTATTTCCTTAAAATGTGGTTTTCTAACAAATTTTGACGAAAGAAAATTCTCCTGTGGGTTCTCTTTTGAGGCTACACGTTTAGACGTACACGCCACACCAAATCATTTTGAGTTAAAACGTGTTGTTTAGGAGATACAAGCTTGTACGAAGCATTATTTCTTCTCGTAAAATGTTTCCAATATATACGTATTTGTCTTTAATCTGCAACACTGTATTTCCTTATAACATGGTATTCTTACATATTCTTTCGAGAGAAAACTCTCCTGTGCCTTCTCTTTTGAGGCTACACGCGTAGACATACACGCAACACCAAAGATTTTCGAGTCAGGACGTTTTGTTTAGGAAAAAATAGATAATTTCGCACAATGCCGGATTTCCTTAAAATGTGGTTGTCTGAAAAATTTTGAAGAAAGAAAATTCTACTGTGGGTTCTCTTTTGAGGCTACACGTTTAGACGCACATGCCACACCAAATCTTTTCGAGTTACAACGTGTTGTTTAGGAGATACAAGCTAATTTTGTACGATAAGTTATTTCTTCTCGTAAAGTTTAAGTGTTTCCAATATGTACGTATTTGTCTTTACTCTATAACACTGTATTTCCTTATAACGTGGTATTCTTACATATCCTTTCGAGAGAAAACTCTCCTGTGCCTTCTCTTTTGATGCTACACGCTTAGAAATACACGCAACACCAAAGCTTTTCAAGTTACAACGTGTTGTTTAGGAAAAACAAGATAATTTCGCACGATGCGGGATTTCCTTAAAATGTGGTTTTCTGACAAATATTGACGAAAGAAAATTCTCCTATGGGTTCTCTTTTGAGGCTACACGTTTTGTCATATATGCCGCACCAAATCCTTTCGAGTTACAACGTGTTGTTTAGGAGATACAAGCTATTTTTTACGATGTGTTATTATTTCTTATAAAGTTTAAGTTTTTCCATTACGTACTTATTTGTCTTTACTCTGCAACACTTTATTTCCTTATAACGTGGTATTCTTACATATTCTTTCGAGAGAAAACTCTCCATTGCCGTCTCTTTTGAGGCTACACGCTAAGACTTACACGCAACACCAAAGCTTTTCGAGTTACAACGTGTTGTTTAGGAAAAACAAGATAATTACACACGATGCGGGATTTCCTTAAAACGTGGTTTCCTGACAAATTTTGAGGAAAGAAAATTCTCTTGTGGGTACTCTTTTGAGGCTACACGTTTAGATATACACGCCACACCAAATCTTTTCAAGTTACAATGTGCTGTTTAGGAGATACAAGCTAATTTTGTATGATGCATCATTTCTTCTCGTAAAGTTTAAGTGTTTCCAATAAGTGCTTATTTGTCTTTACTCTGCAACACTGTATTTCCTTATAACGTGGTATTCTTACATATTCTTTCGAGAGAAAACTCTCCATTGCCGTCTCTTTTGAGGCTACACGCCTAGACATACACGCAACACCAAAGCTTTCGAGTTACGATGTGTTGTTTAGAAAAAACAAGATATTTTCGAACGATGCGGGATTTCCTTAAAACATGGTTTTCTGACAAATTTTGACGAAGAAAATTCTCCTGTGGGTTCTCTTTTAAGGCTACATGTTTAATTGTAAACGCCACACCAAATCGTTTCGAGTTACAACGTGTTGTTTAGGTGATATAAGCTAATTTTGTATGATGCTTTATTTCTTCTCTAATATTTAAGTGTTTCCAATACGTACGTAATTGTCTTTACTCTGCAACACTGTATTTCCTTATAACGTGGTATTCTTACATATTGTTTCGAGAGAAAATTCTCCTGTGCCTTTTCTTTTGAGGCTACATGCTTAGACATACACGCAACACCAAAGCTTTATGCGTTAAGATGAGTTGTTTAGGAAAAAGATAATTTTGCAAGATGCAGGATTTCCTTAAAACATGGTTTTCTGACAAATTTTGACAAAGAAAATTCTCCTGTGGGTTCTCTTTTGAGGCTACACGTTTAGACTTACATGCCACACCAAGTCTTTTCGAGTTACAACGTGTTGTTTAGGAGATACAAGCTAATGTTTTACAATAAGTTATTTCTTCTCGTAAAGTTTAAGTGTTTCCAATACGTATGTATTTGTCTTTATCTGCAACACTGTATTTCCTTATAACGTGGTATTCTTACATATTCTTTCGAGAGAAAACTCTCCTGTGCCTTCTCTTTTGAGGCTACACGGTTAGACATACACGCAACACCAAAGCTTTTCGAATTACAACGTGTTGTTTAGGCAAAACAAGATAATTTGTCACGATGCAGGATTTCCTTAAAACGTGGTTTTCTGACAAATTTTGACGAATGAAAATTCTCCTGTGGGTTCTCTTTTGAGGCTACATGTTTAGACATACACGCCATACCAAATATTTTCGAGTTACAACGTGTTGTTTAGGAGATACAAGCTAATTTTGTACGATGCGTTATTTCTACTCCTAAAGTTTCTCCAATGCATACATATTTGTCTTTACTCTGCAAAACTGTATTTCTTTATAACGTGGTATTCTTACATATTCTTTGAGAGAAAACTCTCCTGTGCCTTCTCTTTTGAGGCTACACGCTTAGACATACACACAACACCAAAGCTTTTCGAGTTACAACATGTTGATTAGGAAAAACAAGATAATTTCGCATGATGCGGGATTACCTTAAAACATGGTTTTCTGACAAATTTTGACGAAAGAAAATTATCATGTGGGTTCTCTTTTGAGGCTACACGTTTAGACGTACACGCCACACCAAATCTTTTCGAGTTACAACGTGTTGTTTAGGAGATACAAGCTAATTTTTACGATGCGTTATTTCTTCTCGGAACGTGTTTCCAATAAGTATGTATTTGTCTTTACTCTGCAACATTCGATTTCCTTATAACGTGGTATTCTTACATATTTTTTCGAGACAAAACTCTCCTGTGCGTTCTCCTTTGAGGCTACATGCTAAGACATACTCACAACACCAATGCTTTTCATGTTACAACATGTTGTTTAGGAAAAATAAGATAATTTCGCACGATATGGGATTTCCTTAAAACGTGGTTTTCTGACATATTTGACGAAAGAAAATTCTCCTGTAGGTTCTCTTTTGAGGCTACACGTTTAGATGTACACGCCACACCAAGTCTTTTCGAGTTACAATGTGTTGTTTAGGAGATACAAGCTAATTTTTTAAGATGCGTTATTTCTTCTCATAAACTTTAAGTGTTTCCAATAGGTACGTATTTGTCTTTATTCTGCAAAACTGTATTTCCTTATAACGTGGTATTCTTACATATTCTTTCGAGAGAAAACTCTCCTGTGCCTTCTCTTTTGAGGCTACACGCTTAGACATACACGCAACACCAAAGCTTTTGAGTTACAACATGTTGTTTAGGAAAAACAAGATAATTTCGCACGATGCGGGATTTCCTTAAAAGTTGGTTTTCTGACAAATTTTGATGAAAGAAAATTCTCCTGTGGGTTCTCTTTTGAGGCTACATGTTTAGACATACACGCCACACCAAATCTTTTCGAGTTACAATGTGCTGTTTATGAGATACAAGCTAATTTTTTACGATGCATTTTTTATTCTCGTAAATTTTAAGTGTTTCCAATAGGTACGTATTTGTCTTTACTCTGCAACACTATATTTCCTTATAACGTGGTATTCCTACATATTCTTTCGAGAGAAAACTCTCCTGTGCCTTTTCTTTTGAGGCTACGCGCTTAGACATACACGCAAAACCAAAGCATTGTGTGTTACAACGTGTTGATTAGGAAAAACAAGATAAATTCGCACGATGCTGGATTTCCTTAAAACGTGGTTTTCTGACAAATTTTGACGAAAGAAAATTCTCCTGTGGGTTCTCTTTTGAGGCTACACGTTTAGACGTACAAGCCACTCCAAATCTTTTCGAGTTACAACGTGTTGTTTAGGAGATACAAACTAATTTTGAACGAGGCGTTAATTCTTCTCGTAAAATGTTTCCAAAATGTACGTATTTGTCTTTACTTTGCAACACTGTATTTCCTTATAACGTGGTATTCTTACATATTCTTTTGAGAGAAAACTCTCCTTTGCCTTCTCTTTTGAGGCTACAATCTTAGACATACACGCAACACCAAAGCTTTTCGAGTTACAACGTGTTCTTTAGGAAAAACAAGATAATTTCACACGATGCGGGATTTCCTTAAACGTGGTTTTCTGACAAATTTTGACGAAAGAAAATTCTCCTGTGGGTTCTCCTTTGAGGCTACACGTTTAGATGTACACGCCACACCAAATCTTTTCGAGTTACAAAGTGCTGTTTAAGAGATACAACCTAATTTTGTACGATGCGTTATTTCTTCTTGTAAAGTGTTTCCACTATGTATGTATTTGTCTTTACTCTGCCACACTGTATTTCCTTATAATGTGGTATTCTTATGTATTCTTTCGAGAGAATACTCTCCTGTGCCTCTTCTTTTTTGATGCTACTCGCTTAGACATACACGCAACAACAAAGCTTTTCGAGTTAAAATTTGTTGTTTAGGAAAAACAAGATAATTTCACACGATGCGTCATTTCCTTAAAACGTGGTTTTCTAAAAAAAAAAATTGAAGATCGAAAATTCTCCAGTGGGTTCTCATTTGAGGCTACACGTTTAGACGTACACGCCACACCAAATCTTTTCGAGTTACAACGTGTAGTTTAGGAGATACAAGCTAATTTTGTACGATGGGTTATTTCTTCTTGTAAAGTGTTTCCAATATGTACGTATTTGTCTTTACTCTGCAACACAGTATTTCCTTATAACGTGGTATTCTTACATATTCTTTCGAGAAAACTCTCCTGTGCCTTCTCTTTTGAGGCTACATGCTTAGACATACACGCAACACCAAAGTTTTTCGATTTATAACATGTTGTTTAGGAAAAATAAGATAATTTCGCACAGTGCGGGATTTCTTTAAAACGTGGTTTCTGACAAATTTTGATGAATGAAAATTTTCCTGTACGTTCTCTTTGAGGCTACACCTTTAGACGTACACGCCACACCAAATCTTTTCGAGTTACAACGTGCTGTTTAGGAGATACAAACTAATTTTGTACGATGCATTATTTCTTCTCGTATAGTTTAAGTGTTTCCAATATGTACGTATTTGTCTTTTCTCTACAACATTGTATTTCCTTATAACGTGTTATTCTTACATATTCTTTTGAGAGAAAACTCTCCTGTGCCTTCTCTTTTGAGGCTACACTCTTAGACATACACGCAATACGAAAGCTTTTCGAGTTACAACATGTTGTTTAGGAAAAACAAGATAATTTCGCCCGATGCGGGATTTCCTTAAAACGTGGTTTTCTGACAAATATTGACAAAAGAAAATTCTCCTGTGGGCTCTCTTTTGAGGCTACACGTTTAGACATACACGCCACACCAAATCTTTTCGAGTTACAACGTGTTGTTTAGGAGATACAACCTAATTTTGTAAGATGCGTTATTTCTTCTCGTAAAGTGTTTCCAGTACATACGTACTTCTCTTTACTCTGTAACACTGTATTTCCTTATAACGTGGTATTCTTACATATTCTTTTGAGAGAAAACTCTCCTGTGCCTTCTCTTTTGAAGCTACACGCTTAGACATACACGCAACACCAAAGTGTTTCGGGTTACAACGTGTTGTTTAGGAAAAACAAGATAATTTCGCGCGAAGCTGGATTTCCTTAAAACGTGGTTTTCAGACAAATTTTGACAAAAGAAAATTCTCCGGTGGGTTCTCTTTTGAAGGCTACACGTTTAGTCGTACATGCCACACGAAATCTTTTTGAGTTACAACGTGTTGTTTAGGAGATATCACCTAATTTTTTAAGATGTGTTATTTCTTCTCTTAAAGTGTTTCCAATACGTAAGTATTTGTCTTTACTCTGCAACACTGTATTTCCTTATAACGTGGTATTCTTACATATTCTTTCGAGAGAAAACTCTCCTGTGCCTTCTCTTTTGAGGCTACACGCTTAGACATACATGCAACACCAAAGATTTTCGAGTTACAACGTGTTGTTTAGGAAAAACAAGATAATTTCGCACAATGCTGGATTTCCTTATAACGTGGTTTTCTGACAAATTTTGACGAAAGAAAATTCTCCTGTGGGTTCTCTTTTGAGGCTACACATTTAGACGTACACGCCACACCAAATCTTTTCGAGTTACAACGTGTTGTTTATGAGATACAAGCTAATTTTTTACGATGCATTTTTTATTCTCGTAAAGTTTAAGTGTTTCCAATAGGTACGTATTTGTCTTTACTCTGCAACACTGTATTTCCTTATAACGTGGTATTCTTACGTATTCTTTCAAGAGAAAACTCTCCTGTGCCTTCTCCTTTGAGGCTACA
This sequence comes from Apodemus sylvaticus, assembly GCF_947179515.1. Taxonomy (NCBI): domain Eukaryota; kingdom Metazoa; phylum Chordata; class Mammalia; order Rodentia; family Muridae; genus Apodemus; species Apodemus sylvaticus. The sequence continues at coordinate 1,798,235 of NC_067474.1, read as the reverse complement.
CGCTTAGAAATACACGCAACACCAAAGCTTTTCGAGTTACAACTTGTTGATTAGGAAAAACAAGATAATTTCTCACGATGCGGGATTTCATCAAAACTTTGTTTTGTGACAAATTTTGACGAAAGAAATTTCTCCTGTGTGTTCTCTTTTGAGGCTACACGTTTAGACGTACATGCCACACCAAATATTTTCGAGTAAAACGTGTTGTTTAGGAGTTACAAGCTAATTTTGTACGATGCGTTATTTCTTCTCGTAAAGTGTTTCCAATATATACATATTTGTCTTTACTCTGCAGCACTGTATTTAATAATAATGTGGTATTCTTACATATTCTTTCGAGAGAAAACTCTCCTGTGTGTTCTCTTTTGAAGCTACACGCTTAAATATACACGCAACACCAAAGCTTTTCGAGTTACAACGTGTTGTTTAGGAGATACAAGCTAATTTTTTACGATGCGTTATTTCTTCTCATAAAGTGTTTCCAACATGTACCTATATGTCTTTACTCCGCAACACTGTATTTCCATATAACGTGGTATTCTTACATATTCTTTCGAGAGAAAACTCTCCTGTGACTTCTCTTTTGAGGCTGCACGCTTAGACATAGACAGAACACCAAAGCTTTTCGAGTTACAACGTGTTGTTTAGGAAAAACAAGATAATTTCGCATGTTGCGGGATTTCCTTAAAACGTGGTTTTCTGAAAAAAATTGACGAAAGAAAATTCTCCTGTGGCTTCTCTTTTGAGGCTACACGTTTAGACATACAAGCTACACCAAATCTTTTCAAGTTACAACGTGTAGTTTAAGAGATACAAGCTAATTTTTATGATGCGTTATTTCTTCTTGTAAAGTCTTTCCAATACGTACATGTTTGTCTTTACTCTGCAACACTGTATTTCCTTATAATGTGGTATTCTTACATATTCTTTCGAGAGAAAACTCTCCTGCGCCTTCTGTTTTGAGGCTACACGCTTAGACATACACGCAACACCAAAGCTTTTCGAGATACGATGTGTTGTTTAGGAAAAACAAGATAATTTCGCACGATTTGGGATTTCCTTAAAACGTGGTTTTCTGACAAATTTTGATGAAAGAAAATTCTCCTGTGATTTCTCCTTTGAGGCTACATATTTAAACGTACTGGCCACACCAAATCTTTTCGAGTTACAACGTGTTGTTTAGGAGATGCAAGCTAATTTTGTAAGATGCGTTATTTCTTCTAGTAAAGTGTTTCCAATTCGTATTTGTCTTTACTCTGCAATACTGTATATCCTTATAACGTGGTATTGTTACATATTCTTTCAAGAGAAAACTCTCCTGTGCCTTCTCTTTTGAGGCTACATGCTTAGACATACACGCAACACCAAAGCTTTTCGAGTTATAACACTTTGTTTAGGAAAAACAAGATAATTTCGCACGATGCGGGATTTCCTTAAAACGTTGTGTTCTGACAAATTTGGACGACAGAAAATTCTCCTGTTGGTTCTCTTTTGAGGCTACACGTTTAGACGTGCATGCCACATCAAATGTTTTCGAGTTACAAAGTGTTGTTTAGGCGATACAAGCTAATTTTGTACGAGGCGTTATTTCTTCTTGTAAAGTGTTTCCAATACGTATGTAGTTGTCTTTACTCTGCAACAATGTATTTCCTTATAACGTGGTATTCTTACATATTCTTTCGAGAGCAAACTCTCATGTGCGATCTCTTTTGAGGCTACATGCTTAGATATACTCGCAACAGCAAAGCTTTTCCTGTTAAAATGTGTTGTTTAGGAAAAAAAAAGTTAATTTCGCACGATGCGGGATTTCCTTAAAACGTGGTTTTCTGACAAATTTTGAAGAAAAAAAAAATTAGCTTGTATCTCCTAAACAACACGTTGTAACTCGAATAGATTTGGTGTGGCGTGTACGTCTAAACGTGTAGCCTATAAAGAGAACCCACAGGAGAATTTTCTTTCGTCAAAATTGTCAGAAAACCACGTTTTAAGGAAATCCCGCATCCTGCGAAATTATCTTGTTTTTCCTAATCAACACGTTGTAATGCGAAAAGCTTTGGTGTTGCATGTATGTCAAAGCGTGTAGCCTCAAAGGAGAACGCACAGGTGAGTTTTCTATGGAAAGAATATGTAAGAATACCACTTTATTAGGAAACACTTGTGTCTCAGAGGAAAGACAAATACGTACTCTATTGGAAACACTTTACGAAAAGAAATAACGTATCATACAAAATTAGCTTGTATCTCCTAAACAGCACGTTGTAACTCGAAAGGATTTGGTGGGGCGTGTACGTGTACACGTGTAGCCTCAAAACAGAACCCACAGGAGAATTTCCTTTCGTCAAAATTTTTCAGAAAACCACGTTTTAAGGAAAGTATCTTTTTTTTTCCTAATCAACATGTTGTTACGCTAAATGCTTTGGTGTTGCGTGTATGACTAAGTTTGTAGCCTCAAAAGAGAATGCACAAGAGAGTTTTCTATCGAAAGAATATGTAAGAATACCACCTTATAAGGAAATACAGTGTTGCAGAGTAAAGACAAAAACGTACGTATTGGAAACACTTTATGAGAAGAAATAACGCATCGTACAAAATTAGCTTGTATCTCCTAAACTACACGTTGTAACTCGAAAAGCTTCGGTGTTGCGTGTATGTCTAAGCATGTAGCCTCAAAATAGAAGGTACAGGAGAGTTTTCTCTCGAAAGAGTATGTAAGAATACCACGTTATAAGGAAATACAGTGTTGCAGAGTAAAGACAAATACATACGTATTGGAAACACTTTACGAGAAGAAATAACGCTTCTAACAAAATTAGCTTGTATCTCCTATACAACACGTTGTAACTCGAAAAGATTTGGTGTGTCGTGTACGTCTAAACGTGTAGCCTCAAAAGAGAACCAACAGGAGAATTTTCTTCCGTCAAAATTTGTCAGAAAACCACGTTTTATGGAAATCCCGCATCGTGAGAAATTATCTTATTTTTCCTAATCAACATGTTGTAACACGAAATGCTTTGGTTTTGCCTGTATGCCTAAGCATGTACCCTCAAAAGAGAAGGCACAGAAGAGTTTTCTCTCGAAAGAATATGTAAGAATACCACGTTATAAGAAAATACAATGTTGCAGAGTAAAGACAAATACGTACGTATTGGAAACACTTTACGAGAAGAAATAAAGCATCATACAAAATTAGCTTGTATCTCCTAAACAACACGTTGCAACTCGAAAGGTTTTGGTGTGGCCTGTACGTCTAAATGTGTAGCCTCAAAAGAGAACCAACAGCAGAATTTTCTTTCGTCAAACTTTTTCAGAAAACCACGTTTTAAGGATATCCCGCATCGTGCAAAATTATCTTATTTTTCCTTATCAACACGTTGTAACACGAAATGCTTGGGTTTTGCCTGTATGTCTAAGCATGTAGCCTCAAAAGAGAAGGCACAGGAGAGTTTTCTCTCGAAAGAATATGTAAGAATACCACGTTATAAGGAAATACAGTGTTGCAGAGTAAAGACAAATACATACGTATTGGAAACACTTTACGAGAAGAAATAAAGCATCCTACAAAATTAGCTTTTATCTCCTAAACAACAAGTTGTAACTCGAAAAGTTTTGGTGTGGCGTGTACGTCTAAACGTGTAGCCTCAAAAGAGAACCCACAGGAGAATTTTCTCTCGTCAAAATTTTTCAGAAAAGCACGTTTTAAGGAAATCCAGCATCGTGTGAAACGATCTTGTTTTTCCGAAACAACACGTCGAAACTCGAAAAGCTTTGGTATTGCGTGTATGGGTAAGCGTGTAGCCTCAAAAGAGTAGGCACAGGAGAATTATCTCTCAAAAGAATATGTAAGCATACCACGTTAAAAGGAAATACAGTGTTGCAGAGTAAAGACAAATACGTACTTATTGGAAACACTTTAAGAGAAGAAATAACGCATCGTACAAAATTAGCTTGTATCTCCTAATCAACACGTTGTAACTCGAAAAGATTTGGTGTGGCGTGTACGTCTAAACGTGTAGCCTCAAAAGAGAACCCAAAGGAGAATTTTCTTTCGTCAAAATTTGTCAAAAAACCAAATTTGGAGGAAATCCCGTATCGTGGGAAATTATCCTGTTTTTCCTAAACAACACGTCGTAACTCGAAAAGCTTTCGTGTTGCGTGTCTGTCTAAGTGTGTAGCCTCAAAAGAGAAGGCACAGGAGAGTTTTCTCTCGAAAGAATATGCAAGAATACTATGTTATAAGGAAATACAGTGTTGCAGAGTAAAGACAAATACGTACTTATTGGAAACACTTTACGAGAAGAAATAACGCATCGCAAAAATTAGATTGTATCTCCTAAACAACACGTTGTAACTCGAAAATATTTGGTGTGACGTGTACTTCTAAACGTGTAGCCTCAAAAGAGAATCCGAGGAGAATTTTCTTTCGTCAAAATTTGTCAGAAATCCACGTTTTAAGGAAATCCCGCATCGTGCGAAATTATCTTGTTTTTCCTAAACAACATGTTGTAACTCGAAAAGCTTTGGTGTTGCGTGTATGTCTAAGCGTGTAGCCTCAAAATAGAACACTCAGGAGAGTTTTCGCTCGAAAGAATATGTAAGAATACCACCTTATAAGGAAATACAGTGTTGCAGAGTAAAGACAAATATGTACCTATTGGAAACACTTTACGAAGTGAAATAACGCATCTTACAAAATCAGCTTGTATCTCCTAAACAGCACGTTGTAACTCGAAAAGCTTTGGTGTTGCGTGTATGTCTTAATGTGTAGCCTCAAAAGAGAACCCACAGGAGAATTTTCTTTAATCAACATTTTTTCAGAAAACCACATTTTAAGGAAATCCCGCATCGTGCGAAATTATCTTGTTTTTCCAAAACAACACGTTGTAACTCAAAAAGCTTTGGTGTTGCGTGTATGTCTAATCGTGTAGCCTCAAAAGAGAAGGCACAGGAGAGTTTTCTCTTGAAGGAATAAGTAAGAATATCACGTTATAAGGAAATACAGTGTTGCAGAGTAAAGACAAATACACAAGTATTGGAAACACTTTACGAGAAGAAATAATGCATCGTACAAAATTAGCTTGTATCTCCTAAACAACAGGTTGTAACTCGAAATGATTTGGTGTGACGTGTACTTCTAAACGTGTAGCCTCAAAAGAGAACCCACAGGAGAATTTTCTTTCATAAAAATTTGTCAGAGAACCACGTTTTAAGGAAATCCCGCATCGTGTTAAATTATCTTGTTTTTCCTAAACAACACGTTGGAACTCGAAAAGCTTTGGTGTTGCGTGTATGTCTAAGTGTGTAGCCTCAAAAGAAAACGTACAGGACAGTTTTCTCTCGAAAGAATATGTAAGAACACCACGTTATAAGGAAACACAGTGTTGCAGAGTAAAGACAAATACGTATGTATTGGAAACACTTTACAAGAAGAAATAACGCATAGTACAAAATTAGGTTGTATCTCCTAAACAACACGTTGTAACTCGAAAGGATTTGGTGTGGCGTGTACATCTAAACTTGTAGCCTCAAAAGAGAACCCACAGGAGAATTTTCTTTCGTAAAATTTTGTCAGAAAACCACGTTTTAAGGAAATCCCGCTTCGTGCGAAATTATCTTGTTTTTCCTAAACAACATGTTGTAACTAGAAAAGTTTGGTGTTGCGTGTATGTCTAAGCGTGTAGCCTCAAAAGAGAATGCACAGGAGAGTTTTATCTCGAAAGAATATGTACGAATACTACGTTATAAGGAAATACAGTGTTGCAGAGTAAAGACAAATACATATATATTGTAAACACTTTACGAGAAGAAATAACGCATCGTACAAAATTAGCTTGTATCTCCTAAACAACACGTTGTAACTCGAAAATATTTGGTGTGGCATGTACGTCTAAACGTGTAGCCTCAAAAGAGAACCAACTGGAGAATTTTCTTTCGTCAAAATTTGTCAGAAAACCACGTTTTAAGGAAATCCCGCATCGTGCGAAATTATCTTGTTTTTCCTAATCAACACGTTGTAACGCGAAAAGCTTTGGTGTTTTGTGTATGTGTAAGCATGTAGCCTCAAAAGAGAAGGCACAGAAGAGTTTTCTCTTGAAAGAATATGTAAGAATACCACGTTATAAGGAAATACAGTGTTGCAGAGTAAAGAAAAATATGTACTTATTGGAAACACTTTACGAGATGATATAACACATCGCATAAATTAGATTGTATCTCCTAAACAACATGTTGTAACTCGAAAGGATTTGGTGTGACGTGTACTTCTAAACGTGTAGCCTCAAATGAGAACCCACTGGAGAATTTTCTTTCTTCAAAATTTGTCAGAAAATCACGTTTTAAGGAAATCCCGCATCGTGCGAAATTATCTTGTTTTTCCTAAACAACATGTTGTAACTCGAAAAGCTTTGGTGTTGCGTGTATGTATAAGCGTGTAGCCTCAAAAGAGAACACACAGGAGATTTTTCTCTCGAAATAATATGTAAGAATACCACCTCATAAGGAAATACAGTGTTGCAGAGTAAAGATAAAAACGTACCTATTGGAAACACTTTATGAAGAGAAATAACGCATCTTACAAAATTAGCTTGTATCTCCCAAACAGCACGTTGTAACTCGAAAAGCTTTGGTGTTGCGTGTATGTCTTAACGTGTAGCCTCAAAAGAGAACCCACAGGAGAATTTTCTTTAGTCAACATTTTTTCAGAAAACCACGTTTTAAGGAAATCCCGCATCGTGCGAAATTATCTTGTTTTTCCAAAACAACACGTTGTAACTCAAAAAGCTTTGGTGTTGCGTGTATGTCTAATTGTGTAGCCTCAAACGTGAAGGCACAGGAGAGTTTTCTCTTGAAGGAATAAGTAAGAATACCACGTTATAAGGAAATACAGTGTTGCAGAGTAAAGACAAATACGTAAGTATTGGAAACACCTTACGAGAAGAAATAACGCAGCGTTCAAAATTAGCTTGTATCTCCTAAACACACGTTGTAACTCGAAAATATTTGGTGTGACGTGTACTTCTAAGCGTGTAGCCTCAAAAGAGAACCCACAGGAGAATTTTCTTTCGTAAAAATTTGTCAGAAAACCACGTTTTAAGGAAATCCCGCATCATGCGAAATTATCTTGTTTTTCCTAAACAACAGGTTGGAACTCGAAAAGCTTTGGTGTTGCGTGTATGTCTAAGTGTGTAGCCTCAAAGGAAATGCTCAGGACATTTTTCTCTCGAAAGAATATGTAAGAATACCACGTTATAAGGAAATACATTGTTGCAGAGTAAAGACAAATAGGTACGTATTGGAAACAATTTAAAAGTAGAAATAACGCATAGTACAAAATTAGGTTGTATCTCCTAAACAACACGTTGTAACTCGAAAGGATTTGGTGTGGCGTGTACATCTAAACTTGTAGCCTCAAAAGAGAACCCACAGGAGAATTTTCTTTCATAAAATTTTGTCTGAAAACCACGTTTTAAGGAAATCCCGCATCGTGCGACATTATCTTGTTTTTCTTAAACAGCATGTTGTAACTCGAAAAGCTTTGGTGTTGCGTGTATGTCTAAGCGTGTAGCCTCAAAAGAAAATGCACAGGAGAGTTTTATCTCGAAAGAATATGTAAGAATACTACGTTATAAGGAAATACATTGTTGCAGAGTAAAGACAAATACATATATATTGTAAACACTTTACGAGAAGAAATTACGCATCGTAAAAATTAGCTTGTATCTCCTAAACAACACGTTGTAACTCGAAATATTTGGTGTGGCGTGTACGTCTAAACGTGTAGCCTCAAAAGAGAACCCACAGGAGAATTTTCTTTAGTCAACATTTTTTCAGAAAACCACGATTTAAGGAAATCCCGCATCGTGCGAAATTATCTTGTTTTTCCTAAACAAAAAGTTGTAACTCAAAAAGCTTTGGTGTTGCGTGTATGTCTAAGCGTGTAGCATCCTTATAACATGGTATGATTACATGTTCTTTCGAGAGAAAACTCTCCTGTGCCTACTCTTTTGAGGCTACACGCTTACCCATAAACACAACACCAAAGCTTTTCCAGATACGACGTGTTGTTTAGGAAAAACAAGATCATTTAGCACTATGCCGGATTTCCATAAAACGTGCTTTTCTGACAAATTTTGACGAAAGAAAATTCTCCTGTGGGTTCTCTTTTGAGGCTACATATTTAGACGTACACGCCACATCAAATCTTTTCGAGTTACAACTTGTTGTTTAGGAGATACAAGCTAATTATGTACGATGCTTTATTTCTTCTCTTAAAGTGTTTCCAATAAGTACGTATTTGTCTTTAATCTGCAACATTGTATTTCCTTATAACGAGGTATTCTTACATATTCTTTTGAGAGAAAACTCTCCTGTGCCTACTCTTTTGAGGCTACACGCTTAGACATACAGGCAAAACCAAAGCATTTCATGTTACACCGTGTTGATTAGGAAAAATAAGATAATTTCGCACGATGCGGGATTTCCTTAAAACGTGGTTTTCTGACAAATTTTGATGAAAGAAAATTCTCCTGTTGTTTCTCTTTTGAGGCTACACGCTAAGACATACACGCAATACCAAAGCTTTTCGAGTGACAACGTGTTTTTTAGGAAAAACATGATAATTTCGCACGATGCGGGATTTCCTTAAAACGTGGTTTTCTGAAAAATTTTGACGAAAGAAAATTCTCCTGTGGGTTCTGTTTTGAGGCTACACCTTTAGACATACACACCACACCAAATCTTTTCGAGTTACAACGTGTAGTTTAGGAGATACAAGCTAATTTTTACGATGCGTTATTTCTTCTTGTAAAGTGTTTCCAATACTTATGTATTTGTCTTTACTCTGCAACACTGTATTTCCTTATATCGTGGTATTCTTACATATTCTTTCGAGAGAAAACTCTGCTGTGCCTTCCCTTTTGAGGCTACATGCTTAGTCATACACGCAACACCAAAGCTTTTCGAGATACAATGTGTTGTTTAGGAAAAATTAGATAATTTCCCCCATGCGGGATTTCCATAAAACGTGTATTTCTGACAAATTTTGACGAAAGAAAATTCTCCTGTGGGTTCTCTTTTGAGGCTACACGTTTAGCCGTACACGCCACACCAAATCTTTTCGACTTACAACGTGTTCTTTAGGAGATACAAGTTAATTTTGTACGATGCGTTATTTCTTCTCTTGAAGTGTTTCCAATAAGTATGTATTTGTCTTTACTCTGCAACACTGTATTTCCTTATAACGTGCTATTCTTACATATTCTTTCAAGAGAAAACTCTCCTGTGCCTTCTCTTTTGAGACTACACACTTAGACATACAGGCAAAACCAAAGCATTTCGTGTTACAACGTGTTGATTAGGAAAAATAAGATAATTTCGCACGATGCAGGATTTCTTTAAAACATGGTTTTCTGACAAATTTGACGAAAGAAAATTCTCCTGTTGGTTCTCTTTTGAGGCTACATGTTTAGACATACACGCCACACCAAATTTTTTCGAGTTACCACTTGTTGTATAGGAGATACAAGCTAATTTTGTATGAAGCGATATTTCTTTTCGTAAAGTGTTTCCAATACATACGTATTTGTCCTTACTCTGCAACACTGTATTTCTTTATAACGTGGTATTCTTACATATTCTTTCGAGATAAAACTCTCCTGTACATTCTCTTTTGAGGCTACATGCTTAGACATACACGCAACACCAAAGATTTTCGCGTTACAATGTGTTGATTAGAAAAAACAAGATAATTTCGCACGATGCGGGATTTCCTTAAAACATGGTTTTCTGACAAATTTTGAAGAAAGAAAATTCTCCTGTGGGTTCTCTTTTGAGGCTACACGTTTAGCCGTACACGCCACACCAAATCTTTTCGACTTACAACGTGTTCTTTAGGAGATACAAGTTAATTTTGTACGATGCGTTATTTCTTCTCTTGAAGTGTTTCCAATAAGTATGTATTTGTCTTTACTCTGCAACACTGTATTTCCTTATAACGTGCTATTCTTACATATTCTTTCAAGAGAAAACTCTCCTGTGCCTTCTCTTTTGAGACTACACACTTAGACATACAGGCAAAACCAAAGCATTTCGTGTTACAACGTGTTGATTAGGAAAAATAAGATAATTTCGCACGATGCAGGATTTCTTTAAAACATGGTTTTCTGACAAATTTGACGAAAGAAAATTCTCCTGTTGGTTCTCTTTTGAGGCTACATGTTTAGACATACACGCCACACCAAATTTTTTCGAGTTACCACTTGTTGTATAGGAGATACAAGCTAATTTTGTATGAAGCGATATTTCTTCTCGTAAAGTGTTTCCAATACATACGTATTTGTCCTTACTCTGCAACACTGTATTTCTTTATAACGTGGTATTCTTACATATTCTTTCGAGATAAAACTCTCCTGTACATTCTCTTTTGAGGCTACATGCTTAGACATACACGCAACACCAAAGATTTTCGCGTTACAATGTGTTGATTAGAAAAAACAAGATAATTTCGCACGATGCGGGATTTCCTTAAAACATGGTTTTCTGACAAATTTTGAAGAAAGAAAATTCTCCTGTGGGTTCTCTTTTGAGGCTACACGTTTAGACGTACACGCCACACCAAATCTTTTCGAGTTACAACGTGTAGTTTAGGAGATACAAGCTAATTTTTACGATGCCTTATTTCTTCTCTTAAAGTGTTTCCAATATGTATGTATTTGTCTTTACTCTGCAACACTGTATTTCCTTATAAGGTGGTATTCTTACATATTCTTTCGAGAGAAAACTCTCCTGTGCCTTCTCTTTTGAGGCTACACGCTTAGACATACAGGCAAACCAAAGCATTTCGTGTTACAACGTGTTGATTAGGAAAAATAAGATAATTTCACATGATGCGGGATTTCCTTAAAACGTGGGTTTCTGACAAATGTTGACGAAAGAAAATTCTCCTGTGGGTTCTCTTTTGAGGCTACCAATTTAGACGTACACGCCACACCAAATCCTTTCGAGTTACAACGTGTTGTTTAGGAGATACAAGCTAATTTTGTATGATGCATTATTTCTTCTCCTAAAGTGTTTCCAATACATACGTATTTGTCTTTACTCTGCAACAATGTATTTCCTTATAACGTGGTATTCTTACATATTCTTTCGAAAGAAAACTCTCCTGTGTGTTCTCTTTTGAAGCTACACTCTGAGAAATACACGCAACACAAAAGCTTTTCGAGTTACAACGTGTTGTTTAAGAAAAACATGATAATTTCGCACGATGCGGGATGTCCTTAAAACGTGGTTTTCTGAAAATTTTGACGAAAGAAAATTCTCCTGTGGGTTCTGTTTTGAGGCTACCCATTTAGACCTACACGCCACACCAAATCTTTTCGAGTTACCACTTGTTGTATAGGAGATACAAGCTAATTTTGTATGAAGCGTTATTTCTTCTCGTAAAGCGTTTCCAATACATATGTATATGTCTGTACTCTGAAACACTGTATTTCCTTATAACGTGGTATTCTTACATATTCTCTCGAGATAAAACTCTCCTGTGCATTCTTTTTTGAGGCTACACGCTTAGACTTACACGCAAAACCAAAGATTTTCGTGTTACAATGTGTTGATTAGAAAAAACAAGATATTGTGAAGGGGGTCATTTCCCTAATTTCTTTCTCAGCCTGCTTATCCTTTGAGTATAGGAAGGCCACTGATTTGCTGGAGATGATTTTATAACCTGCCACTTTGCTGAAGTTGTTTATCAGCTGTAGGAGCTCTCTAGTGGAGTTCTTTGGTTCACTTAGGTAGACGATCATGTCGTCTGCAAATAATGATAGTTTGACTTCTTCCTTTCCAATTTGTATCCCTTTGACCTCCTTATGTTGTCGAATTGCCCGAGCTAGTACCTCAAGTACAATATTGAAAAGATAAGGAGAAAGGGGGCAGCCTTGTCTGGTCCCTGATTTCAGTGGGATTGCTTCAAGTTTCTCTCCATTTAGTTTGATGCTTGCTACTGGTTTGCTGTATATTGCTTTTACTATGTTTAGGTATGGGCCTTGAATTCCTGTTCTCTCCAAGACTTTAAGCATGAAGGGATGCTGAATTTTGTCAAATGCTTTTTCAGCATCCAATGAAATGACCATGTGGTTTTGTTCTTTGAGTTTGTTTATGTAGTTGATTGTATTGATGGATTTCTGTATATTGAACCAACCCTGCATTCCCGGGATAAAGCCTACTTGATCATGGTGGATGATCGTTTTGATGTGTTCTTGGATTCGGTTGACAAGAATTTTATTGAGTATTTTTGCATCGATGTTCATAAGGGAAATTGGTCTGAAGTTCTCTTTCTTTGTTGGATCTTTTTGTGGCTTTGGTATCAGCGGAATTGTGGCTTCGTAGAAGGAATTGGGTAGTGTTCCTTCTGTTTCTATTTTGTGGAATAGTTTGAAGAGTATAGGTGTTAACTCTTCTTTGAAGGTCTGGTAGAATTCTGCACTGAAGCCATCTGGTCCTGTGCTTTTTTTGGTTGGAAGACTTTCTATGACTCCTTCTATTTCTTTAGGCATTATGGGACTGTTTATATGGTCTAGTTGGTCCTGATTTAATTTTGGTATTTGGTATCTGTCAAGGAAATTGTCCATTTCCTCCAGATTCTCCAGTTGTGTTGAGTACAGGCTCTTGTAGTAGGATCTGATGATTTTTTGGATTTCCTCAGTTTCCGTTGTTATATCTCCCTTTTCATTTCTAAGTTTGTTAATTTGGATACTTTCTCTGTGCCCTTTGGTCAGTCTGGCTAAGGGTTTATCTATCTTGTTGATTTTCTCAAAGAACCAGCTCCTGGTTTTGTTGATTTTTTGAATGGTTCTCTTTGTTTCTACTTGATTGATTTCGGCCCTGAGTTTGATGATTTCCTGCCTTCTACTCCTCCTGGGTGAAATAGCTTCTTTTTGTTCTAGGGCTTTCAGGTGTGTCATTAAGCTAGTAATGTATGCTCTCTCCATTTTCTTTTTGGAGGCACTCAGGCTATGAGTTTTCCTCTTAGCACTGCTTTCATTGTGTCCCATAGATTTGGGTATGCTGTGTTTTCATTTTCATTGTGTTCTAAAAAGTCTTTAATTTCTTTCTTTATTTCTTCCTTGACCAAGGTATCATTGAGTAGAGTATTGTTCAGTTTCCACGTGTATGTGGGTTTTCTGTTGTTTCTGTTGCTATTGAAGACCACTTCTACTCCATAGTGATCAGATAGGAGGCATGGGATTAGTTCTATCTTCTTATATTTGTTGAGGTCTGTCTTGTGACCAATTATATGGTCGATTTTGGAGACGGTACCATGAGGTGCTGAGAAAAAGGTATATTCTTTTGTTTTAGGATAGAATGTTCTATATATATCTGTTAAATCTAATTGGTCCAAAGCTTCAATTAGTTTCATTGTGTCCCTGTTTAGTTTCTGTTTTCCTGATCGGTCCATTGAGGAAAGTGCAGTGTTGAAGTCACCCACAATTATTGTGTTAGGTGCAATGTGTGCTTTTAGTTTTAATAAAGTTTCTTTTACGAAAGAGGGTGCCCTTGCATTTGGGGCATAGATGTTCAGGATTGACAGTTCTTCTTTTTGTATTTTTCCTTTGACCAGCAAGAAGTGTCCCTCAGCGTCTCTTTTGATGACTTTGGGTTGAAAGTCAATTTTATCTGATATTAAAATGGCTACTCCAGCTTGTTTCCTGAGACCATTTGCTTGTAAAATTGTCTTCCAGCCTTTTACTCTAAGGTAGTGTTTGTCTTTGACCCTGAGGTGTGTTTCCTGTAAGCAGCAAAATGTAGGGTCCTGTTTACGTATCCATTCAGTTAGTCTGTGTCTTTTTATTGGGGCATTAAGTCCATTGATGTTAAGAGATATTAAGGAATAGTGATTGTTACTTCCTATCATTTTTGACGTTATTTTTAAATTTGAATGCTTAACTTCTTTTGGGTTTGATGAAAGGTTACTATCTTGCTTTTTCCAGGGTGAAGTTTCCCTCCTTGTATTGGTGTTGTCCTCCTATTATCCTTTTTAGGGCCGGGTTTGTGGATAGATATTGGGTAAACTTGGTTTTGTCATGAAATATCTTAGTTTCTCCATCTATGGTGATTGAGAGTTTTGCTGGATATAGTAGTTTTGGTTGGCATTTGTGTTCTCTTAGAGTCTGCATGAGATCTGCCCAGGACCTTCTAGCCTTCATAGTCTCCGGTGAAAAGTCTGCTGTGATTCTGATAGGTCTTCCTTTATATGTTACTTGGCCTTTTTCTCTTACTGCCTTTAGTATTCTTTCTTTGTTTAGAACATTTGGTGTTTTGATTATTATGTGACGGGAAGTATTTCTCTTCTGGTCCAGTCTGTTTGGAGTTCTGTAGGCTTCTTGTATATTCATGGGCATCTCTCTCTTTAGGTTAGGGAAGTTTTCTTCCATAATTTTATTGAAGATATTTGCTGGCCCTTTAAGTTGTAAATCTTCACTCTCATCTATGCCTATAATCCTTAGGTTTGGTCTTCTCATTGTGTCCTGGATTTCCTGGATATTTTGGGTTACAAGCTTTTTGCATTTTGCATTTTCTTTAACTGTTGAGTCCATGGTTTCTATGGAATCTTCAGCATCTGAGATTCTTTCTTCTATCTCTTGTATTCTGTTGTTGATATTTGCATCTCTGTCCCCTGATTTCTTCCCAAGGCTTTCTATCTCCAAAGTTGTCTCCCTTTGAGTTTTCTTAGTTGTTTCTACTTCTGATTTTAGATCCTGGATGGTTTTGCTTAGCTCCTTCACTTGCATGTTTGTGTTTTCCTGTAATTCTTTAAGAGATTTTTGTGTTTCCTCTTTCATGACCTCAGCCTGTTGACCAAAGTTCTCCTGTATTTCTTTAAGAGATTTTTGTGTTTCGTCTTTCATGACCTCAGCCTGTTGACCAAAGTTCTCCTGTATTTCTTTAAGTGTTTTTTGCATTTCCTCCTTGTTGGCTTTTGTATTCTCCTGGATTTCTTTCAATGATTTTTGTGTTTCCCTTGCAAGGGCTTCTAACTTTTGATCCATTTTCTCCTGAATTTCTTTAAGTATGTCCTTCATGTGTTCCTGTACCAGCATCATGACCAGTGATTTTAAATCCAAATCTTGTTTTACTGGTGTGATGGGGTATCCAGGACGTGTTGGTAGAGGAGAATTGGGTTCAGATGTTGCCATATTGCCTTGATGTCTGTTAGTGACGTTCCTGCGTTTGCCTTTTGCCATCTAGTTCTCACTGGTGTTAGTTTGTCTTGTCAGTGCTGGACTCACCAGTGCAAGCTGCCCCTTCCCCGTTGGCCTCTGGTGCACAGCTTACCTCCTACACTGCTTGTAGACAGGGTGCTGCTGCCCAGGTTGTTCAGATCCCAAAGCAGGCACCCGAAGGCTCCTGCTGGGGCCCACTGGATTCACTGGAGCACACTGACTTCTCCCAGCTGGCCGCCCGGAAACCCAGCTAGCCACTTGCAGGACTTGGAGATGTGGTGCTGCCGCCCAGGCTGATCTGGGCAGCAGAACTCCCAACTGGGTTGGTGCACACAAGGCTAGCCTAGCTGCCCAGGCCCTGAGTCTAGGCAAAAGCCTGGCAGGCCAATGTCGGTGCAAAGTTCCCCTCAGCTGTGGGTGTTAATTGGGTGTGTCAGGTGGCTAGGATGGTGGCGTGTGCGAGTTCCCTGAGAGTGCTGGGAGAGTCTGCTGGGCTAACAACCTCCTGGCTGGGTCAGCACACAGATGGCCCAACGAGCAGCCCAGGGCCTGGGGGGCAGTCCAGGGCCTGACCGTCTGAGACCCCTGCTATGTCCGCCTCGGGCTATGCCTGTTAGCTGGTTTGGTTTTGCCTGCTAGGTCTCTCTGGCTTCCCGTAGGCAAAATGGCGGTGGTGCGCAAACTGGCCCGGATAAACAACCTCCTGGCCGGGTCGGCACACAGATGGCCCACCGAGCAGCCCAGGGCCTGGGGGCAGTCCAGGGCCTGACCGTCTGAGACCCCTGCTTTGTCCACCTTGGGCTATGCCTGTTAGCTGGTTTGGTTTTGTCTGCTAGTCTCTCTGGCTTCCCACAGGCAAAATGGCGGTGGTGCGCACCGGCCCGGGCAAACAAGTTCCTGGCTGGGTCGGCACACAGATGGCCCACCGAGCAGCCCAGGACCTGGAGGCAGTCCAGGGCCTGACCGTCTGAGACCCCTGCTATGTCTGCCTCGGGCTATGCCTATTAGCCAGTTTGGCTTTGCCTGCTAGGTCTCTCTGGCTTCCCGTAGGCAAAATGGCGGTGGTGCACAAACGGCTCTGATAAACAACCTCCTGGCCGGGTCAGCACACAGATGGCCCACCGAGCAGTCCTGGGCCTGGGTGCAGTCCAGGGCCTGACCATCTGAGACCCCTGCTATGTCTGCCTTGGGCTATGCCTGTTCGCTGGTTTGGTTTTGCCTGCTAGGTCTCTCCGGCTTCCTGTAGGCAAAATGGCGGCGGTGTGCGCCGGCCGAGGCAAACAAGCTCCTGGCTGGGTCGGCACACAGATGGCCTGCCGAGCAGCCCAGGACCTGGGGGCAGTCCAGGGCCTGACCGTCTGAGACCCCTGCTATGTCCGCCTCGGGCTATGCCTGTTAGCCGGTTTGGTTTTGCCTGCTAGGTCTCCCTGGCTTCCCCCAGGCAAAATGGTGGTGGTGCGCGCGCCGTCCCGGGAGGAAAAAAACCTCCTGGCCGGGTTTGCACCCCGGTGGACCCCCGATCAGCTCAGGGCCTGGGTGCAGGCCAACGCCCGTCGGGCTTAGACCCCCGCGATGTTGGTCTCGGGTTATATTTGCGTACCTCAGTCTGATTTCTCTGGCAACCGAGAACCAATATGGAGCCCTCGTAACTGACTGGCGGGAGGCAGAGTTCTGATGTGGCTTCTGTGTGGTGAAAGGCACCGTAAATCCGCCGCTGCTTGCAGCCTGGCTGGCCAGCGATGGCCAGTGGTCGTGGGCACCGGGTCTGCCTGGACACTGTCCGCTTGGTTCTACTGCTGATGGCCCTTCCTCTGGACCAGCCGCTGCTGCTGCTACTGCTGCTGCTGCCGCCGCTCCCAGGCCCAAGAATTTTCTTTCATCAAAATTTGTCAGAAACCACGTTTTAAGGAAATCTCGCATCGTGTGAAATTATCTTGTTTTTCATAAACAACACGTTGTAAATCGAAAAGCTTTGGTGTTGCGTGTATGTCTAAGCGTGTAGCCTCAAAAGAGAATGCACAGGAGAGTTTTCTCTCGAAAGAAAATGTAGGAATACCACGTTATAAGGAAATACAGTGTGGCAGAGTAAAGACAAATACATACATATTGGAAACACGTTAAGAGAAGAAATAAAGCATCGTACAAAAATAGCTTGTATCTCCTAAACAAAACTTTGTAACTCGAAAAGATTTGGTGTGGCTCGTACCTCTACAAGTGTAGCCTCAAAAGAGAACCCACAGGAGGAAATTCTTTCGTCAAAATTTTTTAGAAAACCACGATTTATGAAAATCTCGCATCGTGCAAAATTATCTTGTTTTTTCCTAAACAACACGTTGTAACTCGAAAAGCTTTGGTGTTGCGTGTTTGTCTAAGCGTGTAGCCTCGAAAGAGAACGCACAGGAGAGTTTTCCCTCGAAAGAATATGTAAGAATACCACGTTATAAGGAAATACAGTGTTGCAGAATAAAGACAAATACGTACGTATTGGAAACACTTTATGAGAAGAATTAACGCATCTTACAAAATTAGCTTGTATCTCCTAAACAAAACGTTGTAACTCGAAAAGATTTGGTGTGGCGTGTACATCTAAACATGTAGCCTCAAAAGAGAACCCACAGGAGAATTTTCTTTCGTCAAAATTTTTCAGAAAACCACGTTTTAAGGAAATCCCGCATCGTGCGAAATCATTTTCTTTTTCCTAAACAACATGTTGTAACTCGAAAAGCGTTGGTGTTGCGTGTATGTGTAAGCGTGGAGACTCAAAAGAGAAGGCACAGGAGAGTGTTCTCTTGAAAGAATATGTAAGAATACCACGTTAAAAGGAAATACAATTTTGCAGAGTAAAAACAAATAAGTACATATTGGAAACACTTTACGAGAAGAAATAACGCATCGTAAAAAATTAGCTTGTATCTCCTAAACAACACGTTGTAACTCGGAAAGATTTGGTGTGGCATGTACGTCTAAAAGTGTAGCCTCAAACGAGAACCCACAGGAGAATTTTCTTTCATCAAAATTTGTCTGAAACCACGTTTTAAGGAAATAGCGCATCGTGCGAAATGATCTTGTTTTTCCTAAACAACACATTGTAACTCGAAAAGCTTTAGTGTTGCGTGTATGTCTAAGCATGTAGCCTCAAAAGAGAATGCACAGGAGAGTTTTCTCTCGAAAGAATATGTAAGAATACCACGGTATAAGGAAATACAGTGTTGC
The DNA here is from genome assembly GCF_947179515.1 of Apodemus sylvaticus. Taxonomy (NCBI): domain Eukaryota; kingdom Metazoa; phylum Chordata; class Mammalia; order Rodentia; family Muridae; genus Apodemus; species Apodemus sylvaticus. Next base: position 1,779,810 of record NC_067474.1, on the reverse strand, counting down.
AGAATAAAGACAACTACGTACGTATTGGAAACACTTTAAGAGAAGAAATAACGCATTGTAAAAAATTAGCTTGTATCTCCTAAACAACACATTGTAACTCGAAAAGATTTGGTGTGGCTCGTACCTCTACACGTGTAGCCTCAAAAGAGAACCCAGAGAAGAACTTTCTTTCGTCAAAATTTGTCTGAAAACCACGTTTTATGGAAATCTCGCATCGTGCGAAATTATCTTGTTTTTCCTAAACAACACGTTGTAACTCGAAAAGTTTGGCGTGCGTGTTTGTCTAAGCGTGTAGCCTCAAAAGAGCATGCACAGGAGAGTTTTCCCTCGAAAGAATATGTAAGAATACCACGTTATAAGAAAATACAGTGTTGCAGAGTAAAGATAAATAACGACATATTGGAAACAATTTAGGGAAGAAATAACGCATCGTACAAAATTTGCTTGTATCTCCTAAACAACACGTTATAACTCGAAAGTATTTGGTGTGGCTCGTACTTCTACACGTGTAGCCTCAAAAGAGAACCAACAGGAGAACTTTCTTTCGTCAAAATTTGTCAAAAAAACACATTTTAAGGAAATCCCGCATCGTGCAAAATTATCTTGTTTTTCCTAAACAACACTTTGTAACTTGAAAAGCTTTGGTGTTGCGTGTATGTCTGAGCATGTTGCCTCTAAAGACAATGAACAGGAGAGTTTTCTCTCGGAAGAACATGTAAGAATACAATGTTAAAAGGAAATACAGTGTTGCAGAGTAAAGACAAATACGTACGTATTGGAAACACTTTATGAGAAGAAATAACGCATCATACAAAATTAGCTTGTATCTCCTAAACAACACGTGGTAACTCTAAAGGATTTGGTGTGGCGTGTACGTCTAAATGTGTAGCCTCAAAAGAGAACCGACAGGAGAATTTTCTTTCGTCAAAATTTGTCAGAAAACCACGTTTTAAGGAAATCCTGCATCGTGCGAAATTATCTGGTTTTTCCTAAGCGACATGTTGTAACTCGAAAAGCTTTGGTGTTGCCTGTATGTCTAAGTGTGTAGCCTCAAAAGGGAACGCACAGGATAGTTTTCCCTCGAAAGAATATGTAAGAATACCACGTTATAAGGAAATAGTGTTGCAGAGTAGACAAATACGTACATATTGGAAACACTTTACGAGAAGAAGTAACGCATCGTAGAAAATTAGCTTGTATCTCCTAAACAAAACGTTGTAACTCGAAAAGACTTGGTGCGGCGTGTACGTCTAAACGTGTAGCCTCAAAAGAGAACCCACAGGAGAATTTTCTTTCGTGAAAATTTTTCAGAAAACCACGTTTTAAGGAAATCCCGCATCGTGCCAAATCATCTTCTTTTTCCTGAACATGTTGTAACTCGAAAAGCTTTGGTGTTGCGTGTATGTCTAAGCTTGTAGCCTCAAAAGAGAATGCACAGGAGAGTTTTCTCTCGAAAGAATATGTAAGAATACCATGTTATAAAAAAATACAGTGTTGCAGAGTAAAGACAAATACGTACGTATTGGAAACACTTTAAGAGAAGAAATAACACATCATACAAAATTATCTTGTATCTCCTAAACAACAATTGGAACTCGAAAAGATTTGTTGTGGCTCGTACCTCTATACGTGTAGCCTCAAAAGAGAACCCACAGGAGAATTTTCTTTCATCAAAATTTGTCAGAAACCACGTTTTAAGGAAATCACGCATTGTGCGCAATTATCTAGTTTTTCCTACACAACACGTTGTAACTCGAAAAGCTTTGGTGTTGTGTGTATGTCTAAGCATGTAGCCTCAAAAGAGAACACACAGGAGAGTTTTCCCTCGAAAGAATATGTAAGAATATCACATTATAAGGAAATACAGTTTTGCAGAGTAAAGACAAATACGTATGTATTGGAAACACTTTATGAGAAGAAATAATGCATCATACAAAATTAGCTTGTATCTCCTAAACAACAGGTTGTAACTCGAAAGGATTTGGTGTGGCGTGTACGGCTAAACGTGTAGCCTCAAAAGAGAACCCACAGGAGAATTTTCTTTCGTCAAAATATGTGAGAAAACCACGTTTTAAGGAAATCCCTCATCGTGCAAAATTATCTTGTTTTTCCTAAACAACAAGTTGTAACTCGAAAAGCTTTGGTGTTGCGTGTATGTCTAAGCGTGTAGCCTCAAAAGAGAATGTAAAGGAGAGTTTTTTTCTCGAAAGAATATGTAAGAATACCACGTTATAAGGAAATATATTGTTGCAGAGTAAAGACAAATACGTACATATTGGAAACTCTTTACGAGAAGAAATAACGCATCGTAAAAAATTAACTTGTATCACCTAAACAACACGTTGTAACTCGAAATGATTTGGTGTGGCGTGTACGTCAAAACGTGTAGCCTCAAAAGAGAACCCACAGGACAATTTTCTTTCGTTAAATTTTTTCAGAAAACCACGTTTTAAGGAAATCCCGCATCATGCGAAATCATCTTCTTTTTCCTAAACAACAAGTTGTAACTCAAAAAACTTTGGTGTTGCGTGTATGTCTAAGCGTGGAGCCTCAAAAGCGAAGGCACAGGAGAGTTTTCTCTCGAAAGAATATGTAAGAATAGACGTTATAAAGAAATACAATTAGGCCGAGTAAAGGCAAATAAGTACATATTGGAAACACTTTAGGAGAAGAAATAAAGCATCGGACAAAATTAGCTTGTATCTCCTAAACAACACGTGGTAACTCGAAAAGGTTTGGTTTGGCGTGTACGTCTAAACGTGTAGCCGCCAAAGAGAACACAAAGGAGAATTTTCTTCCGTCAAAATTTGTCAGAAAACCACATTTTAAGGAAATCCCCCATCGTGCGAAATTATCTTGTTTTTCCTAAACAACAACTTGTAACACGAAAAGCTTTGGTGTTGCGTGTATGTCTCAGCATGTAGCCTCAAAAGCGAATGCACAGGAGAGTTTTCTCTCGAAAGAACATGTAAGAATACAACGTTATAAGGAAATACAGTGTTGGAGAGTAAAGACAAATACGTACATATTGGAAACACTTTACGAGAAGAAATGACACATCATAAAATATAAACTTGTATCTCCTAAACAACAAGTGGTAACTCGAAAAGATTTGGTTTGGCGTTTACGTCTAAAAGTGTAGCCTCAAAAGAGACCCCACAGGAGAATTTTCTTTCTTCAAAATTTGTCAGAAAACCACGTTATAAGGAAATCCCTCATCATGCAAAATTATCTTGTTTTTCCTAAACAACACGTTGTAACTCGAAAAGCTTTGGTGTTGCGTGTATGTCTAAGCGTGTAGCCTCAAAAGAGAATGTAAAGGAGAGTTTTTTCTAGAAAGAATATGTAAGAATACCACGTTATAAGGAAATAGAGTGTTGCAGAGTAAAGACAGATACGTACATATTGGAAACACTTTATGAGAAGAAATAACGCATCGTAAAAAATTAACTTGTATCTCCTAAACAACACGTTGTAACTCGAAAAGATTTGGTGCGGCGTGTACGTCTAAACGTGTTGCCTCAAAAGAGAACCCACAGGACAATTTTCTTTCGTTAAAACTTTTCAGAAAACCACGTTTTAAGGAAATCCCTCATCGTGCGAAATCATCTTCTTTTTCCTAAACAACATGTTGTAACTCAAAAAGCTTTGGTGTTGCGTGTATGTCTAAGCGTGGAGCCTCAAAAGCGAAGGCACAGGAGAGTTTTCTCTCGAAAGAATATGTAAGAATACCACGTTATAAAGAAATACAATTTTGCAGAGTAAAGGCAAATAAGTACATATTGGAAACACTTTAGGAGAAGAAATAACGCATCGTACAAAATTAGCTTGTATCTCCTAAACAACACGTGGTAACTCGAAAAGATTTGGTTTGGCGTGTACGTCTAAACGTGTAGCCTCAAAAGAGAACACAAAGGAGAATTTTCTTTCGTCAAAATTTGTCAGAAAACCACGTTTTAAGGAAATCCCGCATCGTGCGAAATTATCTTGTTTTTCCTAAACAACACCTTGTACCTCGAAACGCTTTGGTGTTGCGTGTATGTCTCAGCATGTAGCCTCAATAGAGAATGCACAGGAGAGTTTTCTCTCGAAAGAACATGTAAGAATACAAAGTTATAAGGAAATACAGTGTTGCAGAGTAAAGACAAATACGTACTTATTGGAAACACTTTACGAGAAGAAATTACGCATCATACAATATTAGCTTGTATCTCCTAAAGAAAAAGTGGAAACTCGAAAACATTTGGTTTCGCGTGTACGTCTAAAAGTGTAGCCTCAAAAGAGAACCCACTGGAGAATTTTCTTTCTTCAAAATTTGTCAGAAAACCACTTTTTAACGAAATCCCGCATCCTGCGAAATCATCTTGTTTTTCCTAAACAACAAGTTGTAACTCGAAAAGCTTTGGTTTGCGTGTATGTCTAAGTGTGTAGCCTCAAAAGGGAATGCACAGGAGAGTTTTCTCTCGAAAGAATATGTAAGAATACCCCGTTATAAGGAAATACAGTGTTGCAGAGTAAAGACAAATACGTACATATTGGAAACACTTTACCAGAAGAATTAACGCATCGTACAAAATTAGCTTGAATCTCCTAAACAACACCTTGTTACTCGAAAAGATTTGGTGTGGCGTGTACGTCTAAACGTGTAGCCTCAAAAGAGATCCCACAGGAGAATTTTCTTTCATCAAAATTTGTCAGAAACCACGTTTTAAGGAAATCTCGCATTGTGCGAAATTATCTTGTTTTTCCTAAACAACACGTTGTAACTCGAAAAGCTCTGGTGTTGCGTGTATGTCTAAGCGTGTAGCCTCAAAAGAGAAAGCACAGGAGAGTTTTCTCTCGAAAGAATATGTAAGAATGCCACGTTATAAGGAAATACAATGTTGCAGTGTAAAGACAAACACGTACGTATTGGAAACACTTTACGAGAAGAATTAACGCATAGTACAAAATTAGCTTGTATCTCCTAAACAACAAGTTGTATCTCGAAAAGATTTGGTGTGGCCTGTACGTCTAAACGTGTAGCCTCAAAGGAGAAACCACAGGAGAATTTTCTTTCATCAAAATTTTTCACAGAACCATGTTTTAAGGAAATCCCGCATCGTGTGAAATCATCTTCTTTTTCCTAAACAACATATTGTAACTCGAAAAGCTTTAGTGTTGCGTGTATGTCTAAGCGTGGAGCCTCAAAAGAGAAGGCACAGGATAGTTTTCTCTCGAGAGAATATGTAAGAATACCACGTTATTAGGAAATACAATTTTGCAGAGTAAAGACAAATAAGTACATATTGGAAACACTTTACGAGAAGAAATAATACATCATACAAAATTACCTTGTATCTCCTAAACAACACGTGGTAACTCGAAAAGATTTGGTTTGGCGTGTACGTCTAAACGTGTAGCCTCAAAAGAGAACCAACAGGAGAATTTTCTTTCATCAAAATTAGATAACCACGTTTTAAGGAAATCCCGCATCGTGCAAAATTATCTTGTTTTTCCTAAACAACACGTTGTAACTCAAAAAGCTTTGGTGTTGCGTGTATATCTAAGCGTGTAGCCCCAAAAGAGAATGCACAGGAGAGTTTTCTCTTGAAGGAACATGTAAGACTACAACGTTATAAGGAAATACAGTGTTGCAGAGTAAAGACAAAAACGTAAATATTGGAAACACTTTACGAGAAGAAATGACGGATCATAAAATATAAGCTTGTATCTCCTAAACAACAAGTGGTAACTCGAAAAGATTTGGTTTGACATGTACGTCTCAAAGTGTAGCCTCAAAAGACACCCCACAGGAGAATTTTCTTTCTTCAAAATTTGTCAGAAAACCACGTTATAAGGAAATCCCGCATTGTGCGAAATTATCTTGTTTTTCCTAAACAACAAGTTGTAACTCGAAAAGCTTTGGTGTTTCTTGTATGTCTAAGTGTGTAGCCTCTAAAGGGAATGCCCAGGAGAGATTTCTATTGAACGAATATGTAAGAATACCACGTTATAAGGAAATACAGTGTTGCAGAGTAAAGACAAATACGTACATATTGGAAACACTTATGAGAAGAAATAATGCATCGTAAAAAATTAGCTTGTATCTCCGAAACAACACGTTGTAACTCGAAAAGATTTGATGTGACGTGTACGTCTAAACGTGTAGCCTCAAAAGCGAACCCACAGGAGAATTTTCTTTCATCAAAATTTGTCAGAAACCACGTTTTAAGGAAATCTCGAATCGTGCGAAATTATCTTGTTTTTCCTAAAGAACACGTTGTAACTCGAAAAGCTTTGGTGTTGCGTGTATGTCTAAGCGTGTAGCCTCAAAAGAGAACGCAAAGGAGAGTTTTCTCTTGAAAGAATATGTAAGAATACCTCGTTATAAGGAAATACAGTGTTGCAGAGTAAAGACAAATACGTACCTATTGGAAACACTTTAAGAGAAGAAATAATGCATCGTAAAAAATTAGCTTGTATCTCCTAAACAACACGTTGTAACTAGAAAAGATTTGGTGTGGCTCGTACGACTACACGTGTAGCCTCAAAAGAGAACCCACAGGAGAACTTTCTTTCGTCAAAATTTGTCAGAAAACCACGTCTTAAGGAAAGCCCGCATCGTGCAAAATTATCTTGTTTTTCCTAAACAACACGTTGTAACTCGAAAAGCTTTGGTGTTGCGTGTATGTCTAAGCGTGTAGCCTCTAAAGAGTACACACAGGAGAGTTTTCTCTCGAAAGAACATGTAAGAATACAACGTTATAAGGAATACAGTGTTGCAGAGTAAAGACAAATACATACTTGTTGGAAACACTTTACGAGAACAAATAATTCATTGTAAAAAATTAGCTTGTATCTCCTAAACAACACGTGGTAACTAGAAAAGAATTGGTGTGGCGTGTACATCTAAACGTGTAGCCTCAAAAGAGAACCCATAGGAGAATTTTCTTTCATCAAAATTTGTCATAAACCACGTTGTATGGAAATCTCGCTTCGTGCGAAATTTTCTAGTTTTTCCTAAACAACACGTTGTAACTCGAAAAGCTTTGGTGTTGCGTGTATGTCTAAGCGTGTAGCCTCAAAAGAGAATGCACAGGAGAGTTTTCTCTTGAACGAACATGTAAGAATACCACGTTATAAGGAAATACAGTGTTGCACAGAAAAGACAATTACGTACCTATTGGAAACACTTTAAGAGAAGAAATAATGCATCATACAAAATTAGCTTGTATCTCCTAAACAACACGTTGTAACTCGAAAAGATTTGGTGTGGCTCGTATGTCTACACGTGTAGCCTCAAAAGAGGACCCACAGGATAACTTTCTTTCTTCAAAATTTGTCAGAAAAACCACGTTTTAAGTAAATCCCGCATCGTGCAAAATTATCTTGTTTTTCCTAAACAACACGTTGTAACTCGAAAAGCTTTGTTATTGCGTGTATGTCTAAGCGTGTAACCTCTAAAGAGTATGCACAGGAGAGTTTTCTCTAGAAAGAACATGTAAGAATAAAACGTTATAAGGAAATAGAGTGTTGCAGAGTAAAGACAAATACATACTTCTTGGAAACACTTTACAAGAAGAAATAATGCATCGTAAAAAATTAGCTTGTATCTACTAAACAACACGTGGTAACTCGAAAGGACTTCATGTGGCGTGTACGTCTAAACGTGTAGCCTCAAAAGAGAACCCATTGGAGAATTTTCTTTCTTCAAAATTTGTCAGAAAATCACGTTTTAACGAAATCCCGCATCCTGCGAAATTATCTTGTTTTTCCTAAACAACAAGTTGTAACTCGAAAAGCTTTGGTGTTGCGTGTATGTCTAAGTGTGTAGCCACAAAAGGGAATGCACAGGAGAGTTTTCTCTCGAAAGAATATGTAAGAATACCACGTTATAAGGAAATACAGTGTTGCAGAGTAAAGACAAATACGTACATATTGGAAAAACTTTAAGAGAAGAAATAATGCATCGTAGAAAATTAGATTGTATCTCCTAAACAACACGTTGTAACTCGAAAAGATTTGGTGTGATGTGTACGTCTAAACGTGTAGCCTTAAAAGAGAACCCACAGGAGAATTTTCTTTCAACAAAATTTGTCAGAAACCACGTTTTAAGGAAATCTCGCATCGTGCGAAATTATCTTGTTTTCCCTAAACAACACGTTGTAACTCGAAAAGCTTTGGTGTTGCGTGTATGTCTAAGCATGTAGCCTCAAAAGAGAACACACAGGAGAGTTTTTCCTCGAAAGAATATGTAAGAATACCACGTTATAAGGAAATACAGTGTTGCAGAGTAAAGACAAATACGTATGTATTGGAAACACTTCACGAGAAGAAATAACGCAACATACATTATTAGCTTGTATCTCCTAAACAACAGGTTGTAAGTCAAAAGGATTTGGTGTGGCGTGTACAGCTAAACGTGTAGCCTCAAAACAGAACCCACAGGAGAATTTTCTTTCATCAAAATATGTGAGAAAACCACGTTTTAAGGAAATCCCTCATCGTGCAAAATTATCTTGTTTTTCCTAAACAACAAGTTGTAACTCGAAAAGCTTTGGTGTTGCGTGTATGTCTAAGCGTGTAGCCTCAAAAGAGAATGTAAAGGAGAGTTTTTTTCTAGAAAGAATACATAAGAATACCACGTTATAAGGAAATACAGTGTTGCAGAGTAAAGACAAATACGTACATATTGGAAACACTTTACGAAAAGAAATAACGCATCGTAAAAAATTAACTTGTATGTCCTAAACAACACGTTGTAACTGGAAAAGATTTGGTGTGGCGTGTACGTCTAAACGTGTAGCCTCAAAAGTGAACCCACAGGACAATTTTCTTTCGTTAAATTTTTTCAGAAAACCACGTTTTAAGGAAATCCCGCATCATGCGAAATCATCTTCTTTTTCCTAAACAACATGTTGTAACTCAAAAAGCTTTGGTGTTGCGTGTATGTTTAAGCGTGGAGCCTCAAAAGCGAAGGCACAGGTGAGTTTTCCCTCGAAAGAATATGTAAGAATACCACGTTATAAAGAAATACAATTTTGCCGAGTAAAGGCAAATAAGTACATATTGGAAACACTTTAGGAGAAGAAATAACGCATCAGACAAAATTAGCTTGTATCTCCTAAACAACACGTGGTAACTCGAAAGGTTTGGTTTGGCGTGTACGTCTAAACGTGTAGTCGCAAAAGAGAACACAAAGGAGAATTTTCTTTCGTCAAAATTTGTCAGAAAACCACGTTTTAAGGAAATCCTGCATCATGAGAAATTATCTTGTTTTTCCTAAACAACACGTTGTAACTCGAAAAGCTTTGGTGTTGCGTATATGTCTAAGCGTGTAGCCTCAAAGGAGAATGCACAGGAGTGTTTTCTCTCGAAAGAACATGTAAGAATACAACGTTATATGGAAATACAGTGTTGCAGAGTAAAGGCAAATACGTACATATTGGTAACACTTTACGAGAAGAAATTACGCATCATGAAATATTAGCTTGTATCTCCTAAACAAAAAGTGGAAACTCACAAACATTTCGTTTGGTGTGTATGTCTAAACGTGTAGCCTCAAAAGAGAGCGCCCTGGAGAATTTTCTTTCTTCAAAATTTGTCAGAAAACCACGTTTTAACGAAATCCCGCATCCTGCAAAATTATCTTGTTTTTCCTAAAGAACAAGTTGTAACTCGAAAAGCTTTGGTGTTGCGTGTATGTCTAAGTGTGTAGCCTCAAAAGGATATGCAAGGAGAGTTTTCTCTCGAAAGAATATGTAAGAATACCACGTTATAAGGAAATACAGTGTTGCAGAGTAACGACAAATACGTACATATTGGAAACACTTTAAGAGAAGAAATAAAAAACCGTACAAAATTAGCTTGTATCTCCTAAACAACATGTTGTAACTTGAAAATATTTGGTGTGACGTGTACGACTAAACATGTAGCCTCAAAAAAGAACTGAGAGGAGAATTTTTTTATCATCAAAATATGTGAGAAAACCACGTTTTAAGGAAATCCCTCATCATGCAATATTATCTTGTTTTTCCTAAACAACAAGTTGTAACTCGAAATCTTTGATGTTGCGTGTATGTCTAAGCGTGTAGCCTCAAAAGAGAATGCAAAGGAGAGTTTTTTTCTCGAAAGAATATGTAAGAATACCACGTTATAAGGAAATACAGAGTTGCAGAGTAAAGACAAATACGTACATATTGGAAACACTTTAAGAGAAGAAATAACGCATCATACAAAATTAACTTGTACTCCTAAACAACACGTTGTAACTCGAAAAGATTTGATGTGGCGTGTACGTATAAAGGTGTAGCCTCAAAAGAGAACCCACAGGAGAATTTTCTTTGGTCAAATTTGTCAGAAAACCACGTATTAAGGAAATCCTGCATCGTGGGAAATTATCTTGTTTTTCCTAAACAACACGTTGTAACTCGAAAAGATTTGGTGTTGCGTGTTTGTCTCAGTGTGTAGCCTCAAAAGAGAACACACAGGAGAGTTTTCACTAGAAAAAGTATGTAAGAATACCAGGTTATAAGGACATACAGTGTTGCAGAGTAAAGACAAATACGTATTTATTGGAAACACTTTACAAGAAGAAATAACGCATCATACAAAATTAGCTTGTATCTCCTAAACAACAGGTTGTAACTCGAAAGGATTTGGTGTGGCATGTATGTCTAAACGTGTAGCCTCAAAAGAGAACCCACAGAAGAATTTTCTATCGTCAAAATTTGTGAGAAAACCACGTTTTAAGGAAATCCCTCATCGTGCAAAATTATCGTGTTTTTCTTAAACAACACCTTGTAACTCGAAAAGCTTTGGTGTTGCGTGTATGTCTAAGCATGTAGCCTCAAAAGAGAATGCAAAGGAGAGTTCTTTCTCGAAAGAATATATAAGAATACCACATTATAAGGAAATACAGTGTTGCAGAGTAAAGACAAATACGTACATATTGGAAACACTTTACGAGAAGAAATAACGCATCATACAAAATTAGCTTGTATCTCCTAAACAACACGTTGTAACTCTAAATGATTTGCTGTGGTGTGTACGTCTAAATGTGTAGCCTCAAAAGAGAACCCACAGGACAATTTTCTTTGGTCAAATTTGTCAGAAAACCACGTATTAAGGAAATCCAGCATCGTGAGAAATTATCTTGTTTTTTCCTAAACAACGCGTTGTAACTCGAAAAGCTTTGGTGTTGCGTGTATGTCTAAGCGTGTAGCCTCAAAGGAGAACACACAGGAGTGTTTTCTCTCGAAAGAATATGTAAGACTACCACGTTATAAGGAAGTACACTGTTGCAGAATAATGACAAATACTTACGTATTGGAAACCCTTAAACTTTAAGAGATGAAATAAAGCATCGTACAAAATTAGCTTGTATCTCCTAAACAACACGTTGTAACTCGAAAAGATTTGGTGTGGCGTGTACATCTAAACGTGTAGCCTCAAAAGAGAACCACAGGACAATTTTCTTTCGTCAAAATTTGTCAGAAAACCACGTTTTAAGGAAATCCCGCATCGTGAGAAATTATCTTGTTCTTCCTAAAAAACACGTTGTAACTCGAAAAGCTTTGGTGTTGCGTGTATGTCTAAGCATGTAGCCTCAAAAGAGAACGCACAGGAGAGTTTTCTCTCGAAAGAATATGTAAGAATACCACGTTATAAGGAAATACAGTGTTGCAGAGTAAAGACAAATACGTACTTATTGGAAACACTTTTAGAGATGAAATAACGCATCGTTCAAAATTAGCTTGTATCTCCTAAACAACAGGTTGTAACTCGAAAAGAATTGATGTGGCATGTACGGCTAAACGTGTAGCCTCAAAAGAGAACCCACAGGAGAATTTTCTTTGGTCAAAATTTGTCAGAAAACCACGTATTAAGGAAACCCCGCATCGTGTGTAATTATCTTGTTTTTCCTAAACAACACGTTGTAACTCGAAAAGCTTTGGTGTTGCATGTATGTCTAAGCGTGTAGCCTCAAAAGAAAACGCACAGAACAGTTTTCTCTCGAAAGAATAGTTAAGAATACCACTTTATAAGGAAGTACAGTGTTGCTGAGTAAAGACGAAAACGTGCATATTGGAAACCCTTAAACTTACGAGATGAAATAAAGCATCGTACAAAATTAGCTTGTATCTCCTAAACAACACGTTTTTACTGGAAAAGATTTGGTGTGGCTTGTACGTCTAAACGTGTAGCCCCAAAAGAGAACCCACAGGACTATTTTCTTTCGTCAAAATTTGTCAGCAAACCACGTTTTAAGGAAATCCCGCATCGTGAGAAATTATCTTGTTCTTCCAAAACAACAAGTTGTAACTCGAAAAGCTTTGGTGTTGCTTGTATGTCTAAGCGTGTAGCCTCAAAAGAGAATGCACAGGAAAGTTTTCTCTCGAAAGAATATGCAAGAATACCATGTTATAAGGAAAACAGTGTTGCAGAATAAAGGCAAATACGTACGTTTTTGAAACACTTAAACTTTACGAGAGAAATAACACATCTTAAAAAATTAGCTTGTATCTCCTAAACAACACGTTGTAACTCGAAAAGATTTGGTGTGGCGTGTACGTCTAAACGTGTAGCCTCAAAAGAGAACCGTCAGGAGTATTTTCTTTCGTCAAAATTTGTCAGAAAACCACGTTTTAAGGAAATCCCGCATCGTGCTAAATTATCTTGTTTTTCCTAAACAACACATTGTAACTCGAAAAACTGTGGTGTTGCGTGTATGTCTAAGCGTGTAGCCTCAAAAGAGAATGCACAGGAGAGTTTTCTCTCGAAAGAATATGTAAGAATACCACGTTATTAGGAATTACAGAGTTGCAGAGTAAAGGCAAAAACGTATGTATTGGAAACACTTAAACTTTACGAGAAGAAATAACGCATCGTAAAAAAAAATTAGCTTGTATCTCCTAAACAGCACGGTGTAACTCAAAAGATTTGGTGTGGTGTGTACGTCTAAAGGTGTAGCCTCAAAAGCGAACCCACAGGAGAATTTTCTTTCGTCAAAATTTGTCAGAACACCACGTTTTAAGGAAATCCTGCATCGTGGGAAATTATCTTGTTCTTCCTAAACAACATGTTGTAACTCGAAAAGCTTTGCCGTTGCGTGTATGTCTAAACTTGTAGCCTCAAAAGAGAACGCACAGGAGAGTTTTCTCTCGAAAGAATATGAAAGAATACCACGTTATAAGGAAATACAGTGTTGCAGAGTAAAGACAAACACTTATGTATTGGAAACCCTTAAACTTTACGAGATGAAATAAAGCATCGTACAAAATTAGCTTGTATCTCCTAAACAACACGTTGTAACTCGAAAAGATTTGGTGTGGCATGTACGTCTAAACGTGTAGCCCCAAAAGAGAACCCACAGGACAATTTTCTTTCGTCAAAATTTTTCAGAAAACCACGTTTTAAGGAAATACCGCATCGTGAGAAATTATCTTGTTCTTCCTAAACAACACGTTTTAACTCGAAAAGCATTGGTGTTGGGTGTATGTCTAAGCGTGTAGCCCCAAAAGAGAACGCATAGGAGAGTTTTCTCTCGAAAGAATATGTAAGAATACCACGTTATAAGGAAATACAGTGTAGCAGAGTAAAGACAAATACGTACGTACTGGAAACACTTTATGAGAGAAATAACGCATCTTGCAAAATTAGCTTGTAGGTCCTAAACAACATGTTGTAACTCGAAAAGATTTGGTGTGGCGTGTACGTCTAAACGTGAATCCTCAAAAGAGAACCCACAGGAGAGTTTTCTTTCGTCAAAATTTGTCAGAAAACCACGTTTTAAGGAAATTCCGCATCGTGCGAAATTATCTTGTTTTTCCTAAACAACACGATGTAACTCGAAAAGCTTTGGTGTTGCGTGTATGTCTAAGTGTGTAGCCTCTAAAGGGAATGCAAGGAGAGTTTTCTTTCGAAAGAATATGTAAGAATACCACGTTATAAGGAAATACAGTGTTGCAGAGTAAAGACAAATACGTACATATTGTAAACACTTTAAGAGAAGAAATAAAAATTCGTACAAAATTAGCTTGTATCTCATAAACAACACGTTGTAACTCGAAAATATTTGGTGTGACGTGTACTTCTAAACGTGTAGCCTCAAAAGAGAACCTACAGGAGAATTTTTTATCGTCAAAATATGTAAGAAAACCACGTTTTAAGGAAATCCCTCAGCGTGAAAAATTATCTTGTTTTTCCTAAACAACAAGTTGTAACTCGAAAAGCTTTGGTGTTGCGTGTATGTCTAAGCGTATAGCCTCAAAAGAGAATGCAAAGGAGAGTTTTTTCTCGAAAGAATATGTAAGAATACCACGTTATAAGGAAATACAGTGTTGCAGAGTAAAGACAAATACGTACATAATGGAAACACTTTACGAGAAGAAATAATACATCATACAAAATTAGCTTGTATCTCCTAAACAACACGTTGTAACTCGAAAAGATTTGATGTCGTGTGTACGTCTAAACGTGTAGCCTCAAAAGAGAACCCACAGGAGAATTTTGTTTGGTCAAATTTGTCAGAAAACCACGTATTAAGGAAATCCTGCCTCGTGGGAAATTATCTTGTTTTTCCTAAACAACACGTTGTAACTCGAAAAGATTTGGTGTGGCGTGTTTGCCTCAGTGTGTAGCCTCAAAAGAGAACACACAGGAGAGTTTTCACTAGAAAGAATATGTAAGAATACCAGGTTATAAGGAAATACAGTGTTGCAGAGTAAAGACAAATACGTACTTATTGGAAACACTTTACGAGAAGAAATAACGCATCATACAAAATTAGTTTGTATCTCCTAAACAACAGGTTGTAACTCGAAAGGATTTGGTGGGGCATGTACGTCTAAACGTGTAGCCTCAAAAGAGAACCCACAGGAGAATTTTCTATCGTCAAAATTTGTGAGAAAACTGCGTTTTAAGGAAATCCCTCATCGTGCAAAATTATCTTGTTTTTCTTAAATAACACTTTGTAACTCGAAAAGCTTTGGTGTTGCGTGTATGTCTAAGCATGTAGCCTCAAAAGAGAAGGCAAAGGAGAGTTCTTTCTCGAAAGAATATATAAGAATACCACGTTATAACGAAATACAGTGTTGCAGAGTAAAGACAAATACGTACATATTAGAAACATTTTACAAGAAGAAATAACGCATCGTACAAAATTAGCTTGTATCTCCTAAACAACACGTTGTAACTCTAAATGATTTGGTGTGGTGTGTACGTCTAAACGTGTAGCCTCAAAAGAGAACCCACAGGAGAATTTTCTTTGGTCAAATTTGTCAGAAAACCACGTATTAAGGAAAACCTACATCGTGCAAAATTATCTTGTTTTTCTTAAACAACATGTTTTAACTCGAAGAGCTTTGATGTTGCGTGTATGTCTCAGCGTGTAGCCTCAAAAGAGAACACACAGGAGAGTTTTCTCTCGAAAGAATATGTAAGAATACCACGTTATAAGGAAATACAGTGTTGCAGAGTAAAGACAAATAGGTACGTATTGGAAACCCTTAAACTTTACGAGATGAAATAAAGCATCGTACAAAATTAGCTCGTATCTCCTAAACAACACGTTGTAACTCGAAAAGATTTGGTGTGGCGTGTACGTCTAAACGTGTAGCCTCAAGAGAGAACCCATAGGAGAATTTTCTTTCGTCAAATATTCAGAAAACCACGTTTTAAGGAAATCCCGCATCGTGCGAAATTATCTTGTTTTTCCTAAACAACACCTTGTAACTCGAAAAGCTTTGGTGTTGCATGTATGTTTAAGCGTGTAGACTCAAAAGAGAGCACACAGGAGAGTTTTCTCTCGAAAGAATGTGTAAGAATACCACGTTATAAGAAAATACAGTGTTGCAGAGTAAAGACAAATACATACTTATTGGAAACACTTTATGAGAAGAAATAACGCATCGTAAAAAATTAGCTTGTATCTCCTAAACAACACGTTGTAACTCGAAAAGATTTGGTGTGACCTGTACGTCTAAACGTGTAGCCTCAAAAGAGAACCCACAGGAGAATTTTCTTTGGTCAAAATTTGTCAGAAAACCACGTATTAAGGAAATCTCGCATCGTGCGAAATTATCTTGTTTTTCCTAAACAACGCGTTATAACTCGAAAAGCTTTGGTGTTGCCTGTATGTCTAAGCGTGTAGCCTCAAAAGAGAACACACAGGAGAGTTTTCTCTCGACTGAATATGTAAGAATACCACGTTATAAGGAAGTACACTGTTGCAGAATAATGACAAATACTTTCGTATTGGAAACCCATAAATTTTATGAGATAAATAAAGCATCGTACAAAATTAACTTATATCTCCTAAACAACACGTTGTAACTCGAAAAAATTTGGTGTGGCGTGTCCATCTAAACGTGTAGCCTCAAAGAGAAGCACAGGACAAATTTCTTTCGTCAAAATTTGTCAGAAAACCACGTTTTAAGGAAATCCCGCATCGTGAGAAATTATCTTGTTCTTCCTAAAAAACACGTTGTAACTCGAAAAGCTTTGGTGTTGCGTGTATGTCTAAGCATGTAGCCTCAAAAGAGAATGCACAGGAGAGTTTTCTCTCGAAAGAATATGTAAGAATACCACGTTATAAGGAAACACAGTGTTGCAGAGTAAAGACAAATATGCACTTATTGGAAACACTTTACGAGAAGAAATAACGCATCGTAAAAAAATTAGCTTGTATCTCTTAAACAACAGGTTGTAACTCGAAAAGATTTGGTGTGGCGTGTACGGCTAAATGTGTAGCCTCAAAAGAGAACCCACAGGAGAATTTTCTTTGGTCAAAATTTGTCAGAAAACCACGAATTAAGGAAGCCCAGCATCGTGCGAAATTATCTTGTTTTTCCTGAACAACACGTTGTAACTCGAAAAGCTTTGGTGTTGCGTGTATGTGTAAGCGTGTAGCCTCAAAAGAGAAGGCACAGGAGAATTTTCTCTCGAAAGAATATGTAAAAATACCACGTTATAAGGAAAGACAGTGTTGCAGAGTAAAGACAAATACTTATGTATAGGAAACACTTTACGAGAAGAAATAACGCATCGTACAAAATTAGCTTTTATCTCCTAAACAACACGTTGTAACTCGAAATATTTTGTGTGGCGTGTACATCTAAACGTGTAGCCTCAAAAGAGAAGGCACAGGAGAGTTTTCTCTCGAAAGAATATGTAAGAATACCACGTTTTAAGGAAATACAGAGTTGCAGAGTAAAGATAAATATGTACGTATTGGCAACACCTTACGAGAAAAAATAAGGCATCGTACAAAATTAGTCTGTATCTCCTAAACAACATGTTGTAACTGAAAAAGATTTGGTGTGGCGTGTACGTCTAAACGTGTAGCCTCAAAAGAGAACCCACAGGCGTATTTTCTTTCGTCAAAATTTTTCAGAAAACCACGTTTTAAGGAAATCCCGCATCTTGCGAAATTATCTTGTTTTTCCTAAACAACACGTTGTAACTCGAAAAGCTTTGGTGTTGCGTGTATGTCTAAGCGTGTAGCCTCAAAAGAGAAGGCACAGGAGAGTGTTTTCTCGAAATAATATGTAAGAATACCACGTTTTAAGGAAATATCGTGTTGCAGAGTAAAGACAAATACATATGTATTGGCAACACTTTACGAGAAGAAATGACGCATCGTACAAAATTAGTCTGTATCTCTGAAACAAAACGTTGTAACTCGAAAAGATTTGGTGTGGCGTGTACGTCTAAACGTGTAGCCTCAAAAGAGAACCCACAGGAGAATTTTCTTAGGTCAAAATTTGTCAGAAAACCACGTTTTATGGAAATCCCGCATCTTGCGAAATTATCTTGCTTTTCCTAAACAACACGTTATAACTCGAAAAGCTTTGGTGTTGCGTGTACGTCTAAGCGTGTAGCCTCAAAAGGGAATGCACAGGAGAGTTTTCTCTCGAAAGAATATGTAAGAATACCACGTTATAAGGAAATACAGTGTTGCTGAGTAAAGACAATTACGTAGGTATTGGAAATACTTTACGAGAAGAAATAACTCTTTGTGCAAAATTAGCTTGTATCCCCTAAACAACATGTTGTAACTCGAAATGATTTGGTGTGGCGTGTACATCTAAACGTGTGGCCTCAAAAGAGAACCCACGGGATAATTTTCTCTTGTCAAAATTTGTCAGAAAACCACGTTTTATGGAAATCCCTCATCGTGCGAAATTATCTAGTTTTTCATAAACAACACGTTATAACTCGAAAAGCTTTGGTGTTGCGTGTATGTCTAAGCCTATAGCCTCAAAAGAGAATGCACAGGAGAGTTTTCTCTCGAAAGAATATGTTAAAATACCACGTTATAAGGAAATACAGAGTTGCAGAGTAAAGACAAATACGTATGTATTGGAAACACTTTACAAGAAGAAATAACGCATTGTACAAAATTAGCTTGTATCTCCTAAACAACACGTTGTAACTCGAAATGATTTGGTGTGGCCTGTACATCTAAATGTGTAGCCTCAAAAGAGAACCCACAGGATAATTTTCTTTCGTTAAAATTTTTCAGAAAATCACATTTTATGGATATCCCGCATCGTGCGAAATTATCTTGTTTTTCCTAAACAACATATTGTAACTCGAAAATCTTTGGTTTGCGCGTATGTCTAAGGGAGTAGCCTCAAAAGAGAAGGCACAGGAGAGTTTTCTCTCGAAAGAATATGTTAGAATACCACGTTATAAGGAAATACAGTGTTGAAGAGTAAACACAAATACGTACATATTGGAAACACTTTACGAGAAGAAATAACGCATCGTACAAAATTAGCTTGTATCTCCTAATCAACACGTTGTAACTCGAACTGATTTGGTGTGCTGTTTACATCTAAACATGTAGCCTCCAAAGAGAACCCACAGGAGAATTTTGTTTCGTCAAAATTTGTCAGAAAACCACGTTTTAAGGAAATACCGCATCGTGCGAAATTACCTTGTTTTTCCTAAACAACACGTTGTATCTCGAAAAGCTTTGGTGTTGTGTGTAGGTCTAAGCGTGTAGCCTCAAAAGAGAACGCAGAGGAGAGTTTTCTCTCGAAAGAATATGTAAGAATACCACGTTATAAGTAAATACAGTGTTGCAGAGTAAAGATAAATAGGTACGTATTGTAAATACTTTATGTGAAGAATTAATGCATGGTACAAAATTAGCTTGTATCTCCTAAACAACTCCTTGTAACTCGAAAGGATTTGGTGTGGCTCGTACGTATACATGTGTAACCTCAAAAGAGAACCCACAGGAGAACTTTCTTTCGTCAAAATTTGTCCAAAAACCACGTTTTAGGGAAATCTCTCATCGTGCAAAATTATCTTGTTTTTCCTAAACAACACGTTGTAACTCAAAAAGCTTTGGTGTTGCGTGTATGTCTGAGCTTGTAGCCTCTAAAGAGAACGCACAGGAGAGTTTTCTCTCGAAAGAACATGTAAGAATACAACGTTATAAGCAAATACAGTGTTGCAGAGTAAAGACAAATACGTATGTATTGGAAACACTTTACGAGAAGAAATAACGCATCGTAAAAAATTAGCTTGTATCTCCCAAACAACACGTGGTAACTCGAAAGGATTTGGTGTGGCGTGTACATCTAAACGTGTAGCCTCAAAAGAGAACCCACAGGAGAATTTTCTTTCGTCAAAATTTGTCAGAAATCCACGTTTTAAGGTAATCCTGCATTGTGCGAAATTATCTTGTTTTTCCTAAACAACACGTTGTAACTCGAAAAGCTTTGGTGTTGCCTGTATGTCTAAGTGTGTAGCCTCAAAAGGGAACGCACAGGATAGTTTTCTCTCGAAATAATATGTAAGAATACCACGTTATAAGGAAATACAATGTTGCAGAGTAAAGACAAATACATACTTATTGGAAACACTTTACGAGAAGAATTAACGCATTGCAAAAAATTAGCTTGTATATCCTAAACAACACGTTGTAACTCGAAAAGATTTGGTGTGGCATGTACGTCTAAATATGTAGCCTCAAAAGAGAACCAACAGGAGAATTTTCTTTCGTCAAAATTTTTCAGAAAACCACGTTTTAAGGAAATCCCGCATCGTGCGAAATCATCTCCTTTTTCCTAAACAACATGTTGTGACTCGAAAAGCTTTGGTGTTGCGTGTATGTCTAAGCGTGGAGCCTGAAAAGAGAAGGCACAGGAGAGTTTTCTCTCGAAAGAATATGTAAGAATACCACGTTATAAGGAAATACATTTTTTCAGAATAAAGACAAATAAGTCCATATTGGAAACACTTTACAAGAAGAAATAACGCATCATACAAAATTAGCTTGTATCTCCTAAACAACACGTTGTAACTCAAAAGGATTTGGTGTGACGTGTACGTCTAAATGTATAGCCTCAAAAGAGAACCCACAGGTGAATTTTCTTTCATCAAAATTTGTCAGAAACCACGTTTTAAGGAAAACTAGCATCGTGCAAAATTATCTTGTTTTTTCTAAACAACAAGTTGTAACTCGAAAAGCTCTGGAGTTGCGTGTATGTCTAAGCATGTAGCCTCAAAAGAGAACTCACAGGAGAGTTTTCTCTCGAAAGAATATGTAAGAATACCACGTTATAAGGAAATACAGTGTTGCAGAGTAAAGACAAACACGTATGTATTCGAAACACTTTACGTAAAGAATTAACGCATAGTATAAAATTAGCTTGAATCTCCTAAACAACACGTTGTAACTCGAAAATATTTGGTGTGGAATGTACGTCTAAACGTGTAGCCTTAAAAGAGAACGCACAGGAGAATTTTCTTTCGTTAAAATTTTTCAGAAAACCACGTTTTAAGGAAATCCCGCATCGTGCAAAATCATCTTCTTTTTCCTAAACAACATGTTGTAACTCGAAAAGCTTTGGTGTTGCGCGTATGTCTAAGTGTGGAGCCTCAAAAGAGAAGGCACAGGAGAGTTTTCTCTCGAAAGAATATGTAAGAAAACCACGTTATAAAGAAATACAATTTTGCAGAGTAAAGGCAAATATGTACATATTGGAAACACTTTACAAGAAAAAATAACGCATCGTACAAAATTAGCTTGTATCTCCTAAACAACACGTGGTAACTCGAAAAGATTTGGTGTGACGTGTACGTCTAAACGTGTAGCCTCAAAAGATAACCCACAGGAGAATTTTCTTTTGTCAAAATTTGTCAGAAAACCACGTTTTAACGAAATCCCGCATCGTGCGAAATTATCTTTTTATTCATAAACAACATGTTGTAACTCGAAAAGCTTTGGTGTTGCCTGTATGTCTAAGTGTGTAGCCTCAAAAGGGAACGCACAGAATAGTTTTCTCTCCAAAGAATATATAAGAATACCACGTTATAAGGAAATACAGTGTTTCAGAGTAAAGACAAATACTTACGTATTGGAAACACCTTACGAGAAGAATTAACGCATCGTACAAAATTAGCTTGTATCTCCTAAAAAACACGTTGTAACTCGAAAACATTTGGTGTGGCGTGTACGACTAAATGTGTAGCCTCAAAAGAGAACCCACAGGAGAATTTTCTTTCATCAAAATTTTTCAGAAAACCACGACTTAAGGAAATCCCGCATCGTGCGAAATCATCTTCTTTTTCCTAAACAACATGTTGTAACTCGAAAAGCTTTGGTGTTGCGTGTATGTGTAAGCGTGGAGCCTCAAAAGAGAAGGCACAGGAGAGTTTTCTCTCGAAAGAATATGTAAGAATACCACGTTATTAGGAAATACAATTTTGCAGAGTAAATACAAATAAGTATATATTGGGAACACTTTACGAGAAGAAATAACTCATCGAACAAAATTAGCTTATATCTCCTAAACAACACGTGGTAACTCGAAAAGATTTGGTTTGACGTGTATGTCTAAACGTGTAGCCTCAAAGGAGAACAAAAAGGAGAATTTTCTTTCGTCAAAATTTGTCAGAAAACCACGTTTTAAGGAAATACCGCATCTTGCGAAATTATCTTGTTTTTCCTAAACAACACGTGGTAACTCGAAAAGCTTTGGTGTTGCATGT
This sequence comes from Apodemus sylvaticus, assembly GCF_947179515.1. Lineage (NCBI taxonomy): Eukaryota > Metazoa > Chordata > Mammalia > Rodentia > Muridae > Apodemus > Apodemus sylvaticus. The sequence goes on along the minus strand of NC_067474.1, from coordinate 1,757,817 downwards.
TTGTCTAAGCGTGTAGCCTCAAAAGAGAATGCACAGGAGAGTTTTCTCTCGATAGAACATGTAAGAATTCAACGTTATAAGGAAATACAGTGTTGCAGAGTAAAGACAAATACGTACATATTGGAAACACTTTACGAGAAGAAATTAAGCATCATACAATATTAGCTTGTATCTCCTAAACAACAAGTGGAAACTCGAAAATATTTGGTTTGGCGTGTACGTCTAAAATTTAGCCTCAAAAGAGAACCCACTGGAGAATTTTCTTTCGTCAAAATTTGTCAGAAAACCACGTTTTAAAGAAATCCCGCATCCTGCAAAATTATCTTGTTTTTCCAAAACAACACGTTGTAACTCGAAAAGCTTTGGTGTTGCGTGTATGTCTCAGTGTGTAGCCTCAAAAGAGAACACACAGGAGAGTTTTCACTCGAAAGAATATGTAAGAATACCAGGTTATAAGGAAATACAGTGTTGCAGAATAAAGACAAATAAGTATATATTGGGAACACTTTACGAGAAGAAATAACTCATCGAACAAAATTAGCTTATATCTCCTAAACAACACGTGGTAACTCGAAAAGATTTGGTTTGACATGTATGTCTAAACGTGTAGCCTCAAAGGAGAACAAAAAGGAGAATGTTCTTTCGTCAAAATTTGTCAGAAAACCACGTTTTAAGGAAATCCCGCATCTTGCGAAATTATCTTGTTTTTCCTAAACAACACGTGGTAACTCGAAAAGCTTTGGTGTTGCATGTTTGTCTAAGCGTGTAGCCTCAAAAGAGAACGCACAGTAGAGTTTTCTCTCGAAAGAATATGTAAGGATACCACATTACAAGGAAATACAGTGTTGCAGAGTAAAGACTAATACATATGTATTGGAAACACTTTATGAGAGAAATAACGCATCTTGCAAAATTAGCTTGTATGTCCTAAACAACACGTTGTAACTCGAAAAGATTTGGTGTGGCATGTACGTCTAAACGTGTAGCCTCAAAAGAGTACCCACAGGAGAGTTTTATTTCTTCAAAATTTGTCAGAAAACCACGTTTTAAGGAAATCCCGCATCGTGCGAAATTATGTTGTTTTTCCTAAATAACACGTTGTAACTCGAAAAGCTTTGGTGTTGCGTGTATATCTACGCATGTAGCCTCAAAGGAGAATGCACAGGAGAGTTTTCTCTCGAAAGAATATGCAAGAATACCACGTTATAAGGAAATACAGTGTTGCAGAGTAAAGGCAAAAATGTACGTAATGGAAACACTTAAACTTTATGAGAAGAAATAACGCTTCGTAAAAAAATTAGCTTGTATCTCCTAAACAACACGTTGTAACTCGAAAAGATTTGATGTGGTGTGTACGTCTAAATGTGTAGCCTCAAAAGAGAACCCACAGGAGTATTTTCTTTCGTCAAAATTTGTCAGAAAACCACGTTTTAAGGAAATCCCGCATCGTGCTAAATTATCTTGTTTTTCCTAAACAACACATTGTAACTCGAAAAGCTTTGGTGTTGCGTGTATGTCAAAGCATGTAGCCTCAAAAGAGAACGCCCAGGAGAGTTTTCTCTCGAAAGAATATGTAAGAATACCACGTTATAAGGAAATACAGTGTTGCAGAGTAAAGAAAAATACGTACTTATTGGAAACACTTAAACTTTACGAGAAGAAATAAGGCATCGTACAAAATTAGTATGTATCTCCTAAACATCACGTTATAACTCGAAAAGATTTGGTGTGGTGTGTACGTCTAAACGTGTAGCCTCAAACGAGAACCCACAGGAGAATTTTCGTTCATCAAAATTTGTCAGAAAACCACGTTTTAAGGAAATCCTGCATCGTGCGAAAACCTTTGGTGTTGCGTGTATGTCTAAGCGTGTAGCCTCAAAAGAGAATGCAAAGGAGAGTTTTTTTCTCGAAAGAATAAATAAGAATACCACGTTATTAGGAAATACAGTGTTGCAGAGTAAAGACAAATATTTACGTATTGGAAAAACTTTACGAGAAGAAATAACGCATCTTACAAAATTAGCTTGTATCTCCTAAACAACACGTTGTAACTTAAAAAGATTTGGTGTGGCGTGTACGTCTAATCGTGTAGCCTCAAAAGAGAAACCATAGGAGAATTTTCTTTGGTCAAAATTTGTCAGAAAACCACGTATGAAGGAAATACCGCATCATGCGAAATTATCTTGTTTTTCCTAAACAAAATGTTTTAACTCGAAAAGCTTTGGTGTTGCGTGTATGTCTAAGCGTGTAGCCCCAAAAGAGAACGCACAGGAGAGTTTTCTCTCGAAAGAATATGTAAGAATACCACGTTGTAAGGAAATACAGTGTTGCAGAGTAAAGGAAAATACATATGTATTGGAAACGCAACATCAAAGCTTTTCGAGTTACAACGTGTTGTTTAGGAAAAACAAGATAATTTCGCACGATGAGTGATTTCCTTAAAACATGGTTTTCTGAGAAATATTAACGAAAAAAAATTCTCCTGTGGGTTATCTTTTGAGGCTACACGTTTAGACGTGCACGCCACACCAAATCTTTTCGAGTTACAAACTGTTGTTTAGGAGATACAAGCTAATTTTTTACGATGCTTTATTTCTTCTTGTAAGGTGTTTCCAATAGGTACGTATTTGCCTTTAGTCTGAAACACTGTATTTCCTTATAACGTGGTATTCTTACATATTCTTTCGAGAGAAAACTCTCCTGTGTGTCCCCTTTTGAGGCTACACGCTTAGACATACACGCAATACCAAAGATTTTCGCGTTACAACGTGTTGTTTAGGAAAAACAAGATAATTTCGCATGAAGAGGGATTTCCTTAATACGTGATTTTCTGACAAATTTTGACCAAAGAAAATTCTCCTCTGGGTTCTCATTTGAGACTACACGTTTAGACGTACAGGCCACACCAAATCTTTTTAAGTTACAACGTGTTGTTTAGGAGATACAAGCTAATTTTTTTACGATGCATTATTTCTTCTCGTAAAGTTTAAGTTTTTCCAATAAGTATGTATTTGCCTCTACTCTGCAACACTGTATTTCCTTATAACGTGGTATTCTTACATATTATTTCGAGAGAAAACTCTCCTGTGCGTTCTCGGATTTCCTTAAACCGTTGTGTTCTGACAAATTTTGAAGAAAGAAAATTCTCCTGTGGGTTCTCTTATGATGCTACACGTTTAGACGTGCACGCCACACCAAATCCTTTCGAGTTACCACGTGTTGTTTAGGAGATACAGGCTAATTTTGTACGATGTGTTATTTCTTCTCGTAAATTGTTTCCAATACGTACGTATTTGTCTTTCTCTGCAACACTGTATTTCCTTATAACGTGGTATTCTTACATATTCTTTCGAGGGAAAACTCTCCTGAGCGTTCTCTTTTGAGGCTACATGTTTAGACATAGAAGCAACACCAAAGCTTTTCGAGTTACAACGTGTTGTTTAGGAAAAACTAGATAATTTCGCACGATGCGAGATTTCCATAAACGTGGTTTTCTGAAATATTTGACAATAGAAAGGTCTCCTGTGGGTTCTCTTTTGAGGCTACATGTTTATACGTACACGCCACACCAAATCTGTTCGAGTTACAACGTGTTGTTTAGGAGATACAAGCTAATATTTTACAATGTGTTAATTCTTCTCATAAAGTGTTTCCAATACGTACGTATTTGTCTTTACTCTGCAACATTGTATTTCCTTATAACGTGGTATTCTTACATATTCTTTCGATAGAAAACTGTCCTGTGCGTTCCCTTTTGTGGCTACACACTTAGACATACAGGCAACACCAAAGCTATTCAAGTTACAACATGTAGTTTAGGAAAAAGAAGATGATTTCGCAGGACGCGGGATTTCCTTAAAACGTGGTTTTCTGAAAAATTTTGACGAAAGAAAATTCTCCTGTGGGTTCTCTTTTGTGGCTACACATTTAGACGTACACGCCACACCAAAACCTTTCGAGTTACAATGTGCTTTTTAGGAAATACAAGCTAATTTTGTACGAAGCATTATTTCTTCTCGTAAAGTGTTTCAAATACGTATGTATCTATCTTTACTCTGCAACACTGTATTTCCTTATAACGTGGTATTCTTACATATTCGTTCGAGAGAAAACTCTCCTGTGCGTTCTCTTTTAAGGCTACACGCTTAGACATACACGCAGCACCAAAGCTTTTCGAGTTACAACGTGTTGTTTAGGAAAAACAAGATAATTTCGCAAGATGCGGGATTTCCTTAAAACGTTTTTTTCTGACAAATTTTGACGAAAGAAAATTCTCCTGTGGGTTCTCTTTTGAGGCTACACGTTTAGACTTACATGCCACACCAAATCTTTTCGAGTTACAACATGTTGTTTAGGAGATACAAGCTAATTTTGTAAGATGCATTATTTCTTCTCGTAAAGTATTTCCAATACATACGTATTTGTCTTTACTCTGCAACACTGTATTTCCTTATAACGTGGTATTTTTATATATTCTTTCGAGAGAAAACTCTCCTGTGTGTTCTCTTTTGAGGCCACACGTTTAGACATACACGCAACACCAAAGCTTTTGGAGTTACAACGTGTTGTTTAGGAAAAACAAGATAATTTCGCACAATGCGGGATTTCCTTAAAACGTGGTTTTCTGACAAATTTGAGGAAAGAAAATTCTCCTGTGGGTTCTCTGTTGAGGCTACACGTTTCAACTTATACGCCACACCAAATCCTTCGAGTTACAACGTGTTGTTTAGGAAATACAAGCTAATTTTGTACGATGTATTATTCCTTCTCGTAAAGTGTTTCCAATAAGTAAGTATCTGTCTTTACTCTGCAATACTGTATTTCCTTATAACGTGGTATTCTTACATATTCTTTCGAGAGAATACTCTACTGTGCATTCTCTTTTGAGGCTACACGCTTAGACATACACGCAACACCAAAGCTTTTCGAGTTACAACGTGTTGTTTAGGAAAACAAGATGATTTCGCATGATGCAGGACTTCCTTAAAACGTGGTTTTCTGAAAAAATTTTGACGAGAGAAAATTCTCCAGTGGGTTCTCTTTTGAGTCTACACGTTTAGATGTAAACACCACAGCAAATCTTTTCGAGTTACAACGTGTTGTTTAGGAAATACAAGCTAATTTTGTACGATGTATTATTCCTTCTCGTAAAGTGTTTCCAATAAGTAAGTATCTGTCTTTACTCTGCAATACTGTATTTCCTTATAACGTGGTATTCTTACATATTCTTTCGAGAGAATACTCTACTGTGCATTCTCTTTTGAGGCTACACGCTTAGACATACACGCAACACCAAAGCTTTTCGAGTTACAACGTGTTGTTTAGGAAAACAAGATGATTTCGCATGATGCAGGACTTCCTTAAAACGTGGTTTTCTGAAAAAATTTTGACGAGAGAAAATTCTCCAGTGGGTTCTCTTTTGAGGCTACACGTTTAGATGTAAACACCACAGCAAATCTTTTCGAGTTACAACGTGTTGTTTAGGAGATACAAGCTAATTTTGTACCATGTGTTATTTCTTCTCGTTAAGTGTTTCCAATATGTAAGAATTTGTCTTTACTCTGCAACACCGTATTTCCTTATAACGTGGTATTCTTACATATTCTTTCGGGAGAAAACTCTCCTGTGCGTTCTCTTTTGAGGCTACATGCTTAGACATACACGTAACACCAAAGCTTTTCGAGTTACAACGTGTTGTTTACGAAAAACAAGATAATTTCGCACAATGCGGGATTTCCTAAAAACGTGATTTCTGAAAAATTTTGACGAAAGAAAATTCTCCTGTGGGTTCTCTTTTGAGGCTACGCATTTAGATGTAAACACCACACCAAACAGTTTCAAGTTACAACGTGTTGTTTAGGAGATACAATCTAACTTTGAACGATGCGTTATTTCATCTCTAAAAGTGTTTCCAATAAGTACCTATTTGTCTTTAGTCTGCAAAACTGTATTTCCTTCGAACGTGGTATTCTTACATCTTATTTCAAGAGAAAACACTCCTGTGCATTGGCTTTTGAGGATACAGGCTTAGACATACACGCAACAGCAAAGCTTTTCATGTTACAACGTGTTGTTTAGGAAAAACAAGATAATTTCGCACGATGCGGGATTACCATAAAACGTGATTTTCTGACATATTTTGACGAAAGAAAATTCTCCTGTGGGTTCTCTTTTGAGGCTACACATTTAGACGTACATGCCACACCAACTCTTTTCGAGTTACAACGTGTTGTTTAGGAGATACAAGCTAATTTTGTATGATGCGTTATTTCTTCTCATAAAGTGTTTCCAATACGTACGTATTTGTCTTTATTCTGCAACACTGTATTTCCTTATAACGTGGTATTCTTACATATTCTTTTGAGAGAAAACTCTCCTGTGCATTCTCTTTTGAGGCTACACGCTTAGATATACAAGTAACACCAAAGCTTTTCGAGTTACAACATGTTGTTTAGGAAAAACAAGATAATTTCGCACAATGCGGGATTTCCTAAAAACGTGATTTCTGAAAAATTTTGAAAGAAAAAAAATCTCCTCTGGGTTCTCTTTTGAGGCTACAGGTTTAGTCGTACACCCCACACCAAATCGTTTCGAGTGACAACGTGTTGTTAAGGAGATACAAGCTAATTTTGAACGATGCGTTATTTCATCTCTAAAAGTGTTTCCAGTACGTACGTATTTGTCTTTAGTCTACAACACTGTATTTCCTTACAACGTGGTATTCTTACATCTTCTTTTGAGAGAAAATTCTCCTGTGGGTTCTCTTTTGAGGCTACACGAGTTACAACGTGTTGTTTAGGAGAGACAAGCTAATTTTTTATAATGCGTTAATTTTTCTCATAAAGTGTTTCCAAGCTAATTTTGAACGATGCATTATTTCTTCGTGTAGCCTCAAAAGAGAACCCTAAACAACACGTTGTAACTCGAAAAGCTTTGGTGTTGCGTGTATGTCTAAACGTGTGGCCTCAAAAGAGAAGGCACAGGAGAGTTTCTCTCGAAAGAATATGTAAGAATACCACGTTATAAGGAAATACAGTGTTGCAGAGTAAAGACAAATACATACGTATTGGAAACACTTTACGAGAAGAAATAACGCATCGTACAAAATTAGCTTGTATCTCCTAAACAACACGTTGTAACTCGAAAATATTTGGTGTGGCGTGTACGTGTAAACATGTAGCCTCAAAAGAGAACCCACAGGATAATTTTCGTTCGTCAATATTTGTCAGAAAACCACGTTTCAAGGAAGTCCCACATCGTGCGAAATTATCTTGTTTTTCCTAAACAACATGTCGTAACTCGAAAAGCTTTGGTGTTGCGTGTATGTCTAAGCGTGTAGCCTCAAAAGAGAAGGCACAGGAGAGTTTTCTCTCGAAAGAATATGTAAGAATACCACGTTATAAGGAAATACAGTGTTGCAGTGTAAATACAAATACTTATGTATAGGAAAACTTTGCGAGAAGAAATAAAGCATCGTACAAAATTAGCTTTTATCTCCTAAACAACACGTTGTAACTCGAAATATTTTGTGTGTCGTGTACGTCTAAACGTGTAGCCTCAAAAGAGAAGGCACAGCAGAGTTTTCTCTCGAAAGAATATGTAAGAATACCACGTTTTAAGGAAATACAGAGTTGCAGAGTAAAGACAAATATGTACGTATTGGCAACACCTTACGAGAAAAAATAAGGCATCGTACAAAATTAGTCTGTATCTCCTAAACAACACGTTGTAACTGAAAAGGATTTGGTGTGGCGTGTACGTCTAAACGTGTAGCCTCAAAAGAGAACCAACAGGAGAATTTTCTTTGGTCAAAATTTTTCAGAAAACCACGTTTTAAGGAAATCCCGCATCTTGCGAAATTATCTTGTTTTTCCTAAACAACACGTTGTAACTCGAAAAGCTTTGGTGTTGCCTGTATGTCTAATCGTGTAGCCTCAAGAGAGAAGGCACAGGAGAGTTTTTTCTCGAAAGAATATGTAAGAATACCACGTTTTAAGGAAATACAGTGTTGCAGAGTAAAGACAAATACATTCGTATTGGCAACACTTTACGAGAAGAAATAACGAATCGTACAAAATTAGTCTGTATCTACTAAACAACACGTTGTAACTCGAAAAGATTTGGTGTGGCGTGTACGTCTAAATGTGTAGCCTCAAAAGAGAACCCACAGCAGAATTTTCTTACATCAAAATTGGTCAGAAAACCACGTTTTAAGGAAATCCCGCATCTTGCGAAATTATCTTGTTTTTCCTAAACAACACGTTGTAATTCAAAAAGCTTTGGTGTTGCGTGTATGTCTATGCGTGTAGCCTCAAAAGAGAAGGCACAGGAGAGTTTTCTCTCGAAAGAATATGTAAGAATACCACGTTATAAGGAAATACAGTGTAGCAGAGTAAAGACAAATACGTACGTATTGGAAACACTTTAGGAGAAGAAGTAATGCTTCGTGCAAAATTAGCTTGTATCTCCTAAACAACACGTTTAACTCGAAAAGATTTGGTGTCACCTGTATGTCTAAACGTGTAACCTCGAAAGAGAACCCACAGGAGAACTTTCTTTCATCAAATTTTGCCAGAAAACCACATTTTAAAGAAATCCCACATCGTGCGAAATTATCTTGTTTTTCCTAAACAACATGTCGTAACTCGAAAAGCTTTGGTGTTGCGTGTATGTGTAAGCGTGTAGCCTCAAAAGAGAAGGCACAGGAGAATTTTCTCTCGAAAGAATATGTAAAAATACCACGTTATAAGGAAAGACAGTGTTGCAGAGTAAAGACAAATACTTATGTATAGGAAACACTTTACGAGAAGAAATAACGCATCGTACAAAATTAGCTTTTATCTCCTAAACAACACGTTGTAACTCGAAATATTTTGTGTGGCGTGTACATCTAAACGTGTAGCCTCAAAAGAGAAGGCACAGGAGAGTTTTCTCTCGAAAGAATATGTAAGAATACCACGTTTTAAGGAAATACAGAGTTGCAGAGTAAAGATAAATATGTACGTATTGGCAACACCTTACGAGAAAAAATAAGGCATCGTACAAAATTAGTCTGTATCTCCTAAACAACATGTTGTAACTGAAAAAGATTTGGTGTGGCGTGTACGTCTAAACGTGTAGCCTCAAAAGAGAACCCACAGGCGAATTTTCTTTCGTCAAAATTTTTCAGAAAACCACGTTTTAAGGAAATCCCGCATCTTGCGAAATTATCTTGTTTTTCCTAAACAACACGTTGTAACTCGAAAAGCTTTGGTGTTGCGTGTATGTCTAAGCGTGTAGCCTCAAAAGAGAAGGCACAGGAGAGTTTTTTTCTCGAAAGAATATGTAAGAATACCACGTTTTAAGGAAATATCGTGTTGCAGAGTAAAGACAAATACATATGTATTGGCAACACTTTACGAGAAGAAATGACGCATCGTACAAAATTAGTCTGTATCTCTGAAACAAAACGTTGTAACTCGAAAAGATTTGGTGTGGCGTGTACGTCTAAACGTGTAGCCTCAAAAGAGAACCCACAGGAGAATTTTCTTAGGTCAAAATTTGTCAGAAAACCACGTTTTATGGAAATCCAGCATCTTGCGAAATTATCTTGTTTTTCCTAAACAACACGTTATAACTCGAAAAGCTTTGGTGTTGCGTGTACGTCTAAGCATGTAGCCTCAAAAGGGAATGCACAGGAGAGTTTTCTCTCGAAAGAATATGTAAGAATACCACGTTATTAGGAAATACAGTGTTGCTGAGTAAAGACAATTACGTAGGTATTGGAAATACTTTACGAGAAGAAATAACTCTTTGTGCAAAATTAGCTTGTATCCCCTAAACAACACGTTGTAACTCGAAATGATTTGGTGTGGCGTGTACATCTAAACGTGTGGCCTCAAAAGAGAACCCACGGGATAATTTTCTCTTGTCAAAATTTGTCAGAAAACCACGTTTTATGGAAATCCCTCATCGTGCGAAATTATCTAGTTTTTCATAAACAACACGTTATAACTCGAAAAGCTTTGGTGTTGCGTGTATGTCTAAGCCTATAGCCTCAAAAGAGAATGCACAGGAGAGTTTTCTCTCGAAAGAATATGTTAAAATACCACGTTATAAGGAAATACAGAGTTGCAGGGTAAAGACAATTACGTATGTATTGGAAACACTTTACGAGAAGAAATAACGCATTGTACAAAATTAGCTTGTATCTCCTAAACAACACGTTGTAACTCGAAAGGATTTGGTGTGGCCTGTACGTCTAAATGTGTAGCCTCAAAAGAGAACCCACAGGATAATTTTCTTTCGTTAAAATTTTTCAGAAAACCACATTTTATGGAAATCCCGCATCGTGCGAAATTATCTTGTTTTTCCTATACAACAGATTGTAACTCGAAAATCTTTGGTTTGCGTGTATGTCTAAGGGTGTAGCCTCAAAAGAGAAGGCACAGGAGAGTTTTCTCTCGAAAGAATATGTAAGAATACCACGTTATAAGGAAATACAGTGTTGAAGAGTAAAGACAAATACGTACATATTGGAAACACTTTACGAGAAGAAATAACGCATCGTACAAAATTAGCTTGTATCTCCTAATCAACACGTTGTAACTCGAACTGATTTGGTGTGCTGTTTACCTCTAAACGTGTGGCCTCCAAATAGTACCCACAGGAGAATTTTGTTTCGTCAAAATTTGTCAGAAAACCACGTTTTAAGGAAATACCGCATCGTGCGAAATTACCTTGTTTTTCCTAAACAACACATTGTATCTCGAAAAGCTTTGGTGTTGTGTGTAAGTCTAAGCGTGTAGCCTCAAAAGAGAACGCAGAGGAGAGTTTTCTCTCGAAAGAATATGTAAGAATACCACGTTATAAGTAAATACGGTGTTGCAGAGTAAAGATAAATAGGTATGTATTGTAAATACTTTATGAGAAGAATTAATGCATGGTACAAAATTAGCTTGTATCTCCGAAACAACTCCTTGTAACTCGAAAGGATTTGGTGTGGCTCATACGTATACATGTGTAACCTCAAAAGAGAACCCACAGGAGAACTTTCTTTCGTCAAAATTTGTCCAAAAACCACGTTTTAGGGAAATCTCTCATCGTGCAAAATTATCTTGTTTTTCCTAAACAACACGTTGTAACTCAAAAAGCTTTGGTGTTGCGTGTATGTCTGAGCTTGTAGCCTCTAAAGAGAACGCACAGGAGAGTTTTCTCTCGAAAGAACATGTAAGAATACAACGTTATATGGAAATACAGTGTTGCAGAGTAAAGACAAATACGTACGTATTGGAAACACTTTACGAGAAGAAATAACGCATCGTAAAAAATTAGCTTGTATCTCCCAAACAACACGTGGTAACTCGAAAGGATTTGGTGTGGCGTGTACATCTAAACGTGTAGCCTCAAAAGAGAACCCACAGGAGAATTTTCTTTGTCAAAATTTGTCAGAAAACCACGTTTTATGGAAATCTCGCATCGTGCAAAATTATCTTGTTTTTCCAAAACAACACGTTGTAACTCGAAAAGCTTTGGTGTTGTATGTATGTCTAAGCGTGTAGCCTCTAAAGAGAACACACAGGAGAGTTTTCTCTCGAAAGAACATGTAAGAATACAACGGTATAAGGAAATACAGTCTTGAGGGTAAAGACAAATACTTACTTATTGGAAACACTTTACGAGATGAAATAACACATCATACAAAATTAGCTTGTATCTCCTAAACAACACGTGGTAACTCAAAAGGATTTGGTGTGGCATGTACCTCTAAACATGTAGCCTCAAAAGAGAACCCACAGGACTATTTTCTTTCATCAAAATTTGTCAGAAAACCACGTTTTAAGAAAATACCGCATCGTGCGAAATCATCTTGTTTTTCATAAACAACACGTTATACCTCGAAAAGCTTTGGTGTTGCCTTTATGTCTAAGTGTGTAGCCTCAAAAGGGAATGCACAGTATAGTTTTCTCTCGAAAGAATGTGTAAGAATACCACGTTATAAGGAAATACAGTGTTGAAGAGTAAAGACAAATACATACATATTGGAAACACTTTACGAGAAGAATTAACGCATCATAAAAAATTAGCTTGTATCTCCTAAACAATACGTTGTATCTCAGAAAGATTTGGTGTGGCGTATACGTCTAAACATGTAGCCTCAAAAGAGAACCCACAGCAGAATTTTCTTTCATCAAAATTTGTCAGAAAACCACGTTTTAAGGAAATCCCGCATCGTGGGAAATCATCTTCTTTTTCCTAAACAACATGTTGTAACTCGAAAAGCTTTGGTGTTGCGTGTATGTGTAAACGTGGAGCCTCAAATGAGAAGGCACAGGAGAGTTTTCTCTCGAAAGAATATGTAAGAATACCACGTTTTTAGGAAATACAATTTTGCAGAGTAAAGACAAATAAGTACATATTGGAAACACTTTAGGTGAAGAAATAACGCATCATACAAAATTAGCTTGTATCTCCTAAACAACACGTTGTAAATCGAAAAGATTTGGTATGACGTGTATGTCTAAACGTGTACCCTCAAAAGAGAACAGACAGGAGAATTTTCTTTCATCAAAATTTGTCAGAAACCACGTTTTAAGGAAATCTCGCATCGTGCGAAATTATCTTGTTTTTCCTTAAAAACACATTGTAACTCGAAAAGCTTTGGTGTTGCGTGTATGTCTAAGCTTGTAGCCTCACAAGAGAACGCACAGGAGACTTTTTTCTCTAAAGAATATGGAAGAATACCACGTTATAAGGAAATACAGTGTTGCAGAGTAAAGACAAATACGTACCTATTTGAAACACTTTATGAGAAGAAATAACGCATCGAACAAAATTAGCTTGTATCTCCTAAACAACACGTTGTAATTCGAAAAGATTTGGTGTGGCTCGTTCTTCTACACGTGTAGCCTCAAAAGAGAACCCACAGGAGAACTTTCTTTCTTCAAAATTTTTCAGAAAACCACGTTTTATGGAAATCTCGCATCGTGCGAAATTATCTTGTTTTTCCTAAACAACACTTTGTAACTCAAAAAGCTTTGGCGTTGCGTGTTTGTCTAAGCGTGTAGCCTCAAAAGAGAATGCACAGGAGAGTTTTCCCTCGAAAGAATATGTAAGAATACCACGTTATAAGGAAATACAGTGTTGTAGAGTAAAGACAAATAAGTACGTATTGGAAACACTTACTGAGAAGAAATAACGCATAGTACAAAATTTGCTTCTATCTCCTAAACAACACATTGTAACTTGAAAAGATTTGGTGTGGCTCGTACGTATGCACGTGTAACCTCAAAAGAGAACCCACAGGAGAACTTTCTTTCGTCAAAATTGTCAGAAAACCACGTTTTAAGGAAATCCCGCATCGTGCAAAATTATCTTGTTTTTCCTAAACAACAAGTTGTAACTCAAAAAGCTTTGGTGTTGCGTGTATGTCTAAGCGTGTAGCCTCTAAAGAGAACACACAGGAGAGTTTTCTCTCGAAAGAACATGTAAGAATACAACGTTATAAGGAAATACAGTGTTGCAGAGTACAGGCAAATAAATACGTATTGGAAACACTTTACCAGAAGAAATAGCGCATCATATAAATTAGATTGTATCTCCTAAACAACATGTGGTAACTCAAAAGGATTTGGTGTGGCGTGTACGTCTAAACGTGTAGCCTTAAAAGAGAACCCACAGGAGATTTTTCTTTCATCAAAATTTGTTAGAAACCACGTTTTAAGGAAATCCCGCATCGTGCGAAATTACCTTCTTTTTCCTAAACAACACGTTGTAACTTGAAAAGCTTTGGTGTTGCGTGTATGTCTAAGCGTATAAGCACAAAAGAGAATGCACAGGAGAGTTTTCTCTCGAAAGAATATGTAAGAATACCACGTTATAAGGAAATACAGTGTTGCAGAGTAAAGACAACTATGTACGTATTGGAAACTCTTTATGAGAAGAAATAACCCATTGTACAAAAATAGCTTGTATCTCCTAAACAACATATTGTAACTCGAAAAGATTTTGTGTGGCTCGTACTTCTACATGTGAGGCTCAAAAGAGAACCCACAGGAAAACTTTCTTTCTCAAGATATTTCAGAAAACCACGTTTTAAGGAAATCTCGCATTGTGCGAAATTATCTTGTTTTTCCTAAACAACACGTTGTAACTCGAAAAGCTTTGGCGTCGTGTGTTTGTCTATGCGTGTAGCCTCAAAGGAGAAGACACAGGAGAGTTTTCCCTCGAAAGAATATGTAAGAATTCCATGTTATAAGGAAATACAGTGTTGCAGAGTAAAGACAAATAAGTACTTATTGGAAACACTTTACGAGAAGAAATAACGCATCTTACAAAATTTGCTTGTATCTCCTAAACAACACGTTCTAACTTGAAAAGATTTGGTGTGGCTCGTACGTCTACACGTGTAGCCTCAAAAGAGAACCCACAGAAGAACTTTCTTTCGTCAAATTTGTCAGAAAACAACGTTTTAAGGAAATCCCACATCGTGCAAAATTATCTTGTTTTTCCTAAACAACACGTTGTAACACAAAAAGCTTTGGTGTTGCGTGTATGTCTAAGCATGTAGCCTCTAAAGAGAACGCACAGGAGAGTTTTCTCTCGAAAGAACATGTAAGAATAAAACATTATAAAGAAATACAGTGTTGCAGAGTAAAGACAAATATGTACGTATTGGAAAGACTTTACGAGAAGAAATAACGCATCGTACAAAATTAGCTTGTATCTCCTAAACAACACGTGGTAACTCGAAAGGATTTGGTGTGGTGTGTACTTCTAAACGTGTATCCTCAAAAGAGAACCCACAGGAGAATTTTCTTTCTTCAAAATTTGTCAGAAAACCACGTTTTAATGAAATCCTGCATCGTGCGAAATTATCTTGTTTTTCCTAAACAACACGTTGTAACTCGAAAAGCTTTGGAGTTGCCTGTATGTCTAAGTGTGTAGCCTCAAAAGGGAACGCACAGGATAGTTTTCTCTCGAAATAATATGTAAGAATATCACGTTATAAGGAAATAGAATGTTGCAGAGTAAAGACAAATATGTACGTATTGGAAACACTTTAGGAGAATAATTAACACATTGTACAAAATTAGCTTGTATCTCCTAAACAACATGTTGTAACTTGAAAAGATTTGGTGTGGCATGTACGCCTAAACGTGTAACCTCAAAAGAGAACCCACAGGAGAATTTTCTTTTGTCAAAATTTGTCAGAAAACCACGTTTTAAGTAAATCGCGCATCGTGGGAAATCATCTTCTTTTTCCTAAACAACATGTTGTAACTCGAAAAGCTTTGGTGTTGCGTGTATGTGTAAGCATGGAGCCTCAAAAGAGAAGGCACAGGAGAGTTTTCTCTCGAAAGAATATGTAAGAATACCATGTTATAAGGAAATACAATTTTGCAGAGTAAAGACAAATAAGTACATATTGGAAACACTTTATGAAAAGGAATAACGCATCGAACAAAATTAGCTGTCTTTACTCTGCAACACTGTATTTCCTTATAACGTGGTATTCTTACATATTCTTTGGAGAGAAAACTCTCCGGTGCCTTCTCTTTTGAGGCTACACACTTAGACATACACGCAACACAAAAGCTTTTCGAGTTACAACGTGTTGTTTAGGAAAAACAAGATAATTTCGCACGACGCGGGATTTCCTTAAAACGTGATTTTCTGAAAAATTTTGACAAAAGAAAATTCTCCTTTGGGTTCTCTTTTGATGCTACACGTTAAGACGTACACGCCACAACAATTCTTTTCGAGTTACAACGTGTAGTTTTGGAGATACAAGCTAATTTTGTACAATGCGTTATTTCTTCTAGTAAAGTGTTTCCAATAAGTACGTATTTGTCTTTACTCTGCAAAACTGTATTTCGTTATAACATGGTATTCTTACATATTCTTTCGAGAGAAAACTCTCCTCTGCCTTCTCTTTTGAGGCTACACATTTAGACATACACGCAACATGAAAGCTTTTCGACTTACAACGTGTTGTTTAGGAAAAACAAGATAATTTCGCACGATGCGGGATTTCCTTAAAACGTGATTTTCTGAAAAATTTTGACGAAAGAAAATTCTCCTTTCGGTTCTCTTTTGAGGCTACACGTTTAGACGTTCACGCCACACCAATTCTTTTCGAGTTACAACGTGTAGTTTTGGAGATACAAGCTAATATTGTATGATGCATTATTTCTTCTCGTAAAGTGTTTCCAATACGTACATATATGTCTTTACTCTGCAAAATTGTATTTCCTTATAACGTGGTATTCTTACATATTCTTTCGAGAGAAATCTCTCCTGTGCCTTCTGTTTTGAGGCTACACATTTAGACATACACGCAACACAAAAGCTTTTCGAGTTACAACGTGTTGTTTAGGAAAAACAAGATAATTTCGCACGATGCGGGATTTCCTTAAAACGTGATTTTCTGAAAAATTTTGACAAAAGAAAATTCTCCTTTGGGTTCTCTTTTGATGCTACACGTTAAGACGTACACGCCACAACAATTCTTTTCGAGTTACAACGTGTAGTTTTGGAGATACAAGCTAATTTTGTACGATGCGTTATTTCTTCTAGTAAAGTGTTTCCAATAAGTACGTATTTGTCTTTACTCTGCAAAACTGTATTTCGTTATAACATGGTATTCTTACATATTCTTTCGAGAGAAAACTCTCCTCTGCCTTCTCTTTTGAGGCTACACATTTAGACATACACGCAACATGAAAGCTTTTCGACTTACAACGTGTTGTTTAGGAAAAACAAGATAATTTCGCACGATGCGGGATTTCCTTAAAACGTGATTTTCTGAAAAATTTTGACGAAAGAAAATTCTCCTTTCGGTTCTCTTTTGAGGCTACACGTTTAGACGTTCACGCCACACCAATTCTTTTCGAGTTACAACGTGTAGTTTTGGAGATACAAGCTAATATTGTATGATGCATTATTTCTTCTCGTAAAGTGTTTCCAATACGTACATATATGTCTTTACTCTGCAAAATTGTATTTCCTTATAACGTGGTATTCTTACATATTCTTTCGAGAGAAATCTCTCCTGTGCCTTCTGTTTTGAGGCTACACATTTAGACATACACGCAACACGAAAGCTTTTCGAGTTACAACGTGTTGTTTAGGAAAAACAAGATAATTTCGCATGATGCGGATTTCCTTAAAACGTGAGTTTCTGAAAAATTTTGACGAAAGAAAATTCTCCTTTGGGTTCTCTTAAAATTCTCCTTTGGGTTCTCTTTTGAGGCTACACGTTTAGACGTACACGCCACACCAAATCTTTTCGAATTACAACGTGTTGTTTAGGACATACAAGCTAATTTTGCAAGATGCGTTATTTCTCTCATAAAGTGCTTCCAATATGTACGTATTTGTCTTTACTCTGCCACACTGTATTTCCTTATAACGTGGTATTCTTACATATTCTTTTGAGAGAAAACTCTCCTGTGCGTTCTCTTTTGGGGCTACACGCTTAGACATACACGCAACACCAAAGCTTTTCGAGTTAAAACGTGTTGTTTAGGAAGAACAAGATAATTTCTCACGAAGCGGGATTTCCTTAAATCGTGGTTTTCTTAAAAATTTTGACGAAAGAAAATTGTCCTGTCGGTTCTCTTTTGAGGCTACAAGTTTAGACGTACATGCCACACCAAATCTTTTCGAGTTACAACGTGTTGTTTAGGAGATACAAGCTAATTTTGTACGATGCTTTATTTCATCTCTTAAAGTTCATGGGTTTCCAATACATAAATATTTGTCTTTACTCTGCAACACTGTATTTCCTTATAACGTGGTATTCTTACATATTCTTTCGAGAGAAAACTCTCCTGTGCGTCCTCTTTTGAGGCTACACGCTTAGACATACACGCAACACCAAAGCTTTTCGCGTTACAACGTGTTGTTTAGGAAAAACAAGATAATTTCGCACGATGAGGGATTTCCTCAATACGTGGTTTTCTGACAAATTTTGACCAAAGAAAATTCTCCTATGGGTTCTCTTTTGAGACCATACGTTTAGACATACAGGCCACACTAAATCTTTTTAAGTTACAACGTGTTGTTTAGGAGATACAAGCTAATTTTGTATGATGCGTTATTTCTTCTTTTAAAGTTTTTCCAATAAGTAAGTATTTGTCTTTACTCTGCAACACTGTATTTCCTTATAACGTGGTATTCTTACATATTTTTTCGAGAGAAAACTCTTCTGTGCGTTCTCATTTGAGGCTACAGGCTTAGACATAGACGCAACAGCAAAGCTTTTCGAGTTACAACGTGTTGTTTAGGAAGAACAAGATAATTTCTCACAATGCGGGATTTCCTTAAAACGTGGTTTTCTGACAAATGTTGACGTAAGAAAATTCTCCTGTGGTATCTCTTTTGAGGCTACACGTTCAGACGTACACACCACACTAAATCTTTTTGAGTTACCACGTGTTGTTTCGGAGATACAAGCTAATTTTGTACCATGCGTTATTTCTTCTCATAATGTGTTTCCAATACGTACGTATTTGTCATTCCTCTGCAGCTATATATTTCCTTATAACATGGTATTCTTACATATTCTTTCGAGAGAAAACTCTCCTGTGCATTCTCTTTTGAGGCTACACGCTCAGACATACAGGCAACACCAAAGCTTTTCTAGTTACAACGTGTTGTTTAGGAAAAACAAGATAATTTTGCATGATACGGGATTTCCTTAAAACGTGGTTTCTGACAAATTTTGACTAAAGAAAATTCTCCTGTGGGTTCTCTTTTGAAGGCTACACGTTTAGACGTACACGCCACACCAAATCTTTTCGAGTTACAACGTGTTGTTTAGGATATACAAGCTAATTTTGTACTATGTGTTATTTCTTCTCGTAAAGTTTAAGTGTTTCCAATAAGTATGTATTTGTCTTTACTCTGCAACACTGTATTTCCTTATAACGTGGTATTCCTACATATTCTCTCGGGAGAAAACTCTCCTGTGCATTCTCTTTTGAGGCTACACGCTTAGACATACACGCAACACCAAAGCTTTTCGAGTTACAACATGTTGTTTAGGAAAAACAAGATAATTTCGCACGATGCAGTATTTCCTTAAAACGTGGTTTTCTGACAAATTTTGACGAAAGAAATCTCTCCTGTGGGTTCTCTTTTGAGGCTACACGTTTAGACATACACGCCACACCAAATCTTTTCGAGTTACAGTGTGTTGTTTAGGAGATACAAGCTAATTTTGCATGATGCGTTATTTCTTCTCCTAAAGTTTTTCCAATAAGTACATATTTGTCAATACTCTGCAACACTGTATTTCCTTATAACGTGGTATTCTTACATATTCTTTTGAGAGAAAACTATCCCGTGCGTTCTCTTTGGAGGCTACATGCTTAGACATACACGCAACACCAAAGCTTTTCGAGTTACAACGTGTTGATTAGGAAAAACAAGATCATTTCGCACGATGCGGGATTTCCTTAAAATGTGGTTTTCTGACAAATCTTGACGTAAGAAAATTCTCCTGTGGGTTCTCTTTTGAGGCTACCCATTTAGACGTACACGCCACACCAAATCTTTTTGAGTTACCACGTGTTGTTTCGGAGATACAAGCTAATTTTGTACCATGCGTTATTTCTTCTCATAATGTGTTTCCAATACTTTCGTATTTGTCTTTACTCTGCAGCAATATATTTCCTTATAACATGGTATTCTTACATATTCTTTCAAGAGAAAACTCTCCTGTGCATTCTCTTTTGAGGCTACACACTTAGACATACACGCAACACCAAAGCTTTTCTAGTTACAACGTGTTGTTTAGGAAAAACAAGATAATTTCTCACGATGCGGGATTTCCTTAAAACGTGGTTTTCTGACAAATTTTGACAAAAGAAAACTCTCCTGTGGGTTCTCTTTTGAGGCTACACGTTTAGACGTAGACACCACACCAAATCTTTTCGAGTTACAACGTGTTGTTTAGGACATACAAGCTAATTTTGCAAGATTCGTTATTTCTCTCATAAAGCGCTTCCAATATGTACGTATTTGTCTTTACTCTGCCACACTGTATTTCCTTATAACGTGGTATTCTTACATATTCTTTTGAGAGAAAACTCTCCTGTGCGTTCTCTTTTGGGGCTACATGCTTAGACATACACCCAACACCAAAGCTTTTCGAGTTAAAACGTGTTGTTTAGGAAGAACAAGATAATTTCTCACGATGCGGTATTTCCTTAAATCGTGGTTTTCTGAAAAATTTTGACAAAAGAAAATTGTCCTGTGGCTTCTCTTTTGAGGCTACACGTTTAGACGTACAGGCCACACCAAATCTTTTCGAGTTACAATGTGTTGTTTAGGAGATACAAGCTAATTTTGTACGTTGCTTTATTTCATCTCGTAAAGTTTGTGGGTTTCCAATACATACGTATCTTTCTTTACTCAGCAATACTGTATTTCCTTACAACGTGGTATTCTTACATATTCTTTCGAGAGAAAACTCTCCTGTGCGTTCTCTTTGGAGGCTACACGCTTAGACATACACGCAACACCAAAGCTTTTCGACTTACAACGTGTTGTTTCGGAAAAACAAGATAATTTCGCACGATGCTGGATTTCCTTAAAACGTGGTTTTCTGAAAAATTTTGATGAAAGAAAATTCTCCTGTGGGTTTTCATTTGAGGCTACACGTTTAGACGTACATGCCACACCAAATCTTTTCGAGTTACAACGTGTTGTTTAGGAGAAAAAAGCTAATTTTTTACGATGCTTTATATCTTCTTGTAAAGTTTAAGAGTTTCCAAAAGGTACGTATTTATCTTTAATTTGCCACAATGTATTTCCTTATAACGTGGTATTCTTACATACTCGTTCGAGAGAAATCTCTCCTGTGCGTTCTCTTTTGAGGCTACATGCTTAGACATACACGCAACAGCAAATATTTTCGAGTAACAATGTGTTGTTTAGGAAAACTAGATAGTTTCGCACGATGCAGGATTTCCTTAATAAGTGGTTTTCTGACAAATTTTGACGAAAGAAAATTCTCCTGTGGGTTCTCTTTTGAGGCTACACGTTTAGACGTACACGCCACACCAAATCTTTTCTAGTTACAACGTGTTGTTTAGGAGATACAAGCTAATTTTGTACGATGCGTTATTTGTTCTCGTAAAGTTTAAGTGTTTCCAATACGTATGTATTTGCCTTTAGTCTGCAACACTGTATTTCCTTATAACGTGGTATTCTTACATATTCTTTCGAGAGAAAACTCTCCTGTGCATCCTCTTTTGAGGCTACACGCTTAGACATACACGCAACACCAAAGCTTTTCGAGTTACAACGTGTTTGTTAGGAAAAACTAGATAATTTCACACGATGAGGGATTTCCTTAATACATGGTTTTCTGACAAATATTGACCAAAGAAAATTATCCTATGGGTTCTCTTTTGAGACTACACGTTTAGACGTACAGGCCACACCAAATCTTTTTAAGTTACAACGTGTTGTTTAGGAGACACAAGTTAATTTTGTACGATGCGTTATTTCTTCTCGTAAAGTTTTTCCAATAAGTATGTAATTGTCTTTACTCTGCAACACTGTATTTCCTTATAAGGTGGTATTCTTACATATTCTTTTGAGAGAAAACTCTCCTCTGCATTCTCTTTTGGGGCTACATGCTTAGACATACACCCAACACCAAAGCTTTTCAAGTTAAAACGTGTTGTTTAGGAAGAACAAGATAATTTCTCACGATGCGGGATTTCCTTAAAACGTGGTTTTCTGACAAATTTTGACGAAAGAAAATTGTCCTGTGGGTTCTCTTTTGAGGCTACACGTTTAGAAGTACAGGCCACACCAAATCCTTTCGATTTACAACGTGTTGTTTAGGAGATACAAGCTAATTTTGTACGATGCGTTATTTCTTCTCGTAAAGTGTTTCCAATAGGTACGTATTTGCCTTTAGTCTGCAACACTGTATTTCCTTATAACGTGGTATTCTTACATATTCTTTCGAGAGAAAACTCTCCTGTGTGTTCCCCTTTGAGGCTACACGCTTAGACATACAGGCAACACCAAAGCTTTTCGACTTACAACGTGTTGTTTCGGAAAAACAAGATAATTTCGTGCGCTGTGGGATTTCCTTAATAAGTGGTTTTCTGACAAATTTTGACCAAGGAAAATTCTCCTGTGGGTTCTCTTTTGAGGCTACACGTTTAGACATACACGCCACACCAAATCTTTTCGAGTTACAGTGTGTTGTTTAGGAGATACAAGCTAATTTTGCATGATGCGTTATTTCTTCTCCTAAAGTTTTTCCAATAAGTACATATTTGTCAATACTCTGCAACACTGTATTTCCTTATAACGTGGTATTCTTACATATTCTTTTGAGAGAAAACTATCCCGTGCGTTCTCTTTGGAGGCTACACGCTTAGACATACACGCAACACCAAAGCTTTTCGAGTTACAACGTGTTGATTAGGAAAAACAAGATAATTTCGCACGATGCGGGATTTCCTTAAAATGTGGTTTTCTGACAAATTTTGAGGTAAGAAAATTCTCCTGTGGGTTCTCTTTTGAGGCTACCCATTTAGACGTACACGCCACACCAAATCTTTTTGAGTTACCACGTGTTGTTTCGGAGATACAAGCTAATTTTGTACCATGCGTTATTTCTTCTCATAATGTGTTTCCAATACTTTCGTATTTGTCTTTACTCTGCAGCAATATATTTCCTTATAACATGGTATTCTTACATATTCTTTCAAGAGAAAACTCTCCTGTGCATTCTCTTTTGAGGCTACACACTTAGACATACACGCAACACCAAAGCTTTTCTAGTTACAACGTGTTGTTTAGGAAAAACAAGATAATTTCTCACGATGCGGGATTTCCTTAAAACGTGGTTTTCTGACAAATTTTGACAAAAGAAAACTCTCCTGTGGGTTCTCCTTTGAGGCTACACGTTTAGACGTAGACACCACACCAAATCTTTTCGAGTTACAACGTGTTGTTTAGGACATACAAGCTAATTTTGCAAGATGCGTTATTTCTCTCATAAAGCGCTTCCAATATGTACGTATTTGTCTTTACTCTGCCACACTGTATTTCCTTATAACGTGGTATTCTTACATATTCTTTTGAGAGAAAACTCTCCTGTGCGTTCTCTTTTGGGGCTACATGCTTAGACATACACCCAACACCAAAGCTTTTCGAGTTAAAACGTGTTGTTTAGGAAGAACAAGATAATTTCTCACGATGCGGTATTTCCTTAAAACGTGGTTTTCTGAAAAATTTTGGCAAAAGAAAATTGTCCTGTGGCTTCTCTTTTGAGGCTACACATTTAGACGTACAGGCCACACCAAATCTTTTCGAGTTACAATGTGTTGTTTAGGAGATACAAGCTAATTTTGTACGTTGCTTTATTTCATCTCGTAAAGTTTGTGGGTTTCCAATACATACGTATCTTTCTTTACTCAGCAATACTGTATTTCCTTACAACGTGGTATTCTTACATATTCTTTCGAGAGAAAACTCTCCTGTGCGTTCTCTTTGGAGGCTACACTCTTAGACATACACGCAACACCAAAGCTTTTCGACTTACAACGTGTTGTTTCGGAAAAACAAGATAATTTCGCACGATGCTGGATTTCCTTAAAACGTGGTTTTCTGAAAAATTTTGATGAAAGAAAATTCTCCTGTGGGTTTTCATTTGAGGCTACACGTTTAGACGTACATGCCACACCAAATCTTTTCGAGTTACAACGTGTTGTTTAGGAGAAAAAAGCTAATTTTTTACGATGCTTTATATCTTCTTGTAAAGTTTAAGAGTTTCCAAAAGGTACGTATTTATCTTTAATTTGCCACAATGTATTTCCTTATAACGTGGTATTCTTACATACTCGTTCGAGAGAAATCTCTCCTGTGCGTTCTCTTTTGAGGCTACATGCTTAGACATACACGCAACAGCAAATATTTTCGAGTAACAATGTGTTGTTTAGGAAAACTAGATAGTTTCGCACGATGCAGGATTTCCTTAATAAGTGGTTTTCTGACAAATTTTGATGAAAGAAAATTCTCCTGTGGGTTCTCTTTTGAGGCTACACGTTTAGACGTACACGCCACACCAAATCTTTTCTAGTTACAACGTGTTGTTTAGGAGATACAAGCTAATTTTGTACGATGCGTTATTTGTTCTCCTAAAGTTTTTCCAATAGGTATGTATTTGCCTTTAGTCTGCAACACTGTATTTCTTTATAACGTGGTATTCTTACATATTCTTTCAAGAGAAAACTCTCCTGTGCATCCTCTTTTGAGGCTACACGCTTAGACATACAAGCAACACCAAAGCATTTCGAGTTACAACGTGTTTGTTAGGAAAAACTAGATAATTTCACACGATGAGGGATTTCCTTAATACGTGGTTTTCTGACAAATATTGACCAAAGAAAATTATCCTATGGGTTCTCTTTTCAGACTACACGTTTAGACGTACAGGCCACACCAAATCTTTTTAAGTTACAACGTGTTGTTTAGGAGACACAAGCTAATTTTGTACGATGCGTTATTTCTTCTCGTAAAGTTTTTCCAATAAGTATGTATTTGTCTTTACTCTGCAACACCGTATTTCCTTATAAGGTGGTATTCTTATATATTCTTTCGAGAGAAAACTCTCCTCTGCATACTCTTTTGAGGCTACATGCTTAGACATACGCCCAACACCAAAGCTTTTCAAGTTAAAACGTGTTGTTTAGGAAGAAGAAGATAATTTCTCACGATGCGGGATTTCCTTAAAACGTGGTTTTCTGACAAATTTTGACGAAAGAAAATTGTCCTGTGGGCTCTCTTTTGAGGCTACACGTTTAGACGTACAGGCCACACCAAATCTTTTTGAGTTACAAAGTGTTGTTTAGGAGATAAAAGCTAATTTTGTACGATGCTTTATTTCATCTCGTAAAGTTTGTGGGTTTCCAATACATACGTATCTTTCTTTACTCTGCAACACTGTATTTCCTTACAACGTGGTATTCTTACATATTCTTTCGAGAGAAAACTCTCCTGTGCGTTCTCTTTGGAGGCTACACGCTTAGACATACACGCAACACCAAAGCTTTTCGACTTACAACGTGTTGTTTCGGAAAAACAAGATAATTTCGCACGATGCTGGATTTCCTTAAAACGTGGTTTTCTGAAAAATTTTGATGAAAGAAAATTCTCCTGTGGGTTTTCATTTGAGGCTACACGTTTAGACGTACATGCCACACCAAATCTTTTCGAGTTACAACGTGTTGTTTAGGAGATAAAAGCTAATTTTTTACGATGCTTTATATCTTCTTGTAAAGTTTAAGAGTTTCCAAAAGGTACGTATTTATCTTTAATTTGCCACAATGTATTTCCTTATAACGTGGTATTCTTACATACTCGTTCGAGAGAAATCTCTCCTGTGCGTTCTCTTTTGAGGCTACATGCTTAGACATACACGCAACAGCAAATATTTTCGAGTAACAATGTGTTGTTTAGGAAAACTAGATAGTTTCGCACGATGCAGGATTTCCTTAATAAGTGGTTTTCTGACAAATTTTGACGAAAGAAAATTCTCCTGTGGGTTCTCTTTTGAGGGTACACGTTTAGACGTACACGCCACACCAAATCTTTTCTAGTTACAACGTGTTGTTTAGGAGATACAAGCTAATTTTGTACGATGCGTTATTTGTTCTCGTAAAGTTTTTCCAATACGTATGTATTTGCCTTTAGTCTGCAACACTGTATTTCTTTATAACGTGGTATTCTTACATATTCTTTCGAGAGAAAACTCTCCTGTGCATCCTCTTTTGAGGCTACACGCTTAGACATACAAGCAACACCAAAGCATTTCGAGTTACAACGTGTTTGTTAGGAAAAACTAGATAATTTCACACGATGAGGGATTTCCTTAATACGTGGTTTTCTGAAAAATATTGACCAAAGAAAATTATCCTATGGGTTCTCTTTTCAGACTACATGTTTAGACGTACAGGCCACACCAAATCTTTTTAAGTTACAACGTGTTGTTTAGGAGACACAAGCTAATTTTGTACGATGCCTTATTTCTTCTCGTAAAGTTTTTCCAATAAGTATGTAATTGTCTTTACTCTGCAACACTGTATTTCCTTATAAGGTGGTATTCTTATATATTCTTTCGAGAGAAAACTCTCCTCTGCATTCTCTTTTGGGGCTACATGCTTAGACATACGCCCAACACCAAAGCTTTTCAAGTTAAAACGTGTTGTTTAGGAAGAAGAAGATAATTTCTCACGATGCGGGATTTCCTTAAAACGTGGTTTTCTGACAAATTTTGACGAAAGAAAATTGTCCTGTGGACTCTCTTTTGAGGCTACACGTTTAGACGTACAGGCCACACCAAATCTTTTTGAGTTACAAAGTGTTGTTTAGGAGATACAAGCTAATTTTGTACGATGCTTTATTTCATCTCGTAAAGTTTGTGGGTTTCCAATACATACGTATCTTTCTTTACTCAGCAATACTGTATTTCCTTACAACGTGGTATTCTTACATATTCTTTCGAGAGAAAACTCTCCTGTGCGTTCTCTTTGGAGGCTACACGCTTAGACATACACGCAACACCAAAGCTTTTCGACTTACAACGTGTTGTTTCGGAAAAACAAGATAATTTCGCACGATGCTGGATTTCCTTAAAATGTGGTTTTCTGAAAAATTTTGATGAAAGAAAATTCTCCTGTGGGTTTTCATTTGAGGCTACACGTTTAGACGTACATGCCACACCAAATCTTTTTGAGTTACAACGTGTTGTTTAGGAGATAAAAGCTAATTTTTTATGATGCTTTATATCTTCTTGTAAAGTTTAAGAGTTTCCAAAAGGTACGTATTTATCTTTAATTTGCCACAATGTATTTCCTTATAACGTGGTATTCTTACATACTCGTTCGAGAGAAATCTCTCCTGTGCGTTCTCTTTTGAGGCTACATGCTTAGACATACACGCAACAGCAAATATTTTCGAGTAACAATGTGTTGTTTAGGAAAACTAGATAGTTTCGCACGATGCAGGATTTCCTTAATAAGTGGTTTTCTGACAAATTTTGACGAAAGAAAATTCTCCTGTGGGTTCTCTTTTGAGGCTACACGTTTAGACGTACACGCCACACCAAATCTTTTCTAGTTACAACGTGTTGTTTAGGAGATACAAGCTAATTTTGTACGATGCGTTATTTGTTCTCGTAAAGTTTTTCCAATACGTATGTATTTGCCTTTAGTCTGCAACACTGTATTTCTTTATAACGTGGTATTCTTACATATTCTTTCGAGAGAAAACTCTCCTGTGCATCCTCTTTTGAGGCTACACGCTTAGACATACAAGCAACACCAAAGCATTTCGAGTTACAACGTGTTTGTTAGGAAAAACTAGATAATTTCACACGATGAGGGATTTCCTTAATACGTGGTTTTCTGACAAATATTGACCAAAGAAAATTATCCTATGGATTCTCTTTTTAGGCTACACGTTTAGACGTACAGGCCACACCAAATCTTTTTAAGTTACAACGTGGTGTTTAGGAGACACAAGCTAATTTTGTACGATGCGTTATTTCTTCTCGTAAAGTTTTTCCAATAAGTATGTATTTGTCTTTACTCTGCAACACTGTATTTCCTTATAAGGTGGTATTCTTATATATTCTTTCGAGAGAAAACTCTCCTCTGCATACTCTTTTGAGGCTACATGCTTAGACATACGCCCAACACCAAAGCTTTTCAAGTTAAAACGTGTTGTTTAGGAAGAAGAAGATAATTTCTCACGATGCGGGATTTCCTTAAAACGTGGTTTTCTGACAAATTTTGACGAAAGAAAATTGTCCTGTGGGCTCTCTTTTGAGGCTACACGTTTAGACATACAGGCCACACCAAATCTTTTTGAGTTACAAAGTGTTGTTTAGGAGATACAAGCTAATTTTGTACGATGCTTTATTTCATCTCGTAAAGTTTGTGGGTTTCCAATACATACGTATCTTTCTTTACTCTGCAACACTGTATTTCCTTACAACGTGGTATTCTTACATATTCTTTCGAGAGAAAACTCTCCTGTGCGTTCTCTTTGGAGGCTACACGCTTAGACATACACGCAACACCAAAGCTTTTCGACTTACAACGTGTTGTTTCGGAAAAACAAGATAATTTCGCACGATGCTGGATTTCCTTAAAACGTGGTTTTCTGAAAAATTTTGATGAAAGAAAATTCTCCTGTGGGTTTTCATTTGAGGCTACACGTTTAGACGTACATGCCACACCAAATCTTTTCGAGTTACAACGTGTTGTTTAGGAGATAAAAGCTAATTTTTTACGATGCTTTATATCTTCTTGTAAAGTTTAAGAGTTTCCAAAAGGTACGTATTTATCTTTAATTTGCCACAATGTATTTCCTTATAACGTGGTATTCTTACATACTCGTTCGAGAGAAATCTCTCCTGTGCGTTCTCTTTTGAGGCTACATGCTTAGACATACACGCAACAGCAAATATTTTCGAGTAACAATGTGTTGTTTAGGAAAACTAGATAGTTTCGCACGATGCAGGATTTCCTTAATAAGTGGTTTTCTGACAAATTTTGACGAAAGAAAATTCTCCTGTGGGTTCTCTTTTGAGGCTACACGTTTAGACGTACACGCCACACCAAATCTTTTCTAGTTACAACGTGTTGTTTAGGAGATACAAGCTAATTTTGTACGATGCGTTATTTGTTCTCGTAAATTTTTTCCAATACGTATGTATTTGCCTTTAGTCTGCAACACTGTATTTCCTTATAACGTGGTATTCTTACATATTCTTTCGAGAGAAAACTCTCCTGTGCATCCTCTTTTGAGGCTACATGCTTAGACATACAAGCAACACCAAAGCTTTTCGAGTTACAACGTGTTTGTTAGGAAAAACTAGATAATTTCACACGATGAGGGATTTCCTTAATACGTGGTTTTCTGACAAATATTGACCAAAGAAAATTATCCTATGGGTTCTCTTTTGAGACTACACGTTTAGACGTACAGGCCACACCAAATCTTTTTAAGTTACAACGTGGTGTTTAGGAGACACAAGCTAATTTTGTACGATGCGTTATTTCTTCTCGTAAAGTTTTTCCAATAAGTATGTATTTGTCTTTACTCTGCAACACTGTATTTCCTTATAAGGTGGTATTCTTATATATTCTTTCGAGAGAAAACTCTCCTCTGCATACTCTTTTGAGGCTACATGCTTAGACATACGCCCAACACCAAAGCTTTTCAAGTTAAAACGTGTTGTTTAGGAAGAAGAAGATAATTTCTCACGATGCGGGATTTCCTTAAAACGTGGTTTTCTGACAAATTTTGACGAAAGAAAATTGTCCTGTGGGCTCTCTTTTGAGGCTACACGTTTAGACGTACAGGCCACACCAAATCTTTTTGAGTTACAAAGTGTTGTTTAGGAGATAAAAGCTAATTTTGTACGATGCTTTATTTCATCTCGTAAAGTTTGTGGGTTTCCAATACATACGTATCTTTCTTTACTCTGCAACACTGTATTTCCTTACAACGTGGTATTCTTACATATTCTTTCGAGAGAAAACTCTCCTGTGCGTTCTCTTTGGAGGCTACACGCTTAGACATACACGCAACACCAAAGCTTTTCGACTTACAACGTGTTGTTTCGGAAAAACAAGATAATTTCGCACGATGCTGGATTTCCTTAAAACGTGGTTTTCTGAAAAATTTTGATGAAAGAAAATTCTCCTGTCGGTTTTCATTTGAGGCTACACGTTTAGACGTACATGCCACACCAAATCTTTTCGAGTTACAACGTGTTGTTTAGGAGATAAAAGCTAATTTTTTACGATGCTTTATATCTTCTTGTAAAGTTTAAGAGTTTCCAAAAGGTACGTATTTATCTTTAATTTGCCACAATGTATTTCCTTATAACGTGGTATTCTTACATACTCGTTCGAGAGAATTCTCTCCTGTGCGTTCTCTTTTGAGGCTACATGCTTAGACATACACGCAACAGCAAATATTTTCGAGTAACAATGTGTTGTTTAGGAAAACTAGATAGTTTCGCACGATGCAGGATTTCCTTAATAAGTGGTTTTCTGACAAATTTTGACGAAAGAAAATTCTCCTGTGGGTTCTCTTTTGAGGCTACACGTTTAGACGTACAAGCCACACCAAATCATTTCTAGTTACAACGTGTTGTTTAGGAGATACAAGCTAATTTTGTACGATGCGTTATTTGTTCTCGTAAAGTTTTTCCAATACGTATGTATTTGCCTTTAGTCTGCAACACTGTATTTCTTTATAACGTGGTATTCTTACATATTCTTTCGAGAGAAAACTCTCCTGTGCATCCTCTTTTGAGGCTACACGCTTAGACATACAAGCAACACCAAAGCATTTCGAGTTACAACGGGTTTGTTAGGAAAAACTAGATAATTTCACACGATGAGGGATTTCCTTAATACGTGGTTTTCTGACAAATATTGACCAAAGAAAATTATCCTATGGATTCTCTTTTTAGACTACACGTTTAGACGTACAGGCCACACCAAATCTTTTTAAGTTACAACGTGGTGTTTAGGAGACACAAGCTAATTTTGTACGATGCGTTATTTCTTCTCGTAAAGTTTTTCCAATAAGTATGTATTTGTCTTTACTCTGCAACACTGTATTTCCTTATAAGGTGGTATTCTTATATATTCTTTCGAGAGAAAACTCTCCTCTGCATACTCTTTTGAGGCTACATGCTTAGACATACGCCCAACACCAAAGCTTTTCAAGTTAAAACGTGTTGTTTAGGAAGAAGAAGATAATTTCTCACGATGCGGGATTTCCTTAAAACGTGGTTTTCTGACAAATTTTGACGAAAGAAAATTGTCCTGTGGGCTCTCTTTTGAGGCTACACGTTTAGACATAGAGGCCACACCAAATCTTTTTGAGTTACAAAGTGTTGTTTAGGAGATACAAGCTAATTTTGTACGATGCTTTATTTCATCTCGTAAAGTTTGTGGGTTTCCAATACATACGTATCTTTCTTTACTCTGCAACACTGTATTTCCTTACAACGTGGTATTCTTACATATTCTTTCGAGAGAAAACTCTCCTGTGCGTTCTCTTTGGAGGCTACACGCTTAGATATACACGCAACACCAAAGCTTTTCGACTTACAACGTGTTGTTTCGGAAAAACAAGATAATTTCGCACGATGCTGGATTTCCTTAAAACGTGGTTTTCTGAAAAATTTTGATGAAAGAAAATTCTCCTGTGGGTTTTCATTTGAGGCTACACGTTTAGACGTACATGCCACACCAAATCTTTTCGAGTTACAACGTGTTGTTTAGGAGATAAAAGCTAATTTTTTACGATGCTTTATATCTTCTTGTAAAGTTTAAGAGTTTCCAAAAGGTACGTATTTATCTTTAATTTGCCACAATGTATTTCCTTATAACGTGGTATTCTTACATACTCGTTCGAGAGAAATCTCTCCTGTGCGTTCTCTTTTGAGGCTACATGCTTAGACATACACGCAACAGCAAATATTTTCGAGTAACAATGTGTTGTTTAGGAAAACTAGATAGTTTCGCATGATGCAGGATTTCCTTAATAAGTGGTTTTCTGACAAATTTTGACGAAAGAAAATTCTCCTGTTCGTTCTCTTTTGAGGCTACACGCTTAGACGTACACGCCACACCAAATCTTTTCTAGTTACAACGTGTTGTTTAGGAGATACAAGCTAATTTTGTACGATGCGTTACTTGTTCTCGTAAAGTTTTTCCAATAGGTATGTATTTGCCTTTAGTCTGCAACACTGTATTTCCTTATAACGTGGTATTCTTACATATTCTTTCGAGAGAAAACTCTCCTGTGCATCCTCTTTTGAGGCTACATGCTTAGACATACAAGCAACACCAAAGCTTTTCGAGTTACAACGTGTTTGTTAGGAAAAACTAGATAATTTCACACGATGAGGGATTTCCTTAATACGTGGTTTTCTGACAAATATTGACCAAAGAAAATTATCCTATGGGTTCTCTTTTGAGACTACACGTTTAGACGTACAGGCCACACCAAATCTTTTTAAGTTACAACGTGTTGTTTAGGAGACACAAGCTAATTTTGTACGATGCGTTATTTCTTCTCATAAAGTTTTTCCAATAAGTATGTATTTGTCTTTACTCTGCAACACTGTATTTCCTTATAAGGTGGTATTCTTATATATTATTTCGAGAGAAAACTCTCCTCTGCATACTCTTTTGAGGCTACATGCTTAGACATACGCCCAACACCAAAGCTTTTCAAGTTAAAACGTGTTGTTTAGGAAGAAGAAGATAATTTCTCACGATGCGGGATTTCCTTAAAACGTGGTTTTCTGACAAATTTTGACGAAAGAAAATTGTCCTGTGGGCTCTCTTTTGAGGCTACACGTTTAGACATACAGGCCACACCAAATCTTTTTGAGTTACAAAGTGTTGTTTAGGAGATACAAGCTAATTTTGTACGATGCTTTATTTCATCTCGTAAAGTTTGTGGGTTTCCAATACATACGTATCTTTCTTTACTCTGCAACACTGTATTTCCTTACAACGTGGTATTCTTACATATTCTTTCGAGAGAAAACTCTCCTGTGCGTTCTCTTTGGAGGCTACACGCTTAGACATACACGCAACACCAAAGCTTTTCGACTTACAACGTGTTGTTTCGGAAAAACAAGATAATTTCGCACGATGCTGGATTTCCTTAAAACGTGGTTTTCTGAAAAATTTTGATGAAAGAAAATTCTCCTGTGGGTTTTCATTTGAGGCTACAAGTTTAGACGTACATGCCACACCAAATCTTTTCGAGTTACAACGTGTTGTTTAGGAGATAAAAGCTAATTTTTTACGATGCTTTATATCTTCTTGTAAAGTTTAAGAGTTTCCAAAAGGTACGTATTTATCTTTAATTTGCCACAATGTATTTCCTTATAACGTGGTATTCTTACATACTCGTTCGAGAGAATTCTCTCCTGTGCGTTCTCTTTTGAGGCTACATGCTTAGACATACACGCAACAGCAAATATTTTCGAGTAACAATGTGTTGTTTAGGAAAACTAGATAGTTTCGCACGATGCAGGATTTCCTTAATAAGTGGTTTTCTGACAAATTTTGACGAAAGAAAATTCTCCTGTGGGTTCTCTTTTGAGGCTACACGTTTAGACGTACACGCCACACCAAATCTTTTCTAGTTACAACGTGTTGTTTAGGAGATACAAGCTAATTTTGTACGATGCGTTATTTGTTCTCGTAAAGTTTTTCCAATACGTATGTATTTGCCTTTAGTCTGCAACACTGTATTTCCTTATAACGTGGTATTCTTACATATTCTTTCGAGAGAAAACTCTCCTGTGCATCCTCTTTTGAGGCTACACGCTTAGACATACACGCAACACCAAAGCTTTTCGAGTTACAACGTGTTTGTTAGGAAAAACTAGATAATTTCACACGATGAGGGATTTCCTTAATACGTGGTTTTCTGACAAATATTGACCAAAGAAAATTATCCTATGGGTTCTCTTTTGAGACTACACGTTTAGACGTACAGGCCACACCAAATCTTTTTAAGTTACAACGTGTTGTTTAGGAGACACAAGTTAATTTTGTACGATGCGTTTTTCTTCTCGTAAAGTTTTTCCAATAAGTATGTAATTGTCTTTACTCTGCAACACTGTATTTCCTTATAAGGTGGTATTCTTACATATTCTTTCGAGAGAAAACTCTCCTCTGCATTCTCTTTTGGGGCTACATGCTTAGACATACACCCAACACCAAAGCTTTTCAAGTTAAAACGTGTTGTTTAGGAAGAAGAAGATAATTTCTCACGATGCGGGATTTCCTTAATACGTGGTTTTCTGACAAATTTTGACGAAAGAAAATTGTCCTGTGGGTTCTCTTTTGAGGCTACACGTTTAGAAGTACAGGCCACACCAAATCTTTTCGATTTACAACGTGTTGTTTAGGAGATACAAGCTAATTTTGTACGATGCGTTATTTCTTCTCGTAAAGTGTTTCCAATAGGTTCGTATTTGCCTTTAGTCTGCAACACTGTATTTCCTTATAACGTGGTATTCTTACATATTCTTTCGAGAGAAAACTCTCCTGTGTGTTCCCCTTTGAGGCTACACGCTTAGACATACAGGCAACACTAAAGCTTTTCGCGTTACAACGTGTTGTTTACGAAAAACCAGATAATTTCGTGCGATGTGGGATTTCCTTAATAAGTGGTTTTCTGACAAATTTTGACCAAGGAAAATTCTCCTATGGGTTCTCTTTTGAGGCTACACGTTTAGATGTACAGGCCACACCTAATCTTTTTAAGTTACAACGTGTTGTTTAGGAGATACAAGCTAATTTTGTACGATAGGTTATTTCTTCTCGTAAAGATTTTCCAATAAGTAAGAATATGTCTTTACTCTGCAACATTGTATTTCCTTATAACGTGGTATTCTTACATATTCTTTCGAGAGAAAACTCTCCTGTGCCTTCTCTTTTGAGGCTACATGCTTAGACATACACACAACACCAAAGCTTTTCGAGTTACGACATTTTGTTTAGGAAAAACAAGATAATTTCGCACGATGAGGGATTTCCTTATAACGTGGTTTTTGGACAAATTTTGACGAAAGAAAATTCTCCTGTGGGTTCTCTTTTGAGGCTACATGTTTAAACGTACACGCCACACCAAATCCTTTCGAGTTACAACGTGTTGTTTAGGAGATACAAGCTAATTTTTTTATGATGCGTTATTTCTTCTCGTAAAGTTTAAGTGTTTCCAATACGTATGTATTTGCCTTTACTCTGCAACACTGTATTTCCTTATAACGTGGTATTCTTACATATTCTTTCGACAGTAAACTCTCCTGTGCGTTCTCTTTGGAGGCTACACGCTTCGACATACACGCAACACCAAAGCTTTTCGAGTTACAACGTGTTGTTTAGGAAAAACAAGATAATTTCGCATGATGCGGGATTTCCTTAAAACGTGGTTTTCTGACAAATTTTGATGAAAGAAAATTCTCCCGTGGGTTCTCTTTTGAGGGTACACGTTTAGACATACACGCCACACCAAATCATTTCGAGTTATAACGTGTTGTTTAGGAGATACAAGCTAATTTTGTACGATGCGTTATTTCTTCTCGTAAAGTTTTTCCAATATGTAAGTATTTGTCTTTACAACACTGTGTTTCCTAATAACGTGGTATTCTTACA
The DNA here is from genome assembly GCF_947179515.1 of Apodemus sylvaticus. Taxonomy (NCBI): domain Eukaryota; kingdom Metazoa; phylum Chordata; class Mammalia; order Rodentia; family Muridae; genus Apodemus; species Apodemus sylvaticus. Next base: position 1,722,586 of record NC_067474.1, on the reverse strand, counting down.
TATTCTTTCGAGAAAAAAACTCTCCTTTGCATTCTCTTTTGAGGCTACACGCTTAGACATACACGCAACAACAAAGCTTTTCGAGTTACAACGTGTTGTTTCGGACAAACAAGATGATTTCGCACGATGTGGGATTTCCATAAAACGTGGTTTTCTGACAAATTTTGACTAAAGAAAATTCTCCTGTGGGTTCTCTTTTGAGTCTACACGTTTAGATGTACACGCCATACCAAATATTTTTGAGTTACAATGTGTTGTTTAGGAGATATAAGCTAATTTTTTTACGGTGCGTTATTTCTTCTCCTAATGTTTAAGTGTTTCCAATATGTTTGTATTTGCCTTTACTCTGCAACACTGTATTTCCTTATAACGTGTTATTCTTACATATTTTTTCGAGAGAAAACTCTCCTGTGCGTTCTCTTTGGAGGCTACACGCTTAGACATACACGCAACACCAAAGCTTTTCGAGTTACAACGTGTTGTTTAGGAAAAACAAGATAATTTCGCATGATGCGGGATTTCCTTAAAACTTGGTTTTCTGACAAATTTTGACGAAAGAAAACTCTCCTGTGGGTTCTCTTTTGAGGGTACATGTTTAGACTACAAGACACACCAAATCCTTTCGAGTTATATCGTGTTGTTTAGGAGATACAAGCTTATTTTGTACTATGTGTTATTTCTACTCGTAAAGTTTAAGTGTTTCCAATAAGTATGTATTTGTCTTTACTCTGCAACACTGTATTTCCTTATAATGTGGTATTCCTGCATAATCTTTTGGGAGAAAACTCTCCTGTGCGTTCTCTTTTGAGGCTACACGCTTAGATATACCCGCAACACCAAACCTTTTCGAGTTACATGTTGTTTAGGAAAAACAAGATAATTTCGCACGATGCGGGATTTCTTTAAAACGTGGGTTTTGACAAATTTTGATGAGAGAAAACCCTCCTGTTGGTTCTCTTTTGAGGCTACACGTTTAGACGTACACGCCACACCAAATCTTTTCGAGTAACAGTGTGTTGTTTAGGAGATACAAACTAATTTTGTATGATGCCTTATTTCTTCTTGTAAAGTTTAAGTGTTTCCAATAAGTACATATTTGTCTTTACTCTGCAACACTGTATTTCCTTATGACGTGGTATTCTTACATATTCTTTCGAGAGAAAACTCTCCTGTGCATTCTCTTTTGAGGCTACACGCTTAGACATACACGCAACACCAAAGCTTTTCGAGTTACAATGTGTTGTTTAGGAAAAACAAGATAATTTCGCACGATGAGGGATTTCCTTAAAACGCGGTTTTCTGACAAATTTTGATGAAAGAAAATACTCCTGTGGGTTCTCTTTTGAGGCTACACGTTTAGACGTACACGCCACACCAAATCCTTTCGAGTTAAAACGTGTTGGTTAGGACATACAAGCTAATTTTTTAAGATGCGTTACTTCTTCTCGTAAAGTTTAAATGTGTCCAATACGTACGTAATTGCCTTTACTCTGCAACACTGTATTTCCTTATAACGTGGTAATCTTGCATATTCTTTCGAGAGAAAAACTCTCCTGTGCGTTCTCTTTAGAGGCTACATGCTTAGACATACACGCAACACCAAAGCATTTCGAATTACAACCTGTTGTTTAGGAAAAACAAGATAATTTCACACGATGTGGGATTTCCTTAAAACGTGGTTTTCTTCAAAATTTTGACGAAAGAAAATTCTCCTGTGGGTTCTCTTTTGAGGCTACATGTTTAGTTGTAAATGCCACACCAAATCTTTTCGAGTTACAACGTTTTGTGTAGGAGATACAAGCTAATTTTGTACGATGCTTTATTACCTCTCGTAAAGTGTTTCCAATACTTACGTATTTGTCTTTACTCTGCAACAATGTATTTCCATATAACGTGGTATTCTTACATATTCTTTCGAGAGAAAACTCTCCTGTGCATTCCCTTTTGAGGCTACACGCTTAGACATACACGCAACACCAAAGCTTTTCGAGTTACAACGTGTTGTTTAGGAAAAACAAGATAATTTCGCACGATGCGGGATTTCCTTAAAACGTGGTTTTCTGACAAATTTTGACGAAAGAAAATTCTCCTGTGGGTTCTCTTTTGAGGGTACACATTTAGACGTAAAAGCCACACCAAATCCTTTCGAGTTATATCGTGTTGTTTAGGAGATACAAGCTTATTTTGTACTATGTGTTATTTCTACTCGTAAAGTTTAAGTGTTTCCAATAAGTATGTATTTGTCTTTACTCTGCAACACTGTATTTCCTTATAATGTGGTATTCCTACATAATCTTTTGGGAGAAAACTCTCCTGTGCGTTCTCTTTTGAGGCTACACGCTTAGATATACCCGCAACACCAAACCTTTTCGAGTTACAACATGTTGTTTAGGAAAAACAAGATAATTTCGCACGATGCGGGATTTCTTTAAAACGTGGGTTTTGACAAATTTTGACGAAAGAAAACTCTCCTGTGGGTTCTCTTTTGAGGCTACACGTTTAGACGTACACGCCACACCAAATCTTTTCGAGTTACAACGTGTTATTTAGGAGATACAAACTAATTTTGTACGATGCCTTATTTCTTCTCGTAAAGTTTAAGTGTTTCCAATAAGTATGTATTTGTCTTTACTCTGCAACACTGTATTTCCTTATAACGTGGTATTCTTACATATTCTTTCGAGAGAAAACTCTCCTGTGCATTCTCTTTTGAGGCTACAAGCGTAGACATACACGCAACACCAAAGCTTTTCGAGTTACAATGTGTTGTTTAGGAAAAAAAAGATAATTTCGCACGATGCGGGATTTCCTTAAAACGTGGTTTTCTGACAAATTTTGACGAAAGAAAATACTCCTGTGGGTTCTCTTTTGAGGCTACACGTTTAGACGTACACGCCACACCAAATCCTTTTGAGTTACAACGTGTTGTTTAGGAGATACAAGCTAATTTTTTAAGATGCGTTATTTCTTCTCGTAAAGTTTAAATGTGTCCAATATGTAAGTAATTGCCTTTACTCTGCAACACTGTATTTCCTTATAACGTGGTAATCTTGCATATTCTATCAAGAGAAAAACTCTCCTGTGCGTTCTCTTTAGAGGCTACATGCTTAGACATACACGCAACACCAAAGCATTTCGAATTACAACCTGTTGTTTAGGAAAAACAAGATAATTTCACACGATGCGGGATTTCCTTAAAACGTGGTTTTCTGAAAAATTTTGACGAAAGAAAATTCTCCTGTGGGTTCTCTTTTGAGGCTACATGTTTAGTTGTAAACGCCACACCAAATCTTTTCGAGTTACAACGTTTTGTTTAGGAGATACAAGCTAATTTTGTACGATGCGTTATTACCTCTTGTAAAGTGTTTCCAATACGTACTTATTTGTCTTTACTCTGCAACAATGTATTTCCATATAACGTGGTATTCTTACATATTCTTTCGAGAGAAAACTCTCCTGTTCATTCTCTTTTGAGGCTACACGCTTAGACATACACGCAACACCAAAGCTTTTCGAGTTACAACGTGTTGTTTAGGAAAAACAAGATAATTTCGCACGATGCAGGATTTCCTTAAAACGTGGTTTTCTGACAAATATTGACGAAAGAAAATTGTCCTATGGTTCTCCTTTGAGGCTACACGTTAGAAGTACACACCACACCAAATCTTTTCGAGTTATAACGTGTTGTTTAGGCTATACAAACTAATTTTGTATGATGCCTTATTTCTTCTCGTAAAGTTTAAGTGTTTCCAATATGTATGTATTTGTCTTTACTCTGCAACACTGTATTTACCTATAACGTGGTATTCTTACATAATCTTTCGAGAGAAAACTCTCCTGTGCGTTCTCTTTTGACGCTACACGATTAAACATACACGCAACACCAAAGCTTTTCGAATTACAATTTGTTGTTTAGGTAAAACAAGATAATTTCGCACGATGCGGGATTTCCTTAAAACGTGGTTTTCTGACAAATTTTGACGAAAGAAAATTCTCCTGTGGGTTCTCTTTTGAGGCTACATGTTTAGTTGTAAATGCCACACCAAATCTTTTCGAGTTACAACGTTTTGTTTAGGAGATACAAGCTAATTTTGTACGATGCGTTATTACCTCTCGTAAAGTGTTTCCAATACTTACGTATTTGTCTTTAATCTGCAACAATGTATTTCCATATAACGTGGTATTCTTACATATTCTTTCGAGAGAAAACTCTCCTGTGCATTCTCTTTTGAGGCTACACGCTTAGACATACAAGCAACACCAAAGCTTTTCGAGTTACAACGTGTTGTTTAGGAAAAACAAGATAATTTCGCACGATGCAGGATTTCCTTAAAACGTGGTTTTCTGACAAATTTTGACGAAAGAAAATTCTCCTGTGGGTTCTCTTTTGAGGGTACACATTTAGACGTACAAGCCACACCAAATCCTTTCGAGTTATATCGTGTTGTTTAGGAGATACAAGCTTATTTTGTACTATGTGTTATTTCTACTCGTAAAGTTTAAGTGTTTCCAATAAGTATGTATTTGTCTTTACTCTGCAACACTGTATTTCCTTATAATGTGGTATTCCTACATAATCTTTTGGGAGAAAACTCTCCTGTGCGTTCTCTTTTGAGGCTACACGCTTAGATATACCCGCAACACCAAACCTTTTCGAGTTACAACATGTTGTTTAGGAAAAACAAGATAATTTCGCACGATGCGGGATTTCTTTAAAACGTGGGTTTTGACAAATTTTGACGAAAGAAAACTCTCCTGTGGGTTCTCTTTTGAGGCTACACGTTTAGACGTACACGCCACACCAAATCTTTTCGAGTTACAACGTGTTATTTAGGAGATACAAACTAATTTTGTACGATGCCTTATTTCTTCTCGTAAAGTTTAAGTGTTTCCAATAAGTACGTATTTGTCTTTACTCTGCAACACTGTATTTCCTTATAACGTGGTATTCTTACATATTCTTTCGAGAGAAAACTCTCCTGTGCATTCTCTTTTGAGGCTACACGCGTAGACATACACGCAACACCAAAGCTTTTCGAGTTACAATGTGTTGTTTAGGAAAAACAAGATAATTTCGCACGATGCGGGATTTCCTTAAAACGTGGTTTTCTGACAAATTTTGACGAAAGAAAATACTCCTGTGGGTTCTCTTTTGAGGCTACACGTTTAGACGTACACGCCACACCAAATCCTTTCGAGTTAAAACGTGTTGGTTAGGAGATACAAGTTAATTTTTTAAGATGTGTTATTTCTTCTCGTAAAGTTTAAATGTGTCCAATATGTAAGTAATTGCCTTTACTCTGCAACACTGTATTTCCTTATAACGTGGTAATCTTGCATATTCTTTCGAGAGAAAAACTCTCCTGTGCGTTCTCTTTAGAGGCTACACGATTAAACATACACGCAACACCAAAGCTTTTCGAATTACAATTTGTTGTTTAGGAAAAACATGATAATTTCGCACGATGCGGGATTTCCTTAAAACGTGGTTTTCTGACAAATTTTGACGAAAGAAAATTCTCCTGTGGGTTCTCTTTTGAGGGTACACGTTTAGACGTATAAGCCACACCAAATCCTTTCGAGTTATATCGTGTTGTTTTGGAGATACAAGCTTATTTTGTACTATGTGTTATTTCTACTCATAAAGTTTAAGTGTTTCAAATAAGTATGTATTTGTCTTTACTCTGCAACACTGTATTTCCTTATAATGTGGTATTACTATATAATCTTTTGGGAGAAAACTCTCCTGTGCGTTCTCTTTTGAGGCTACACGCTTAGATATACCCGCAACACCAAACCTTTTCGTGTTACAACATGTTGTTTAGGAAAAACAAGATAATTTCGCACGATGCGGGAATTCTTTAAAACGTGGGTTTTGACAAATTTTGACGAAAGAAAACTCTCCTGTGGGTTCTCTTTTGAGGCTACACGTTTAGACATACACGCCACACCAAATCTTTTCGAGTTACAGCGTGTTGTTTAGGAGATACTAACTAATTTTGTACGATGCCTTATTTCTTCTCGTAAAGTTTAAGTGTTTCCAATAAGTACGTATTTGTCTTTACTCTGCAACACAGTATTTCCATATAACGTGGTATTCTTACATATTTTTCGAGAGAAAACTCTCCTGTGCATTCTCTTTTGAGGCTACACGCGTAGACATACACACAACACCAAAACTTTTCGAGTTACAATGTGTTGTTTAGGAAAAACAAGATAATTTCGCACGATGCGGGATTTCCTTAAAACGTGGTTTTCTGACAAATTTTGATGAAAGAAAATACTCCTGTGGGTTCTCTTTTGAGGCTACACGTTTAGACGTACACGCCACACCAAATCCTTTCGAGTTAAAACGTGTTGGTTAGGAGATACAAGGTAATTTTTTAAGATGCGTTATTTCTTCTCGTAAAGTTTAAATGTGTCCAATATGTACGTAATTGCCTTTACTCTGCAACACTGTATTTCCTTTTAACGTGGTAATCTTGCATATTCTTTCGAGAGAAAAACTCTCCTGTGCGTTCTCTTTAGAGGCTACATGCTTAGACATACACTCAACACCAAAGCATTTCGAATTACAACCTGTTGTTTAGGAAAAACAAGATAATTTCACACGATGCGGGATTTCCTTAAAACGTGGTTTTCTGAAAAATTTTGACGAAAGAAAATACTCCTGTGGGTTCTCTTTTGAGTCTACATGTTTAGTTGTAAATGCCACACCAAATCTTTTCGAGTTACAACGTTTTGTTTAGGAGATACAAGCTAATTTTGTACGATGCGTTATTACCTCTCGTAAAGTGTTTCCAATATGTACTTATTTGTCTTTACTCTGCAACAATGTATTTCCATATAACGTGGTATTCTTACATATTCTTTCGAGAGAAAACTCTCCTGTGCATTCTCTTTTGAGGCTACACGCTTAGACATACACGCAACACCAAAGCTTTACGAGTTACAACGTGTTGTTTAGGAAAAACAAGATAATTTCGCACGATGCAGGATTTCCTTAAAACGTGGTTTTCTGACAAATATTGACGAAAGAAAATTGTCCTGTGGTTCTCCTTTGAGGCTACACGTTAGACGTACACACCACACCAAATCTTTTCGAGTTATAACGTGTTGTTTAGGAGATACAAACTAATTTTGTATGATGCCTTATTTCTTCTCGTAAAGTTTAAGTGTTTCCAATAAGTATGTATTTGTCTTTACTCTGCAACACTGTATTTACTTATAACGTGGTATTCTTACATATTGTTTCGAGAGAAAACTCTCCTGTGCGTTCTCTTTTGAGGCTACACGATTAAACATACACGCAACACCAAAGCTTTTCGAATTACAATTTGTTGTTTAGGAAAAACAAGATAATTTCGCACGATGCGGGATTTCCTTAAAACGTGGTTTTCTGACAAATTTTGACGAATGAAAATACTCCTGTGGGTTCTCTTTTGAGGCTACACGTTGAGATGTACACACCACACCAAATCTTTTCGAGTTACAACGTGTTGTTTAGGAGATACAAGCTAATTTTGTACGATGCGTTATTTCTTCTCATAAAGTTTAAATTTTTCCAATACATACGTATTTGCCTTTACTCTGCAACACTGTATTTCCTTATAACGTGGTATTTTTGCATATTCTTTCGAGAGAAAACTCTCCTCTGCGTTCTCTTTCGAGGCTACATGCTTAGACATACACGCAACACCAAAGCTTTTCGAATTACAACCTGTTGTTTAGGAAAAACAAGATAATTTCGCACGATGTGGATTTCATTAAAACGTGGTTTTCTGAAAAATTTTGACGAAAGAAAATTCTCCTGTGGGTTCTCTTTTAAGGCTACATGTTTAGTTGTAAACGCCACACCAAATCTTTTCGAGTTACAACGTGTTGTTTAGGAGACACAAGCTAATTTTGTACGATGCATTATTACTTCTTGTAAAGTGTTTCCAATACTTATGTGTTTGTCTTTACTCTGCAACACTGTATTTCCTTATAACGTGGTATTCTTACATATTCTTTCGAGAGAAAACTCTCCTGTGCGTTCTCTTTTGAGGCTACACACTTAGACATACACGCAACACCAAAGCTTTTCGAATTACAACGTGTTGTTTAGGAAGAACAAGATAATTTCTCACGATGCGGGATTTCCTTAAAACGTGGTTTTCTGACAAATTTTGACCAAAAAAAAATTGTCCTGTGGTTCTCTTTTGAGGCTACACGTTTAGACGTACACGCCACACCAAATCTTTTCGAGTTACAACGTGTTGTTTAGGAGATACAAGCTAATTTTGTATGATGCTTTATTTCATCTCGCTAATTTTAAGGGTTTCCAATACGTAAGTATTTGTCTTTATTCTGCAACATTGTACTTCCTTATAACGTGGTATTCTTACATATTCTTTCGAGAGAAAACTCTTCTGTGTGTTCTCTTTTGAGGCTACATGCTTAGACATACACGCAACACCAAAGCTTTTCGAGTTACAACGCGTTGTTTAGGAAAAACAAGATAATTTCGCACGATGCGGGATTTCCTTAATACGTGGTTTTCTGACAAATTTTTACCAAAGAAAATTCTCCTGTGGGTTTTCTTTTGAGGCTACACATTTAGACGTACACGCCACACCAAATCTTTTCGAGTTACAACGTGTTGTTTAGGAGATACAAACTAATTTTTTACAATGCGTTATTTCTTCTCATAAAGTGTTTCCAATAAGTACGTATTTGTCTTTACTCTGCAACACTGTATTTCCTTATAACGTGGTATTCTTACATATTCTTTCGAGAGAAAACTCTCCTGTGCGTTCTCTTTTGAGGCTACACGCTTAGACATACACGCAACACCAAAGCTTTTCGAATTACAACGTGTTGTTTAGGAAAAACAAGATACTCTCTCACGATAATTTTGCACGATGCAGGATTTCCTTAAAACGTGGTTTTCTGAAAAATTTGACGAAAGAAAATTCTCCTATGGGTTCTCTTTTGAGGCTACACGTTTAGACGTACACTCCACACCAAGTCATTTCAAGTTACAACGTGTTGTTTAGGAGATACGAGCTAATTTTGTACGATGCTTTATTTCATCTCTTAAAGTTTAAGGGTTTCCAATACGTACGTATTTGTCTTTACTCTGCAACACTGTATTTCCTTATAACGTGGTATTCTTACATATTCTTTCGAGAGAAAACTCTCCTGTGTGTTCTCTTTTGAGGCTATTCACTGAGACATACACGCAACACAACAGCTTTTCGAGTTACAACGTGTTGTTTAGGAAAAACAAGATAATTTCGCACGATGCAGGGTTTCCTTAATACGTGGTTTTCTGACAAATTTGACCAAAGAAAATTCTCCTGTGGGTTCTCTTTTGAGGCTACACGTTTAGACGTACACGCCACATCAAATCTTTTCGAGTTACAACGTGTTGTTTAGGAGATACAAGCTAATTTTGTACAATGCGTTATTTCTTCTCGTAAAGTGTTTCCAATAAGTACGTATTTGTCTTTACTCTGCAACACTGTATTTCCTTATAACGTGGTATTCTTAAAAATTGTATCGAGAAAATACTCTCCTTTGCGTTCTCTTTTGAGGCTACGCGCTTAGACATACACGCAACACCAAAACTTTTCGAGTTACAACTTGTTGTTTAGGAAAGAAGATAATTTTGCACGATGAGGGATTTCCTTAAAACGTGGTTTTCTCACATATTTTGACGATAGAAAATTCTCCTGTCGGTTCTCTTTTGAGGCTACACGTTTAGACGTACATGCCACACCAAATCCTATCGAGTTACAACCTGTTGTTTAGGAGATACAAGCTAATTTAGTATGATGCGTTATTTCTTCTTGTAAAGTGTTTCCAATACATACGTTTTTGTCTTTACTCTGCAACACTGTATTTCCTTATAACGTGGTATTCTTACATATTCTTTCGAGAGAAAACTCTCCTGTGCGTTCTTCTTTGAGTCTACACGCTTAGCCATACACGCAACACAGAAGATTTTCGAGTTACAACGTGTTGTTTAGGAAAAACTAGATAATTTCGCACGATGCGAGATTTCGTTAAAACGTGGTTTCTGACAAATTTTGATGTAAGAAAATTCTACTGTCGGTTCTCTTTTGAGGCTACATGTTTAGACGTACATGTCACACGAAATCTTTTCGAGTTACAACGTGTTGTTTAGGAGATACAAGCCAATTTTGTACAATGCTTTATTTCTGCTCTTAAAGTGTTTCCAATATGGACGTATTTGTCTTCTCTCTGCAACACTGTATTTCCTTATAACGTGGTATTCTTACATATTTTTTCGAGAGAAAAAACTCTCCTGTGCATTCCCTTTTGAGGCTACACACTTAGACATACACGCAACACCAAAGATTTTCGAGTTACAACTTGTTGTTTAGGAAAACAAGATAATTTTGTAGGATGTGGGATTTCGTTAAAACGTGGTTTTCTGACAAAATTGAAGAAAGAAAATTCTCCAGTGGTTTCTCTTTTGAGGCTTCACTTTTAGACGTACATGCCAAACCAAATGTTTTCGAGTTTCCACTTGTTGTTTAGGAGATACAAGCTAATATTGTATGATGCGTAATTTCTTCTCGTAAAGTGTTTCCAATATGTACTTTTTGTCTTTACTTTGCAACACTGTATTTCCTTATAACGTTGTATTCTTACATGTTCTTTCGAGAGAAAACTCTCCTGTTCATTTTCTTTTGAAGCTACATGCTTAGACATACACGCAACACCAAAGCTTTTCGAGTTACAACGTGTTGTTTAGGAAAAACAAGATAATTTCGGAGGATGCGGGATTTCCTTAAAACGTGGTTTTCTGACAAATTTTGACGAAAGAAAATTCCCCTTTGTGTTCTCTTTTGAGGCTACACGTTTAGACGTACACGCCAAACCAAAACTTTTCGAGTTACCACGTGTTGTTTAGGAGATACAAGCTAATTTTGTTCGATGCTTTATTTCTTCTCGTAAAGTGTTCCCAATATATACTTATTTGTTTTTACTCTGCAAAATTGTATTTCCTAATAAAGTGGTATTCTTACATATTCTTTCGAGAGAAAACCCTCCTGTGCTTTCTCTTTTGAGGCTCCATGCTTACACATACACGCAACACGAAAGCTTTTCGAGTTACAACATGTTCTTTAGGAAAAAGAAGATGATATCGCACGATGCGGGATTTCATTAAAACGTAGTTTTCTGAAAAATTTTGACGAAAGAAAATTCTCCTGTGGGTTCTCTTTTGAGGCTACATCTTTAGACGTACACGCCACATCAAATCTTTTCGAGTTACAACCTGTTGTTTAGGGGATACAAGCTAATTTTGTAAGATGCGTTAATTCTTCTCGTAAGGTGTTTCCAATACGTAAGTATTTGTCTTTACTCTTCAACACTGTATTTCCTTATAACGTGGTATTCTTACATATTCTTTTAAGAGAAAACTATCCTGTGCGTTCCCTTTTGAGGCTACACACTTAGACATACAGGCAACACCAAAGATTTTCGAGTTACAACGTGTTGTTTATGAATAAAAAGATAATTTCGCACGATGTGGGATTTCCTTAAAACGTGGTTTTCTGACAAATTTTGACAAAAGAATATTCTCCTGTGGGTTCTCTTTTGACGCTAAACGTATAGACGTGCACGCCACACCAAATCCTTTCGAGTTACCACGTGTTGTTTAGGAGATACAAGCTAATTTTGTATGATGTGTTATTTCTTCTCGTAAAGTGTTGCCAAAACGTACGTATTTGTCTTTCTCTGCAACACTGTATTTCCTTATAACGTGGTATTCTTACATATTCTTTCGAGGAAAAACTCTCCTGTGCATTCTCTTTTGAGGCTACACGCTTAGACATACACGCAACACCAAGGCTTTTCGAGTTACAACGTGTTGTTTAGGAAAAGCAAGATTATTTCGCACGATGCGAGATTTCCATAAAACGTGGTTTTCTGAAAAATTTTGACGAAAAAAGTTTTCCTGTGGGTTCTCTTTTGAGGCTACACGTGTAGAGGTACGAGCCACACCAAATCTTTTCGAGTTACAACGTGTTGTTTAGGAGATACAAGCTAATTTTGTACGATGCGTTATTTCTTCTCTTAAAGTGTTTCCAATACGTACTTAGTTCTCTTTACTCTGCCACACCGTATTTCCTTATAACGTGGTATTCCTACATATTCTTTTGAGAGAAAACTTTTCTGTGCGTTCTCTTTTGAGGCTACACGCTTAGAAATACACGCAACCCCAAAGCTTTTCGATTTACGACGTGTTGTTTGGACAAACAAGATAATTTCGCACGATGCGAGATTTTCTTAAAACGTGGTTTCTGACAAATTTTGAAGAAAGAAAATTCTCCTGTGGGTTCTCTTTTGAGGCTACACGTTTAGACGTACACGTCACACCAAATCTTTTCAAGTTATAACGTGTTGTTTAGGAGATACAAGCTAATTTTGTATGATGCGTTACTTCTTCTCCTAAAGTGTTTCCAATACATATGTATTTTTGTTGACTCTACAACACTGTATTTCCTTATAACGTGGTATTCTTACCTATTCTTATGAAAGAAAACTCTCCTGTGCCTTCTCTATTGAGGCTCCACGCTTAGACATACACGCAACACTAAAGCTTTTCGAGTTACAACATGTTGTTTAGGAAAAAGAAGATGATTTCACATGATGCGGGATTTCCTTAATACGTGGTTTTCTGAAAAATTTTAACAAAAGAAAATTCTCCTGTGGGTTCTCTTTTGAGGCTACACGTTTAGACGTACATGCCATATCAAATCTTTTCGAGTTACAATGTGTTGTTTAGGAGATACAAGCTAATTTTGTACGATGCGTTAATTCTTCTCATTAAGTGATTCCAATACGTACGTATTTGTCTTTACTCTGCAATACTGTATTTCATTATAATGTGGTATTCTTAGGTATTCTTACTAGAGAAAACTATCCTGGGCATTCCCTTTTGAGGCTACACACTTAGACATACAGGCAACACCAAAGCGTTTCGAGTTACAACGTGTTGTTTATGAAAAAGAAGATAATATTGCACCTTGCGGGATTTCCTTAAATCGTGGCTTTCTGACAAATTTTGACGAAAGAAAATTCTCCTGTGGGTTCTCTTTTGAGGCTACACGTTTAGACGTACACACCACACCAAATCCTTTCGAGATACCACGTGTTGTTTAGGAGATACAAGATAATTTTGTAAGATGCATTATTTCTTCTCGTAAAGTGTTTCTAATACATACGTATTTGTCTTTACACTGCAAAACTGTATTTTCTTATAACGTTGTATTCTTACATGTTCTTTCGAGAGAAAACTCTCCTGTGCATTCTCTTTAGAGGCTACACGCTTAGACATACACGCAACACCAAAGCTTTTCGAGTTACAACGTGTTCTTTAGGAAAAACAAGATAATATTGCACGATGCGGGATTTCCTTAAAACGTGGTTTTCTGACAAATTTTGACGAAAGAAAGTTCTCCTGTGGGTTCTCTTTTGAGGCTACACGTGTAGACGTACGAGCCTCACCAAATCTTTTCGAGTTCCAACGTGTTGTTTAGGAGATACAAGCTAATTTTGTACGACACGTTATTTCTTCTCTTGAAGTGTTTCCAATACGTACGTATTTGTCTTTACTCTGCAACACTGTATTTCCTTATAACGTAGTATTCTTACATATTCTTTCGAGAGAAAACTCTCCTGGGTGTTCTCTTTTGAGGCTACATGCTTACACATACACGCAACAGCAAAGGTTTTCGAGTTACAATGTGTTGTTTAGGAAAAATAAGATAATTTCGCACGATGCGAGATTTCCTTAAAACGTGGTTTCTGACAAATTTTGATGAAAGAAAATTCTCCTGTCGGTTCTCTTTTGAGGCTACACGTTTAGACATACACCTCACACCAAATCTTTTCGAGTTACAACGTGTTGTTTAGGAGATACAAGCTAATTTTGTACGATGCGTTATTTCATCCCGTAAAATATTTCCAATTTGTACTTATTTGCCTTTACTCTGCAAAATTTTATTTCCTTATAATGTGGTATTCTTACATATTCTTTCGAGAGAAAACTCTTCTGGGCCTTCTCTTTTCAGGCTCTACACTTAGACATACACGCAACACCAAAGCTTTTCGAGTTACAACATGTTGTTTAGGAAAAAGATGATTTCGCACAATGCGGGATTTCCTTAAAACGTGGTTTTCTGAAAAATTTTGACGAAAGAAAATTTTCCTGTGGGTTCTCTTTTGAGGCTACACGTTTAGACGTACACGCTACAGCAAATCTTTTCGAGTAACAATGTGTTGTTTAGGAGATTCAAGCTAATTTTGTACTATGCGTTAATTTTTCTCGTAAAGTTTTTCCAATATGTAAGTATTTGTCTTTACTCTGCAACACTGTATTTCCTTATAACGTGGTATTCTTACATATTCTTTCGAGAGAAAACTATCCTGTGCGTTCCCTTTTGAGGCTACACACTTAGATATACAGGCAACACCAAAGCTTTTCGAGGCACAACGTGTTGTTTATGAAAAACAAGATAATTTCGCACGATGCGGGATTTCCTTAAAACATGGTTTTCTGACAAATTTTGAAGAAAGAAAATTCTCCTGTGGGTTCTCTTTTGAGGCTGCACGTGTAGACGTACGAGCCTCACCAAATCTTTTCGAGTCCCAACGTGTTGTTTAGGAGACACAAGCTAATTTTGTACGACACGTTATTTCTTCTCTTAAAGTGTTTCCAATACGTACGTATTTGTCTTTACTCTGCAACACTGTATTTCCTTATAACGTAGTATTCTTACATATTCTTTCGAGAGAAAACTCTCCTGGGTGTTCTCTTTTGAGGCTACATGCTTAGACATACACGCAACAACAAAGGTTTTCGAGTTACAATGTGTTGTTTAGGAAAAATAAGATAATTTCGCACGATGCGAGATTTCCTTAAAACGTGGTTTCTGACAAATTTTGATGAAAGAAAATTCTTCTGTGGGTTCTCTTTTGAGGCTACACGTTTAGACGTACACCTCACACCAAATCTTTTCCAGTTACAACGTGTTCTTTAGGAGATACAAGCTAACTTTGTACGATGCGTTATTTCTTCCGGTAAAATATTTCCAATTTGTACTTATTTGTCTTTACTCTGCAAAATTGTATTTCCTTATAATGTGGTATTCTTACATATTTTTTCGAGAGAAAACTCTTCTGTGCCTTCTCTTTTCAGGCTCCACACTTAGACATACACGCAACACTAAAGCTTTTCGAGTTACAACATGTTGTTTAGGAAAAAGATGATTTCGCACAATGCGGGATTTCCTTAAAACGTGGTTTTCTGAAAAATTTTGACGAAAGAAAATTCTCCTGTGGGTTCTCTTTTGAGGCTACACGTTTAGACGTACACGCTACAGCAAATCTTTTCGAGTAACAATGTGTTGTTTAGGAGATTCAAGCTAATTTTGTACTATGCGTTAATTCTTCTCGTAAAGTTTTTCCAATATGTAAGTATTTGTCTTTACTCTGCAACACTGTATTTCCTTATAACGTGGTATTCTTACATATTCTTTCGAGAGAAAACTATCCTGTGCGTTCCCTTTTGAGGCTACACACTTAGATATACAGGCAACACCAAAGCTTTTCGAGGTACAACGTGTTGTTTATGAAAAACAACATAATTTCGCACGATGCGGGATTTCCTTAAAACGTGGTTTTCTGACAAATTTTGAAGAAAGAAAATTCTCCTGTGGGTTCTCTTTTGAGGCTTCACGTGTAGACGTACGAGCCTCACCAAATCTTTTCGAGTTCCAACGTGTTGTTTAGGAGACACAAGCTAATTTTGTACGACACGTTATTTCTTCTCTTAAAGTGTTTCCAATACGTACGTATTTGTCTTTACTCTGCAACACTGTATTTCCTTATAACGTAGTATTCTTACATATTCTTTCGAGAGAAAACTCTCCTGGGTGTTCTCTTTTGAGGCTACATGCTTAGACATACACGCAACAGCAAAGGTTTTCGAGTTACAATGTGTTGTTTAGGAAAAATAAGATAATTTCGCACGATGCGAGATTTCCTTAAAACGTGGTTTCTGACAAATTTTGGTGAAAGAAAATTCTCCTGTGGATTCTCTTTTGAGGCTACACGTTCAGACGTACACCTCACACCAAATCTTTTCGAGTTACAACGTGTTGTTTAGGATATACAAGCTAATTTTGTACGATGCGTTATTTCTTCCCGTAAAATATTTCCAATTTGTACTTATTTGTCTTTACTCTGCAAAATTGTATTTCCTTATAATGTGGTATTCTTACATATTCTTTCGAGAGAAAACTCTTCTGTGCCTTCTCTTTTCAGGCTCCACACTTAGACATACATGCAACACCAAAGCTTTCAAGTTACAACATGTTGTTTAGGAAAAAGATGATTTCGCACAATGCGGGATTTCCTTAAAACGTGGTTTTCTGAAAAATTTTGATGAAAGAAAATTCTCCTGTGGGTTCTCTTTTGAGGCTACACGTTTAGACGTACACATTACAGCAAATCTTTTCGAGTAACAATGTGTTGTTTAGGAGATTCAAGCTAATTTTGTACTATGCGTTAATTCTTCTCGTAAAGTTTTTCCAATATGTAAGTATTTGTCTTTACTCTGCAACACTGTATTTCCTTATAACGTGGTATTCTTACATATTCTTTTGAGAGAAAACTATCCTGTGCATTCCCTTTTGAGGCTACACACTTAGATATACAGGCAACACCAAAGCTTTTCGAGGTAGAACGTGTTGTTTATGAAAAACAAGATAAATTCGCACGATATGGGATTTCCTTAAAACGTGGTTATTTGACAAATTTTGAAGAAAGAAAATTCTCCTGTGGGTTCTCTTTTGAGGCTACACGTTTAGAAGTACACACCACACCAAATACTTTCGAATTACCACGTGTTGTTTAGGAGATACAAGCAAATTTTGTACGATGCAATATTTCTTCTCGTAAAGTTTTTCCAATACGTACGTATTTGTCTTTACTCTGCAACACTGTATTTCCTTATAACGTTGTATTCTTACACGTTCTTTCGAGAGAAAACTCTCCTGTGCGTTCTCTTTAGAGGCTCCATGCTTACACATACACGCAACACCAAAGCTTTTCGAGGTATAACGTTTTGTTTAGCAAAAAGAAGATGATTTCGCACGATACGGGATTTCCTTAAAACGTGGTTTTCTGACAAATTTTGAAGAAAGAAAATTCTCCTGTGGGTTCTCTTTTGAGGCTACATGTTTAAATGAACACGCCACACCAAATCTTTTCGAGTTACAATGTGTTGTTTTGGAGATACAAGCTAATTTTGTACGATGCGTTAATTCTTCTCCTAAAGTGTTTCCAATATGTACTTATTTGTCTTTACTCTGCAAAATTGTATTTCCATATAACGTGGTATTCTTACATATTCTCTCGAGAGAAAACTCTCCTGTGCCTTCTCTTTTGAGGCTCCACGCTTACACATACACGCAACACCAATGCTTTTCTAGTTACAACATGTTGTTTAGGAAAAAGAAGGTGATTTCGCACGATGCGGAATTTCCTTAAAACGTGGTTTTCTGAAAAATTTTGAAGAAAGAAAATTCTCCTGTGGGTTCTCTTTTGAGGCTACACGTTTAGACGTACACACCACACCAAAAGTTTCGAGTTACAACTTGTTGTTTAGGAGATACAACCTAATTTTGTACTATGCATTAATTCTTCTCGTAAAGTGTTTCCAATACGCACGTGTTTCTCTTTACTCTGCAACACTGTATTTCCTTATAACGTGGTATTCTTACATATTCTTTCGAGAGAAAACTCTCCTGTGTGTTCTCTTTTGAGGCTACATGCTTAGACAAACACGCAACACCAGAGCTTTTCGAGTTAAAACGTGTTGTTTAGGAAAAAATAGATAATTTCGCTCGATGCGAGATTTCCATAAAACGTGGTTTCTGACAAATTTTGATGAAAGAAAATTCTCCTGTGGGTTCTCTTTTGGGGCTACACGTTTAGACGTACACGTCACACCAAATCTTTTCGAGTTACAACGTGTTGTTTAGGAGATACAAGCTAATTTTGTACGATGCGTTATTACTTCTCGTAAAGTGATTCCAATATGTACTTAATTGCCTTTACTCTGCAAAATTGTATTTCTTTATAACGTGGTATTCTTACATATTCTTTCGAGAGAAAACTCTCCTGTGCGTTCTCTTTTGAGGCTCCACGCTTAGACATACAGGCAACACCAAAGCTTTTCGAGTTACAACATGTTGTTTAGGAAAAAGAAGATGATTTGGCATCATGCGGGATTTCCTTAAAACTTGGTTTTCTGAAAAATTTTAACGAAAGAAAATTCTCCTGTGGGTTCTCTTTTGAGGGTACACGTTTAGACGTACACGCCACACCAAATCTTTTCGAGTTACAACGTGTTGTTTAGGAAATACAAGCTAATTTTGTACTGTGCTTTAATTCTTCTCGTAAAGTGTTTCCAATACGTACGTGTTTGTCTTTACTCTGCAACACTGTATTTCCTTATAACTTGGTATTCTTACATATTCTTTTGAGAGAAAACTCTCTTGTGCGTTCTCCTTTGAGGCTACATGCTTAGACATACACATAACGCCAGAGCTTTTCGAGTTACAACGTGTTGTTTAGGGAAAACAAGATAGTTTCGTACGATGCGAGATTTCCTTAAAACGTGGTTTCTGACAAATTTTGATGAAAGAAAATTCTCCTGTCGGTTCTCTTTTGAGGCTACACATTTAGACGTACATGTCACACCAAATCTTTTCGAGTTACAACGTGTTGTTTAGGAGATACAAGCTAATTTTTTATGATGCGTTATTTCTTCTCATAAAGTGTTTCCAATATGTACTTATTTGACTTTACTCTGCAAAATTGTATTTCCTTATAACGTGGTTTTCTTACATATTCTTTCGAGAGAAAACTCTCCTGTGCCTTCTCTTTTGAGGCTCCATGCTTAGACATACACGGAAGACTAAAGCTTTTCTAGTTACAACATGTTGTTTAGGAAAAAGAAGATGATGTTGCACGATGCGGGATTTCCTAAATACGTGGTTTTCTGAAAAATTTTAACGAAAGAAAATTCTCCTGTGTGTTCTCTGTTGAGGCTACACGTTTAGACGTACACGCCACACCAAATCTTTTCGAATTACAACGTGTTGTTTAGGAGATATAAGCTAATTTTTTATGATGCGCTAATTCTTCTCGTAAAGTGTTTCCAATATGTACGTATTTGTCTTTACTCTGCCACACTGTATTTCCTTATAACGTGGTATTCTTACATAATCTTTCGAGAGAAAACTATCCTGGGCGTTCCCTTTTGAGGCTACACACTTAGACATACAGGCAACACCAAAGCGTTTCGAGTTACAATGTGTTGTTTATGAAAAACAAGATAACTTCGCACGATGCAGGATTTCCTTAAATCGTGGTTTTCTGACAAATTTTGACGAAAGAAAATTCTCCTGTGGGTTCTCTTTTGAGGCTACGCATTTAGATGTACACGTCACACCAAATCCTTTCGAGTTACCACGTGTTGTTTAGGAGATACAAGCTAATTTTGTACGATGCGTTATTTCTTCTTGCAAAGTGTTTCCAATACATATGTATTTGTCTTTACTCTTCAACACTGTATTTCCTTGTAACGTTGAATTCTTACATGTTCTTTTGAGAGAAAACTCTCCTGTGCCTTCTCTTTTGAGGTTCCACGCTTAGACCTACACGCAACACCAAAGCTTTTCGAGTTAAAACATGTTGTTTAGGAAAAAGAAGATGATTTGGCATGATGCGGGATTTCCTTAAAACGTGGTTTTCTGAAAAATTTTGACGAAAGAAAATTCTCCTGTGGGTTCTCATTTGAGGCTACACGTTTAGATATACATGCCACACAAAATCTTTTCGAGTTACAACGTGTTGTTAAGGAGATACACGCTAATTTTGTAAGACACGTTAATTCTTCTAGTAAAGTGTTTCCTATACGTACGTATTTGCCTTTACTCTGCAACACTGTATTTCCTTATTCGTGGTATTCTTACATATTCTTTCGAGAGAAAACTATCCTGTGTATTCCCTTTTGAGGCTACACACTAAGACATACACGCAACACCAAAGCTCTTCGAGTTACAACGTGTTGTTTAGGAAAAACAAGATAATTTCGCACGATGCGGGATTTCCTTAAAACGTGATTTTCTGAAAAATTTTGATGAAAGAAAATTCTCCTATGGGATCTCTTCTGAGGCTACACCTTTAGACATACATGCCACACCAATTCTTTTCGAGTTAGAACGTGTTGTTTAGGAGATACAAGCTAATTTTGTACGATGAATTATTTCTTCTCATAAAGTGTTTCCAATACTTATGTATTTGTCTTTACTCTGCAACATTCGGTATTTCTTCTCGCATGGTAAAAAATTAGCTTGTATCTCCTAAACAACACGTTGTAACTCGAAAAGATTTGTTGCGGCGTTTACATCTAAACGTGTAGCCTCAAAAGTGAACCCACAGGAGAATTTTCTTTCGTCAAAATTTTCCAGAAAACCACGTTTTATGGAAATCCCGCATCGTGCGAAATTATCTTGTTTTTCCTAAACAATACCTTGTACCTCGAAAAGTTTTGGTGTTGCGTGTATGTCTAAGCGTGTAGCCTCAAAAGAGAACGCACAGGAGAGTTTTCTCTCGAAAGAATATATAAGAATACCACGTTATATGGAAATACAGTGTTGCAGAGTAAAGACAAATATGTACGTATGGAAACACTTTACGAGAGGAAAAAACTCATGGTAAAAAATTAGCTTGTACCTCCTCAACAACACGTTGTAACTCGAAAAGATTTGGTGTGGTGTTTACATCAAAACGTGTAGCCTCAAAAGAGAACCCACAGGAGAATTTTCTTTCGGCAAAATTTGTCAGAAAACCACCTTTTAAGGAAATCCCGCATCGTGCAAAATTATCTTGTTTTTCCTAAACAACACGTTGTAACTCAAAAAGCTTTTGTGTTGCGTGTATGTCTAAGCGTGTAGCCTCAGAAGAGAACGCACAGAAGAGTTTTCTCTTGAAAGAATATGTAAGAATACCACGTTATAAGGAAATACAGTGTTGCAGAGTAAAGACAAATAGGTACTTATTGGAAACACTTTACGAGAAGAAATAATGTATCGTACAAAATTAGCTTGTATCTCCTAAACAACACGTTGTAACTCGAAAAGATTTGGTGTGGCGTGTACGTCTAAACATGTAGCCCCAAAAGGGAACCCACAGGAGAATTTTCTTTCGTCAAAATTTGTCAGAAAACCACGTTTTAAGGAAATCCCTCATCGTGCGAAATTATCTCGTTTTTCCTAAACAAGACGTTGTTACTCGAAAAGCTTTGGTGTTGCGTGTATGTCTAAGCGTGTAGCCTCAAAAGAGAATGCACAGGAGAGTTTTCTCTCGAAAGAATATGTAAGAATACCACGTTATTTGGAAATACAGTGTTGCAGAGTAAAGACCAATATGTATATATTGGAAACACTTTATGAGATGAAATAACGCATGGTAAAAAATTAGCTTGTATCTCCTAAACAACACGTTGTAACTCGAAAAGGTTTGGTGTGGTGTTTACATCTAAACGTGTAGCCTCAAAAGAGAACCCACAGGAGAATTTTCTTTCATCAAAATTTTTTGAGAAAACCACGTTTTAAGGAAATCCTGCATCATGCGAAATTATCTTGTTTTTCCTAAACAACACGTTGTAACTCGAAAAGCTTTTGGGTTGCGTGTATGTCTAAACGTGTGGCCTCTAAAGAGAATGCACAGGAGAGTTTTCTCTCGAAAGAATATGTAAGAATACCACGTTATAAGGTAATACAGTGTTGCAGAGTAAAGACAAATACGTACGTATTGGAAACACTTAACGAGAAGAAATAACGCATCTACAAAATTAGCTTGTATCTCCTAAACAACACGTTGTAACTGGAAAAGATTTCATGTGGCGTGTACGTCTAAACATGTAGCCTCAAAAGAGAACCCACAGGAGAATTTTCTTTCGTCAAAATTTGTCAGACAACCACGTTTTAAGGAAGTCCCGAATTGTGCGAAATTATTTTGTTTTTCCAAAACAACACGCTGTAACTCGACAAGCTTTGGTGTTGCGTGTATGTCTAAGCATGTAGCCTCAAAAGAGAACGCACAGGAGAGGTTTCTCTCGAAAGAATATGTAAGAAAACCACGATATATGGAAATACAGTGTTGCAGAGTAAAGACAAATATGTACGTATTGGAAACACTTAACGAGAAGAAATAACGCATCTACAAAATTAGCTTGTATCTCCTAAACAACACGTTGTGACTCAAAAGGATTTCGTGTGGCGTGTACGTCTAAACGTGTAGCCTCAAAAGAGAACCCACAGGAGTATTTTCTTTCGTCAAAATTTTTCAGAAAACCACGTTTTAAGGAAATCCCGCATCGTGAGAAATTATTTTGTTTTTCCAAAACAACACGTTGTAACTCGAAAAGCTTTGGTGTTGCGTGCATGTCTAAGCATGTAGCCTCAAAAGAGAACGCACAGGAGAGGTTTCTCTCGAAAGAATATGTAAGAAAACCACGATATATGGAAATACAGTGTTGCAGAGTAAAGACAAATATGTACGTATTGGAAACCCTTTACGAGAAGAAATAACGCATGGTATAAAATTAGCTTGTATCTCCTAAACAACACGTTGTGACTCAAAAGGATTTGATGTGGTGTTTACATCTAAACGTGTAGCCTCAAAAGAGAACCCACAGGAGTATTTTCTTTCATCAAAATTTTTTCAGAAAACCACGTTTTAAGGAAATCCCGCATCGTGCGAAATTATTTTGTTTTTGCTAAACAACACGTTGTAACTCGAAAAGCTTTGGTGTTGCGTGTATGTCTAAGCGTGTAGCCTCAAAAGAGAATGTACAGTAGAGTATTCTCTCGAAAGAATATGTAAGAATACCACGTTATAAGGAAATACAGTGTTGCAGAGTAAAGACAGATACATACGTATTGGAAACACTTTACAAGAAGGAATAATACATCGTACAAAATTAGCTTGTATTTCCTAAACAACATGCTGTAACTCGAAAAGATTTGGTGTGGCGTGTACGTTGAAATGTGTAGCCTCAAAAGAGAACCCACAAGAGAACTTTCTTTCGTCAAAATTTGTCAGAAAACCACGTTTTCAGGAAATCCCGCATCGTGCGAAATTATCTTGTGTTTCCCTAACAACAGGTTTTAACTCGAAAAGCTTTGGTGTTGCGTGTATGTCTAAACGTGTGGGCTCAAAGAGAAAGCACAGGAGAGTTTTCTCTCGAAAGAATATATAAGAATACCACGTTATAAGGAAATACAGTGTTGCAGAGTAAAGACATATACGTACGTATTGGAAACACTTTACGAGAAGAAATAACGCATCGTACAAAATTAGCTTGTATCTCCTAAACAACGCGTTGTAACTCGAAAAGATTTGGTGTGGCGTGTAGCCTCAAAAGAGAACCCACAGGAGAATTTTCTTTCGTCAAAATTTGTCAGAAAACCACGTATTAAGGAAATGCCGCATCGTGCGAAATTATCTTGTTTTTCCTAAACAACACGTTGTGACTCAAATAGCTTTGGTTCTGCGTGTATGTCTAAGCGTGTAGCCTCAAAAGAGAACGCACAGGAGAGTTTTCTCTAGAAAGAATATGAAAGAATACCACGTTATAAGGAAATACAGTGTTGCAGAGTAAAGACAGATGCATACATATTGGAAACACTTTACGAGAAGAAATAATGCATCGTACAAAATTAGCTTGTATTTACTAAAAAGCACGTTGTAACTCGAAAAGATTTGGTGTGGCATGTACCTCTAAACGTGTAGCATCTAAAGAGAATACACTGGAGAATTTTCTTTGGTCAAAATTTGTCAGAAAACCACATTTTAAGGAAATCCCGCATCGTGCGAAATTATCTTGTTTTTCCTAAACAACAAGTTGTAACTCGAAAAGCTTTGGTGTAGCGTGTATGTCTAAGCGTGTAGCCTCAAAAGAGAATGCACAGGAGAGTTTTCTCTCGAAAGAATATGTAAGAATACCAAGTTATAAGGAAATACAGTGTTGCAGAATAAAGACAATTACATATGTATTGGAAACACTTTACCAGACGAAATATTGCATCGTACAAAATTAGCTTGTTTCTCCTAAACAACACGTCGTAACTCGAAAAGATTTGGTGTGGCGTGTACGTCTAAAAGTGTAGCCTTATAAGAGAACCCACAGTAGAATTTTCTTTGGTCAAAATTTGTCAGAAAACCACGTTTTAAGGAAATCCCACATCGTGCGAAATTATCTTGTTTTTCCTAAACAACACGTTGTAACTCAAAAAGCTTTGGTATTGGGTGTATGTCTAAGAATGTAGCCTCAAAAGACAACGCACAGGAGAGTTTTCTCTCGAAAGAATATGTAGGAATACTACGTTATATGGAAAAACAGTGTTACAGAGTAAAGACAATTATGTACGTATTTGAAACACTTTACGAGAAGAAATAATGCATGGGAAAAAATTAGCTTGTATCTCCTAAACAACACGTAGTAACTCGAAAGGATTTGGTGTGGTGTTTACATCTAAAGGTGTAGCCTCAAAAGAGAACCCACAGGAGAATTTTCTTTCGTCAAAATTTTTTCAGAAAACCACGTTTTAAGGAAATCCGGCATCATGTGAAAATATCTGGTTTTTCCTAAACAACACGTTGTAACTCGAAAAGCTTTGGTTTTGCATGTATGTCGAAGCGTGTAGCCTCAAAAGAGAACGCACAAGAGAGTATTCTCTCGAAAGAATATGTAAGAATACCACGTTATAAGGACATACAGTGTTGCAGAGTAAAGACAGATACATACATATTGGAAACACTTTACGAGAAGGAATGATACATCGTACAAAATTAGCTTGTATTTCCTAAACAACACGTTGTAACGCGAAAAGATTTTGTGTGGCGTGTACGTTGAAACGTGTAGCCTCAAAAGAGAACCCACAGGAGAATTTTCTTTCGTCAAAATATGTCAGAAAACCACGTTTTAAGGAAATCCCGCATCGTGCGAAATTATCTTGTTTTTCCTAAACAACACGTTGTAACTCGAAAAGCTTTGGTGTAAACAACACGTTGTAACTCGAATAGATTTGGTGTGGTGTTTACATCTAAACGTGTAGCATCAAAAGAGAACCCACAGGAGAATTTTCTTTGGTCAAAATTTTTTCAGAAAACCACGTTTTAAGGAAGTCCTGCATTGTGCGAAATTATCTTGTTTTTCCTAAACAACACGTTGTAACTCGAAAAGCTTTGGTGTTGCGTGTATGTCTAAGCGTGTAGCCCAAAAGAGAACGCACAGGAGAGTTTTTCTTCGAAAGAATATGTAAGAATATCACGTTATAAGGAAATACAGTGCTGCAGAGTAAAGACAATTAAGTACATATTGGACACACTTTACAAGAAGAAATAACGCATCGAACAAAATTTGCTTGTATCTCCTAAACAACAAGTTGTAACTCGAAAAGATTTGGTGTGGCTTGTACGTCTAAACCTGTAGCCTCAAAAGACAACGCACAGGAGAACTTTCTTTCGTCAAAATTTGTCAGAAAACCACGTTTTAAGGATATCCCGCATCGTGAAAAATTATCCTGTTTTTCCCAAACAACACGTTGTAACTCGAAAAGCTTTGGTGTTGCATGTATGTCTAAGCGTGTAGCCTCTAAAGAGAACGCATCGGAGAGTTTTCTCTCGAAAGAACATGTAAGAATACAATGTTATAAGGAAATACAGTGTTGCAGAGTAAAGACAAGTACGTAAATATTGGAAACACTTTACGAGAATAAATAATGCATCGTACAAAATTAGCTTGTATCTCCTAAACAACACGTGGTAATTCAAAAGGATATGGTGTGGCGTGCACGTCTAAACGTGTAGCCTCAAAAGAGAACCCACAGGAGAATTTTCTTTCGTCAAAATTTGTCAGAACACCAAGTTTTAAGGAAATCCCGCATCGTGCGAAATTATCTTCTTTTTCATAAACAACACGTTGTAACTTGACAAGCTTTGGTGTTGCCTGTATGTCTAAGTGTGTAGCCTCAAAAGGGAACGCACAGGATAGTTTTCTCTCGAAAGAATGTGTAAGAATACCACGTTATAAGGAAATACAGTGTTGCAGAGTAAAGACAAATACGTACGTATTGGAAACACTTTACGAGAAGAAATAAAGCATCGTACAAAATTAGCTTGTATGTCCTAAACAACACGTGGTAACTCGAAAGGATTAGGTGTGACGTGCACGTCGAAACGTGAAGCCTCAAAAGAGAACCAACAGAATAATTTTCTTTCGTCAAAATTTGTCAGAAAACCATGTTTTAAGGAAATCCGGCATCGTGCGAAAGTATCTTGTTTTTTATAAACAACACGTTGTAACTCAAAAAGCTTTGGTGTTGCCTGTATGTCTAAGTGTTTAGCCTCAAAAGGGAATGCACAGGATAGTTTTCTCTCGAAAGAATATGTAAGAATACCACGTTATAAGGAAATACAGTGTTGCAGAGTAAAGACAAATACGTACGTATTGGAAACACTTTACGAGAATTAACGCATTATAAAAAATTAGCTTGTATCTCCTAAACAACACAATGTAACTCGAAAAGATGTGGTGTGACGTGTACGTCTAAATATGTAGCCTCAAAAGTGAACCCACAGGAGAATTTTCTTTCGTCAAAATTTTTCAGAAACCAGGTTTTTAGGAAATCCCGCATCATGCGAAATCATCTTCTTTTTCCTAAACAACACGTTGTAACTCGAAAAGCTTTGGTGTTGCGTGTTTGTCTAATCGTGTAGCCTCAAAAGAGAATGCACAGGAGAGTTTTCCCTCGAAAAAATATGTAAGAATACCATGTTATAAGGAAATACAGTGTTGCAGAGTAAAGACAAATATGTACGTATTGGAAACACTTTACGAGAAGAAATAACGCATCATACAATATTTGCTTGTGTCTCCTAAACAACACGTTGTAACTGAAAAATATTTGGTGTGGCTCGTACGTCTACACGTGTAGCCTCAAAAGAGAACCTACAGGAGAACTTTCTTTCGTCAAAATTTGTCAGAAAACCACGTTTTAAGGAAATCCCGCTTCGTGCAAAATTATCTTGTTTTTCCTAAACAACACGTTGTACCTCGAAAAGCTTTGGTGTTGCGTGTATGTCTGAGCATGTAGCCTCTAAAGAGAATGCACAGGAGAGTTTTCTCTCGAAAGAACATGTAAGAATACAACGTTATAAGGAAATACAGTGTTGCAGAGTAAAGACAAATACATATGTATTGGAACCACTTTACGAAAAGAAATAACGCATCATACAAAATTAGCTTGTATCTCTTAAACAACACGTTGTAACTCGGAAGGATTTGGTGTGGCGTGCACGTCTAAATGTGTAGCCTCAAAAGAGAAGCGAGAGGAGAATTTTCTTTCGTCAAAATTTGTCAGAAAACCACGTTTTAAGGAAATCCCGCATCGTACAAAATTATCTTGTTTTCCATAAACAACACGTTGTAACTCGAAAAGCTTTGGTGTTGCCTGTATGTCTAAGTGTGTAGCCTCAAAAGGGAACGCACAGGATAGTTTTCTCTCGAAGGAATATGTAAGAATACCACGTTATAAGGAAATATAATGCTGCAGTGTAAAGACAAATGTGTACTTATTGGAAACACTTTATGAGAAGAATTAACGCATCGTAAAAAATTAGCTTATATCTCCTAAACAACACGTTGTAATTCGAAAAGATTTGGTGTGGCTTGTACCTCTACATGTGTAGCCTCAAAAGAGAACCCACAGGAGAACTTTCTTTTGTCAAAATTTTTCAGAAAACCACGTTTTATGCAAATCTCGCATCGTGCTAAATTATCTTGTTTTTCCTAAACAACACATTGTAACTCGAAAAGCTTTGGCGTTGCATGTTTGTCTAAGCATGTCCCCTCAAAAGAGAACGCACAGGAGAGTTTTCCCTCGAAATAATATGTAAGAATACCATGTTATAAGGAAATACAGTGTAGCAGATTAAAGACAAATAAGTACGTATTGGAAACACTTTACGAGAAGAAATAATGCTTCGTACAAAATTAGCTTGTATCTCCTAAACAACACGTGGTAACTTGAAAGGATTTGGTGTGGCGTGTACGTCAAAACGTGTAGCCTCAAAAGAGAACCCACAGGAGAATTTTCTTTATTCAACATTTTTCAGAAAACCACATTTTAAGGAAATCCCGCATCGTGCGAAATCATCTTCTTTTTCCTAAACAACATGTTGTAACTCGAAAAGCTATGGTGTTGCGTGTATGTGTAAGCATGGAGCCTCAAAAGAGAAGGCACTGGAGAGTTTTCACTCCAAAGAATATGTAAGAATACCACGTTATAAGGAAATACAATTTTGCAGAGTAAAGACAAATAAGTACATATTGGAAACACTTTACAAGAAGAAATAACACATCTTACAAAATTATCTTGTATCTCCTAAACAACACGTTGTAACTCGAAAGGATTTGGTGTGACGTGTACGTCTAAAAGTGTAGCCTCAAACGAGAACACACAGGAGAATTTTCTTTCATCAAAATTTGTCAGAAACCACGTTTTAAGGAAATCTCGCATCGTGCGAAATTATCTTGTTTTTCCTAAACAACACGTTGTAACTCGAAAAGCTTTGGTGTTGCGTGTATGTCTAAGCGTGTAGCCTCAAAAGAGAACGCACAGGAGAGTTTTCTCTCGAAAGAATATGTAAGAATACCACGTTATAAGGAAATAAAGTGTTGCAGAGTAAAGACAACTACGTACGTATTGGAAACACTTTAAGAGAAGAAATAACACATCATACAAAATTAGCTTGTATCTCCTAAACAACACGTTGTAACTCGAAAAGATTTGGTGTGGCTCGTACCTCTACACGTGTAGCCTCAAAAGAGAACCCACAGGATAACTTTCTTTCGTCAAAATTTTTCAGACAACCACGTTTTATGGAAATCTCGCATCGTGCAAAATTATCTTGTATTTCCTAAACGACACATTGTAACTCGAAAAGCTTTGGCGTTGCGTGTATGTCTAAGCGTGTAGCCTCTAAAGAGAACGCACAGGAGAGTTTTCTCTCAAAAGAATATGTAAGAATACAACGTTATAAGGAAATACACTGTTGTAGAGTAAAGACAAATAAGTACTTATTGGAAAACTTTACGAGAAGAAGTAACACATCTTACAAAATTAGCTTGTATCTCCGAAACAACACGTGGTAACTCGAAAAGATTTGGTGTGCCGTGTACGTCTAAACATGTAGCCTCAAAAGAGAACCCACAGGAGAATTTTCTTTCGTCAAAATTTTCCAGAAAACCACGTTTTAAGGAAATCCTGCATCGTGCGAAATCATCTTCTTTTTCCTAAACAACATGTTGTAACTCGAAAAGCTTTGGTGTTGCGTGTATGTGTAAGCATGAAGCCTCAAAAGAGAAGGCACAGGAGAGTTTTCTCTCGAAAGATTATATAAGAATACCACGTTATAAGGAAATACAATTTTGCAGAGTAAAGACAAATAAGTACATATTGGAATCACTTTACAAGAAGAAATAACGCATCGTAAAAAAGTAGCTTGTATCTCCTAAACAACACGTTGTAACTCGAAAAGATTTGGTGTGACGTGTACGTCTAAGCGTGTAGCCTCAAATGGGAACCCACAAGAGACTTTCCTTTCATCAAAATTTGTCAGAAACCACGTTTTAAGGAAATCTCGCATCGTGCGAAATTATCTTGTTTTTCCTAAATAACACGTTATAACTCAAAAAGCTTTGATGTTGCCTGTATGTCTAAGTGTGTAACCTCAAAAGAGAATGCACAGGATAGTTTTCTCTTGAAAGATTATGTAAGAATACCACGTTATAAGGAAATACAATGTTGCAGAGTAAAGACAAATACGTACGTATTGGAAACACTTTACGAGAAGAATTAACGCATCTTAAAAAATTAGCTTGTTTCTCCTAAACAACACGTTGTAATTCGAAAAGATTTGGTGTGGCATGTACGTCTAAACGTGTAGCCTCAAAAGAGAACCTACAGGAGAATTTTCTTTCTTCAAAATTTTTCAAAAAACCACGTTTTAAGGAAATCCCGCATCGTGTGAAATCATCTTCTTTTTCCTAAACAACATGTTGTAACTTGAAAAGCATTGGTGTTGCGTGTATGTGTAAGCGTGGAGCCTCAAAAGAAAAGGCACAGGAGAGTTTTCTCTCGAAAGAATATGTAAGAATACCACGTTATACGGAAATACAATTTTGCAGAGTATAGACAAATAAGTACATATTGGAAACACTTACAAGAAGAAATAACGCATCGTACAAAATTAGCTTGTATCTCCTAAACAACACGTTGTAACTCGAAAAGATTTGGTGTGGCGTGTACGTCTAAAAGTATAGCCTCAAAAGAGAACCCACAGGAGAATTTAATTTCATCAAAATTTGTCAGAAACCAGGTTTTAAGGAAATCTCGCATCGTGCGAAATTATCTTGTTTTTCCTAAACAACACGTTGTAACTAGAAAAGCTTAGGTGTTGCGTGTATGACTAAGCATGCAGCCTCAAAAGAGAATGCACAGGAGAGTTTTCTCTCGAAAGAATATGTACGAATGCCACGTTATAAGGAAATATATTGCTGCAGAGTAAAGACATATACGTACTTAATGGAAACACATTATGAGAAGAAATAACGCATGGTACAAAATAGCTTGTATCTCCGAAACAACACGTGGTAACTCAAAAAGATTTGGTGTGGCATGTACGTCTGAAAGTGTAGCCTCAGAAGAGAACCCACAGGAGAATTTTCTAACGTCAAAATTTGTCAGAAAACCACGTTTTAAGGAAATCCCGCATCGTGCGTAATTATCTTGTTTTTCCTAATCAACACGTTGTAACTCGAAAAGCTTTGGTGTTGCGTGTATGTCTAAGCGTGTAGCCTCCAAAGAGAACGCACAGGATAGTTTTCTCTCAAAAGAATATGTAAGAAAACCATGTTATAAGGAAATAAAGTGTTGCAGAGTAAAGACAAATACGTACTTATGGGAAACACTTTACGAGAAGAAATAACGCATCATGTAAAATTAGCTTGTATCTCCTAAACAACACGCTGTAACTCGAAAAGATTTGGTGTGGCGTGTAGGCCTAAACGTGTAGCCACAAAAGAGAACCCACAGGAGAGTTTTCTTTTGTCAAAATTTGTCAAAAACCACGTTTTAAGGAAATCCCGCATCGTGCGAAATTATCTTGTTTTTCCTAAACAACATGTTGTAACTCGAAAAGCATTGGTGTTGCATGTATGTCTAAGCGTGTAGCCTCAAAAGAGAACGCACAGGATAGTTTTCTCCCGAAAGAATATGTAGGAATACCACGTTATAAGGAAATACAGTGTTGCAGAGTAAAGACAAATACATACTTATTGGAAACACTTAAACTTAACGAGTAGAAATAACACATAGTACAAAATTAGCTTGTATCTCCTAAACAACACGTTATAACTCGAAAGGATTTCGTGTGGCTTGTACGTCTAAATGTGTACCCTCAAAAGAGAACCCACAGGAGAATTTTCTTTCGTCAAAATTTGTCAGAAAACCAAGTTTTAAGGAAATCGCGCATCATGCGAAATTATCTTGTTTTTCCTAAACAACACGTTGTAACTCGAAAAGCTTTGGTGTTGCATGTATGTCTAAGCATGTAGCCTCCAAAGAGAACACACAGGAGAGTTTTCTCTCAAAAGAATATGTAAGAATACCACGTTATAAAGAAATACAGTGTTGCAGAGTAAAGGCAAATACATACGTATTGGAAACACTTAAACTTTACGAGAAGAAATAACGCATCTAAAAAAATTAGCTTGTATCTCCTAAACAACACGTTGTATCTCAAAAAGATTTGGTGTGGCGTGTACATCTAAACGTGTAGCCTCAAAAGAGAACCCACAGGAGAATTTTCTTTCGTCAAAATTTGTCAGAAAACCACGTTTTATGGAAATCCTGCATCGTGCGAAATTATCTTTTTTTTTTCGGAAACAACACGTTGTAACTCGAAAAGCTTTGTTGTTGCATGTATGTCTAAGCGTGTAGCCTCAAAAGAGAATGCAAAGGAGAGTTTTGTCTCGAAAGAATATGT
The DNA here is from genome assembly GCF_947179515.1 of Apodemus sylvaticus. Taxonomy (NCBI): domain Eukaryota; kingdom Metazoa; phylum Chordata; class Mammalia; order Rodentia; family Muridae; genus Apodemus; species Apodemus sylvaticus. The sequence continues at coordinate 1,690,375 of NC_067474.1, read as the reverse complement.
AAGAATACCACGTTATTAGGAAACACAGTGTTGTAGAGTAAAGACACATACGTATTGGAAAAACTTTACGAGAAGAAATAAAGCATAGTACAAAATTAGCTTGTATCTCCTAAACAACACGTTGTAACTTACAAAGATTTGGTGTGGCCTGTACGTCTAAACGTGTAGCTTCAAAAGAGAACCCACAGGAGAATTTTCTTTCGTCAAAATTTTTCAGAAAACCACGTTTTATGGAAATCCCGCATCGTGCGCAATTATCTTCTTTTTCCTAAACAACACGTTGTAACTCTAAAAGCTTTGGTGTTGCGTCTGTGTCTAAGCGTGTAGCCTCAAAAGAGAACGCATAGGAGAGTTTTCTCTCAAAAGAGTATGTAAGAATACCACTTTATAAGGAAATACAGTGTTGCAGAGTAAAGGCAAATACGTATGTATTGGAAACACTTTATCAGAAGAAATAACGCAACGTACAAAATTAGCTTGTATCTCCTAAACAACAAGTTGTAACTCGAAAAGATTTGGTGTGACGTGTACGTCTAAACGTGTAGCCTCAAAAGAGAACCCACAGGAGAATTTTCCTTCGTCAAAACTTTTCAGAAAACCACGTTTTAAGGAAATCCCGCATCGTGAGAAATTATCTTGTTTTTCCTAAACAACACGTTGTAACTCTAAAAGCTTTGGTGTTGCGTCTGTGTCTAAGCGTGTAGCCTCAAAAGAGAACGCATAGGAGAGTTTTCTCTCAAAAGAGTATGTAAGAATACCACTTTATAAGGAAATACAGTGTTGCAGAGTAAAGGCAAATACGTATGTATTGGAAACACTTTATCAGAAGAAATAACGCAACGTACAAAATTAGCTTGTATCTCCTAAACAACAAGTTGTAACTCGAAAAGATTTGGTGTGACGTGTACGTCTAAACGTGTAGCCTCAAAAGAGAACCCACAGGAGAATTTTCCTTCGTCAAAACTTTTCAGAAAACCACGTTTTAAGGAAATCCCGCATCGTGAGAAATTATCTTGTTTTTCCTAAACAACACGTTGTAACTCGAAAAGCTTTGGTGTTGCGTGTATGTCTAAGCGTGTAGCCTCAAAAGAGAACGCACAGGAGAGTTTTTTCTCGATAGAATTGTAAGGATACCACGTTATAAGGAAATACAATGTTGCAGAATAAAGACAAATACGTATGTATTGGAAACCCATAAACTTTACGAGATGAAATAAAGCATCGTACAAAATTAGCTTGTATCTCCTAAACAACACATTGTAACTAGAAAAGATTTGGTGTGGCGTGTACGTCTAAACGTTTAGCCTCAAAAGAGAACCCACAGGAGAATTTTCTTTCATCAAAATTTTTCAGAAAACCACGTTTTAAGGAAATCCCGCATCGTGAAAAATTATCTTGTTCTTCCTAAACAACACGTTTTAACTCGAAAAGCTTTGGTGTAGGGTGTATGTCTAAGCGTGCAGCCTCAAAAGAGAATGCACAGGAGAGTTTTCTCTCGAAAGAATATGTAAGAATACCACGTTATAAGGAAACATATTGCTGCAGAGTAAAGACGTATACGTACTTATTGGAAACACATTATGAGAAGAAATAGCACATGGTACAAAATTAGCTTGTATCTCCAAAACAACACGTGGTAACTCAAAAAGATTTGGTGTGGCGTGTACGTCTGAACATGTAGCCTCAAAAGAGAACCCACAGGAGAATTTTCTTACGTCAAAATTTGTCAGAAAACCACGTTTTAAGGAAATCCCGCATCGGGAGAAATTATCTTGTTTTTCCTAATCAACACGTTGTAACTCGAAAAGCTTTGGTGTTGCGTGTATGTCTAAGCGTGTAGCTTCCAAAGAGAAGGCACAGGATAGTTTTCTCTCGAAAGAATATGTAAGAATACCACGTGATAAGGAAATACAGTGTTGCAGAGTAAAGACAAATACGTACTTATTGGAAACACTTTACAAGAAGAAATAACGCATCATGCAAAATTAGCTTGTATCTCCTAAACAACACGCTGTAACTCGAAAAGATTTGGTGTGGCGTGTACGTCTTAACGTGTAGCCTCAAAAGAGAACCCACAGGAGAGTTTTCTTTTGTCAAAATTTGTCAAAAACCACGTTTTAAGGAAATCCCGCATCGTGCGAAATTATCTTGTTTTTCCTAAACAACATGTTGTAACTCGAAAAGCATTGGTGTTGCGTGTATGTCTAAGCGTGTAGCCTCAAAAGAGAACGCACAGGATAGTTTTCTCCCGAAAGAATATGTAGGAATACCACGTTATAAGGAAATACAGTGTTGCAGAGTAAAGACAAATACATACTTATTGGAAACACTTAAACTTAACGAGTAGAAATAACACATAGTACAAAATTAGCTTGTATCTCCTAAACAACACGTTATAACTCGAAAGGATTTGGTGTGGCTTGTACGTCTAAACGTGTACCCTCAAAAGAGAACCCACAAGAGAATTTTCTTTCGTCAAAATTTGTCAGAAAACCATGTTTTAAGGATATCCCGCATCGTGCGAAATTATCTTGTTTTTCCTAAACAACACGTTGTAACTCGAAAAGCTTTGTTGTTGCGTGTATGTCTATGCGTGTAGCCACTTAAGAGAATGCACAGGAGATTTTTCTCTCCAAAGAACATGTAAGAATACCACGTTATAAGGAAATACAGTGTTTCAGAGTAAAGGCAAATACTTATTGGAAACACTTTACGAGAAGAAATAACGCATCGTAAAAAATTAGCTTGTATCTCCTAAACAACACGTGGTAACTCGAAAGGATTTGGTGTGGCATGCACTTCTAAACGTGAAGCCTCAAAAGAGAACCCACAGGAGAATTTTCTTTCGTCAAAATTTGTCAGAAAACCACGTTTTAAGGAAATCCCGCATCGTGTGAAATTATCTTCTTTTTCATAAACAACACGTTGTAACTCGAAAAGCTTTGGTGTTGTGTGTATGTCTAAGCGTGTAGCCCAAAAGAGAACGCACAGGAGACGTTTCCCTCAAAAGAATATGTAAGAATACCATGTTATAAGGAAATACAGTGTTGCAGAGTAAAGACAAATAAGTACGTATTGGGAAACTTTACGAGCAGAAGTAACACATCTTACAAAATTAGCTTCTATCTCCAAAACAACATGTTGTAACTCGAAAAGATTTGATGTTCCGTGTACGTCTAAATGTGTAGCCTCAAAAGAGAACCCACAGGAGAATTTTCTTTCTTCAAAATTTTTCAGAAAACCATGTTTTAAGGAAATCCCGCATCGTGCGAAATCATCTTCTTTTTCCTAAGCAACATGTTGTAACTCGAAAAGCTTTGGTGTTGCGTGTATGTGTAAGCGTGGAGCCTCAATAGAGAACGCACAGGAGAGTTTTCTCTTGAAAGAATATGTAAGAATACCACGTTATAAGGAAATACAATTTTGCAGAGTAAAGACAAATAAGTACATATTGGAAACACTTTACAAGAAGAAATAACGCATCGTAAAAAATTAGCTTGTATCTCCTAAACAACACGTTGTAACTCGAAAAGATTTGGTGTGACGTGTACGTCTAAGCGTGTAGCCTCAAAAGGGAACCCACAAGAGAATTTTCTTTCATCAAAATTTGTCAGTAACCACGTTTTAAGGATATATCGCATCGTGCGAAATTATCTTGTTTTCCTAAATAACACGTTATAACTCAAAAATCTTTGGTGTTGCGTGTATGTCTAAGTGTGTAACCTCAAAAGAGAACGCACAGGATAGTTTTCTCTAGAAAGAATATGTAAGAATACCACGTTATAAGGAAATACAATGTTGCAGAGTAAAGACAAATACGTATGTATTGGAAACACTTCACGAGAAGAATTAACGCATCGTAAAAAATTAGCTTGAATCTCCTAAACAACACGTTGTAACTCGAAAAGATTTGGTGTGGCATGTACGTCTAAACGTGTAGCCTCAAAAGAGAACCTACAGGAGAATTTCATTTCTTCAAAAATTTTCAGAAAATCACGTTTTAAGGAAATCCCGCATCGTGCGAAATCATCTTCTTTTTCCTAAACAACATGTTGTAACTCGAAAAGCTTTGGTGTTGCGTGTATGTGTAAGCGTGGAGCCTCAAAAGAGAAGGCAAAGGAGAGTTTTCTCTCGAAAGAGTATGTAAGAATACCACGTTATAAGGAAATACAATTTTGCAGAGTAAAGACAAATAAATACATATTGGAAACACTTTACGAGAAGAAATAACGCATCGTTCAAAATTACCTTGTATCTCCTAAACAACACGTTGTAACTTGAAAAGATTTGGTGTGACGTGTACGTCTAAAAGTATAGCCTCAAAAGAGAACCCACAGGAGAATTTTATTTCATCAAAATTTGTCAGAAACCACGTTTTAAGGAAATCTCGCATCGTGCGAAATTATCTTGTTTTTCCTAAACAACACGTTGTAACTCGAAAACCTTTGGTGTTGCGTGTATGTCTAAGCCTGTAGCCTCAAAAGAGAACTCACAGGAGAGTTTTCTCTCGAAAGAATATGTAAAAATACCACGTTATAAGGAAATACAGTGTTGCAGAGTAAAGACAAATAGTATTGGAAACACTTTAAGAGAAGAAATAATGCATCGTACAAAATTAGCTTGTATCTCCTAAACAACACGTTGTTACTCGAAAAGATTTGGTGTGGCTCGTACCTCTACATGTGTAGCCTCAAAAGAAAATCCACAGGAGAACTTTCTTTCGTCAACATTTTTCAGACAACTACGTTTTATGGAAATCTCACATCGTGCGAAATTATCTTGTTTTTCCTAAACAGCACATTGTAACTCGAAAAGCTTTGGCGTTGCGTGTATGTCTAAGTGTGTAGCCTCTAAAGAGAACGCACAGTAGAGTTTTCTCTCCAAAGAATATGTAAGAATACCACGTTATAAGGAAATAAAGTGTTGCAGAGTAAAGACAAATACGTACATATTGGAAACACTTTACGAGAAGAAATAACGCATCATACAAAATTAGGTTGTATCTCCTAAACAACACGTGGTAACTCGAAAGGAATTGGTGTGTCGTGTACGTCTAAACATGTAGCCTCAAAAGAAAACCCACTGAAGAATTTTTTTTCGTCAAATTTTTCAGAAAACTACGTTTTAAGGAAATCCTGCATCGTGCGAAATTATCATGTTTTTCATAAACAACACGTTGTAACTCGAAAAGGTTTGGTGTTGCCTCTTTGTCTAAGTGTGTAGCCGCAAAAGTGAAAGCACGGGATAGTTTTCTCTCGAAAGAATATGTAAGAATACCACGTATTAAGGAAATACAGTGTTGCAGAGTAAAGACAAATATGTAAGTCTTGGAAACACTTTATGAGAATAATTAACACATCCTACAAAATTAGCTTGTATCTCCGAAACAACACGTTGTAACTCGAAAAGATTTGGTGTGGCATGTTCGTCTAAACGTGTAGCCTCAAAAGAGAACCCACAGGAGAATTTTCTTTCGTCAAAATTTTTCAGAAAACCACACTTCAAGGAAATCCCGCATCGTGCGAAATCATCTTCTTTTTCCTAAACAACATGTTGTAACTCGAAAAGCTTTGGTGTTGCGTGTATGTGTAAGCGTGTAGCCTCAAAAGAGAAGGCACAGGAGAGTTTTCTCTTGAAAGATTATGTAAGAATACCACGTTATAAGGAAATACAATTTTGCAGAGTAAAGACAAATAAGTACATATTGGAAACCCTTTACGAGAAGAAATAACACATCGTACAAAATTAGCTTGTATCTCCTAAACAACACGTTGTAACTCGAAAAGATTTGGTGTAACATGTACGTCTAAAGGTGTAGACTCAACAGAGAACCCACAAGAGAATTTTCTTTCATCAAAATTTGTCAGAAACCAGGTTTTAAGGAAATCTCGCATCGTGCGAAATTATCTTGTTTTTCCTAAACAACACATTGTAACTCGAAAAGCTTTGGTGTTGCGTGTGTGTCTAAGCGTGTAACCTCAAAAGAGAACGCACAGGATAGTTTTATTTCGAAAGAATATGTAAGAATACCACGTTATAAAGAAATACAATGTTGCAGAGTAAAGACAAATACGTACTGGAAACACTTTACGAGACGAATTAACGCATCGAAAAAATTAGCTTGTATCTCCTAAACAACACATTGTAACTCGAAAAGATTTGGTATGGCATGTACGTCTAAACGTGTAGCCTTGAAAGAGAACCCACAGGAGAATTTTCTTTCTTCAAAATTTTTCAGAAAACCACGTTTTAAGGAAATCCCGCATCATGCGAAATCATCTTCTTTTTCCTAAATAACAGGTTGTAACTCGAAAAGCTTTGGTGTTGCGTGTATGTGTAAGTGAGGAGCCTCAAAAGAGAAGGCACAGGAAAGTTTTCTCTCGAAAGAATATGCAAGAATACCACGTTATAAGGAAATACAATTTTGCAGAGTAAAGACAAATAAGTACTTATTGGAAACACTTTAGGAGAAGAAATAACGCATCGTACAAAATTAGCTTGTATCTCCTAAACAACACGTTGTAACTTGAAAGGATTTGGTGTGACGTGTATGTCTCAACGTGTAGCCTCAAAAGAGAACCCATGAAGATCCAGAAATGAAACCACACACCTATGGCCACTTGATCCTCGACAAAGAGGCTGAAAACATCCAATGGAAAAAAGATAGCCTTTTCAACAAATGGTGCTGGTTCAACTGGAGGTCAGCATGCAGAAGAATGCGACTTGATCCATCCTTGTCTCCTTGTACTAAGCTCAAATCCAAATGGATCAAGGACCTCCACATAAAGCCAGACACTCTGAAGCTAATAGAAAAGAAACTGGGGAAGACCCTTGAGGACATCGGTACAGGGAGAAAGTTTCTGAACAGAACACCAATAGCGTATGCTCTAAGAGCAAGAATTGACAAATGGGACCTCATAAAGTTACAAAGTTTCTGTAAGACAAAGGACACCATCAAGAGGACAAATCGGCAACCAACAAATTGGGAAAAGATCTTCACCAATCCTACATCAGATAGAGGGCTAATATCCAATATATATAAAGAACTCAAGAAGTTAGACTCCAGAAAACCGAACAATCCTATTAAAAAATGGGGTACAGAGTTAAACAAAAATTCACACCTGAAGAACTTCGGATCGCGGAGAAGCATCTTAAAAAATGCTCAACTTCATTAGTCATTAGGGAAATGCAAATCAAAACAACCCTGAGATTTCATCTTACACCAGTCAGAATGGCTAAGATTAAAAATTCAGGAGACAGCAGGTGTTGGAGAGGGTGTGGAGAAAGAGGAACACTCCTCCACTGCTGGTGCGGCTGCAAATTGGTACAACCACTCTGGAAATCAGTCTGGCGGTTCCTCCGAAAACTGGGCACCTCACTTCCAGAAGATCCTGCTATACCACTCCTGGGCATATACCCAGAGGATTCCCCACCATATAATAAGGATACATGCTCTACTATGTTCATAGCAGCCCTATTTATAATTGCCAGATGCTGGAAAGAACCCAGGTATCCCTCAACAGAAGAGTGGATACAAAAAATGTGGTATATCTACACAATGGAGTACTATTCAGCCATTAGAAACAATGAATTCATGAAATTCTTAGGCAAATGGATGGAGCTAGAGAACATCATACTAAGTGAGGTAACCCAGACTCAAAAGGTGAATCATGGTATGCACTCACTAATATGTGGTTATTAACCTAGAAAACTGGAATACCCGAAAAATAATCCACACATCAAATGAGGTACAAGGAGAAAGGAGGACTGGCCCCTGGTTCTGGAGAGACTCAGTGAAACAGTATTCGGCAAAACCAGAACAGGGAAATGGGAAGGGGTGGGTGGGAGGACAGGGAAAGAGAAGGGGACTTAAGGGACTTTCGGGGAGTGGGGGGCTAGAAAAGGGGAAACCATTTGAAATGTAAATAAATTATATCGAATAAAAAAAAAGAGAACCCACAGGAGAACTTTCTTTCGTCAAATTTTTTCAGAAAACCACGTTTTATGGAAATCTCGCATCGTGTGAAATTATCTTGTTTTTTCTAAACAACACGTTGTAACTCGAAAAGCTTTGGTGTTGCGTGTATGTCTAAGCGTGTAGCCCAAAAGAGAATGCACAGGAGAGTTTTCCCTCGAAAGAATATGTAAGAATACCACGTTATAAGGAAATACAGTGTTGCAGAGTAAAGACAAATACTTATGTATTGGAAACACTTTACGAGAAGAAATAACGCATCGTACAAAATTAACTTGCATCTCCTAAACAACAAGTTGTAACTCAAAAAGATTTGGTGTGGCATGTACGTCTAAACCTGTAGCCTCAAAAGACAATGCACAGGAGAACTTTCTTTCGTCAAAATTTGTCAGAAAACCACGTTTTAAGGATATCTGCATCGTGCAAAATTATCTTGTTTTTCCTAAACAACACGTTGTAACTCGAAAAGCTTTGGTGTTGCGTGTATGTGTGAGCATGTAGCCTCTAAAGAGAATGCACAGGAAAGTTTTCTCTCGCAAGAACATGTAAGAATTCAACATTATAAGGAAATACAATGTTGCAGAGTAAAGACAAATACGTAAGTTTGGAAACACTTTACGAGAAGAAATAAAGCATCGTACAAAATTAGCTTGTATCTCCTAAACAACACGTGGTAACTCGATAGGATTCGGTGTGGCGTGTACCTCTAAATGTGTAGCGTCAAAAGAGTACCCACAGGAGAATTTTCTTTCGTCAAAATTTGTCAGAACACCACGTTTTAAGGAAATCCCGCATCGTGCGAAATTATCTTGTTTTTCATAAACAACAAGTTGTAACTCGAAAAGCTTTGATGTTGCCTGTATGTCTAAGTGTGTAGCCTCAAAAGGGAACGCACAGGATAGTTTTCTATCAAAAGAATATGTAAGAATACCACGTTATAAGGATATACAATGTTGCAGAGTAAAGACAAATACGTATGTGTTGGAAACACTTTACAAGAAGAATAAACACATCGTAAAAAATTAGCTTGTATCTCCTAAACAACACGTTGTAACTCGACAAGATTTGGTGTGGCATGTACGTCTAAATGTGTAGCCTCAAAAGAGAACCCACAGGAGAATTTTCTTTTGTCAAAATTTTTCAGAAAACGACGTTTTAAGGAAATCCCGCATCATGCGAAATCATCTTCTTTTTCCTAAACAACATGTTGTAACTCGAAAAGCTTTGGTGTTGCGTGTATGTGTAAGTGTGGAGCCTCAAAAGAGAAAGCACAGGAGAGTTTTCTCTCGAAAGAATATGCAAGAATACCACGTTATAAGGAAATACAATTTTGCAGAGTAAAGACAAATAAGTACTTATTGGAAACACTTTATGAGAAGAAATAACTCATCATACAAAATTAGCTTGTATCTCCTAAACAACACGTTGTAACTTGAAAAGATTTGGTGTGACGTGTATGTCTCAACGTGTAGCCTCAAAAGAGAACCCACAGGAGAACTTTCTTTCGTCAAATTTTTTCAGAAAACCACGTTTTATGGAAATCTCGCATCGTGCGAAATTATCTTGTTTTTCCTAAACAACACGTTGTAACTCGAAAAGCTTTGGCGTTGCGTGTATGTCTAAGCGTGTAGCCCAAAAGAGAATGCACAGGAGAGTTTTCCCTCGAAAGAATATGTAAGAATACCACGTTATAAGGAAATACAGTGTTGCAGAGTAAAGACAATTAAGTACATATTGGACACACTTTATGAGAAGAAATAACGCATCGTACAAAATTAACTTGTATCTCCTAAACAACACGTTGTAACTCGAAAAGCTTTGGTGTTGCGTGTATGTCTAAGCGTGTAGCATCAAAAGAGAACTCACAGGAGAGTTTTCTCTTGAAAGAATATGTAAGAATACCACGTTATAAGGAAATACAGTGTTGTAGTGTAAAGACAAATACTTATGTATTGGAAACACTTTACAAGAAGAAATAACGCATCGTAAAAAATTTGCTTGTATCTCCTAAACAACAGGTTGTAACTCAAAAAGATTTGGTGTGGCATGTATGTCTAAACCTGTAGCCTCAAAAGACAATGCACAGGAGAACTTTCTTTCGTCAAAATTTGTCAGAAAACCACGTTTTAAGGATATCTGCATCGTGCAAAATAATCTTGTTTTTCCTAAACAACACGTTGTAACTCGAAAAGCTTTGGTGTTGCGTGTATGTGTGAGCATGTAGCCTCTAAAGAGAATGCACAGGAAAGTTTTCTCTCGCAAGAACATGTAAGAATTCAACATTATAAGGAAATACAGTGTTGCAGAGTAAAGACAAATACGCAAGTTTGGAAACACTTTACGAGAAGAAATAAAGCATCGTACAAAATTAGCTTGTATCTCCTAAACAACACGTAGTAACTCGATAGGATTTGGTGTGGCGTGTACCTCTAAACGTGTAGCATCTAAAGAGTACCCACAGGAGAATTTTCTTTCGTCAAAATTTGTCAGAACACCACGTTTTAAGGAAATCCCGCATCGTGCGAAATTATCTTGTTTTCCATAAACAACACGTTGTAACTCGAAAAGCTTTGGTGTTGCCTGTATGTCTAAGTGTGTAGCCTCAAAAGGGAACGCACAGGATAGTTTTCCCTCGAAGGAATATGTAAGAATACCACGTTATAAGGAAATATAATGTTGCAGTGTAAAGACAAATATGTACTTATTGGAAACACTTTATGAGAAGAATTAACGCATCGTAAAAAATTAGCTTATATCTCCTAAACAACACGTTGTAATTCGAAAAGATTTGGTGTGGCTCGTACCTCTACACGAGTAGCCACAAAAGAGAACCCACAGGAGAACTTTCTTTCGTCAAAATTTTTCAGAAAATCACATTTTATGGAAATCTCGCATCGTGCTAAATTATCTTGTTTTTCCTAAACAACACATTGTAACTCGAAAAGCTTTGGCGTTGCGTGTTTGTCTAAGCGTGTCCCCTCAAAAGAGAACGCACAGGAGAGTTTTCCCTCGAAATAATATGTAAGAATACTATGTTATAAGGAAATACAGTGTTGCAGATTAAAGACAAATAAGTACGTATTGGAAACACTTTATGAGAAGAAATAATGCATCGTACAAAATTAGCTTGTATCTCCTAAACAACATGTGGTAACTCGAAAGGATTTGGTGTGGCATGTACGTCTAAACGTGTAGCCTCAAAAGAGAACCCACAGGAGAATTTTCTTTATTCAAAATTTTTCAGAATACCACGTTTTAAGGAAATCCCACATCGTGCGAAATCATCTTCTTTTTCCTAAACAACATGTTGTAACTCGAAAAGCTATGGTGTTGCCTGTATGTGTAAGCGTGGAGCCTCAAAAGAGAAGGCACTGGAGAGTATTCTCTCGAAAGAATATGTAAGAATACCACATTATAAGGAAATACAATTTTGCAGAGTAAAGACCAATAAGTACATATTGGAAACACTTTACGAGAAGAAATAATGCATCTTACAAAATTATCTTGTATCTCCTAAACAACACGTTGTAACTCAAAAAGATTTGTTGTGACGTGTACGTCTAAAAGTGTAGCCTCAAACGAGAACCCACAGGAGAATTTTCTTTCATCAAAATTTGTCAGAAACCACGTTTTAAGGAAGTCTCGCATCGTGCGAAATTATCGTGTTTTTCCTAAACAACACGTTGTAACTCGAAAAGCTTTGGTGTTGCGTGGATGTCTACGCGTGTAGCTTCAAAGGAGAACGCACAGGAGAGTTTTCTCTCGAAAGAATATGTAAGAATACCACGTTATAAGGAAATACAGTGTTGCAGAGTAAAGACAACTACGTACGTATTGGAAACACTTTAAGAGAAGAAATATCGCATCCTAGAAAATTAGCTTGTATCTCCTAAACAACACATAGTAACTCGAAAAGATTTGGTGTGGCTCGTACCTCTACACGTGCAGCCTCAATAGAGAACCCACAGGAGAACTTTGTTTCGTCAAAATTTTTCAGAAAACCACGTTTAATGGAAATCTCGTATCGTGCGAAATTATCTTGTTTTTCCTAAACAACACGTTGTAACTCCAAAAGCTTTGGCGTTGCGTGTTTGTCTAAGCGTGTAACCTCAAAAGAGAATGCACAGGATTGTTTTCCCTCGAAAGAATATGTAAGAATACCACGTTATAAGGAAATACAGTGTTGCAGAGTAAAGACAAATAAGTACGTATTGGAAACACTATATGAGAAGAAATAACGCATTGTAAAATATTTGCTTGTATCTCCTAAACAACACGTCATAACTCAAAAATATTTCGTGTGGCTCGTATGTCTACACGTTTAGCCTCAAAAGAGAACCCACAGGAGAACTTTCTTTCTTGAAAATTTGTCAGAAAACCACGTTTAAGGAAATCCCGCATCGTGCAAAATTATCTTGTTTTTCCTAAGCAACACGTTGTAACTCGAAAAGCTTTGGTGTTGCGTGTATGTCTGAGCATGTAGCCTCTAAAGAGAATGCACAGGAGAGTTTTCTCTCGAAAGAACATGTAAGAATACAACGTTATATGGAAATACAGTGTTGCAGAGTAAAGACTAATACGTACATATTGGAAACACTTTACGAGAAGAAATAACGCATCATACAAAATTAGCTTGTATCTCCTAAACAACACGTGGTAACTCGAAAGGATTTGGTGTGGCGTGTACATCTAAACGTGTAGCCTCAAAAGAGAACCCACAGGAGAATTTTCTTTCGTCAAAATTTGTCAGAAAACCACGTTTTATGGAAATCTCGCATCATGCCAAATTATCTTGTTTTTCCTAAACAACACATTGTAACTCGAAAAACTTTGGCGTTGCATGTTTGTCTAAGCGTGTAGCCTCAAAAGAGAATGCACAGGAGAGTTTTCCCTCGAAATAATATGTAAGAATACCACGTTATAAGGAAATACAGTGTTGCAGAGTAAAGACAAATAAGTACGTATCGGAAACACTTTACAAGAAGAAATAACGCATCGTAAAAAATTAGCTTGTATCTCCTAAACAACACGTGGTAACTCGAAAGGATTTGGTGTGGCATGTACGTCTAAATGTGTAGCCTCAAAAGAGAACCCACAGGAGAATTTTCTTACTTTAAAATTTTTCAGAACACCTCGTTTTAAGGAAATGCCGCATCGTGCGAAATCATCTTCTTTTTCCTAAACAACATGTTGTAACTCGAAAAGCTTTGGTGCTGCGTGTATGTGTAAACGTGTAGCCTCAAAAGAGAAGGCACAGGAGAATTTTCTCTCGAAAGAATATTTAAGAATATCACGTTATAAGGAAATACAATTTTGCAGAGTAAAGACAAATAAGTACATATTGGAAACACTTTACGAGAAGAAATAACGCATCGTAGTAAATTAGCTTGTATCTCCTAAACAACACGTTGTAACTCGAAAAGATTTGGTGTGACCTGTAAGTCTAAAAGTGTAGCCTCAAACGAGAACCGACAGGAGAATCTTCTTTCATCAAAATTTGTCAGAAACCACGTTTTAAGGAAATCTCACATCGTACGAAATTATGTTGTTTTTCCTAAACAACACGTTGTAACTCGAAAAGCTTTTGTGTTGCGTGTATGTGTAAGCGTGTAGCCTCAAAAGAGAAGGCACAGGAGAATTTTCTCTCGAAAGAAGATGTAAGAATATCACGTTATAAGGAAATACAAATTTGCAGAGTAAAGACAAATAAGTACATATTGGAAACACTTTACGAGAAGAAATAACGCATCATACAAAATTAGCTTGTATCTCCTAAACAACACGTTGTAACTGGAAAAGATTTGGTGTGACGTGTAAGTCTAAAAGTGTAGCCTCAAACGAGAACCCACAGGAGAATCTTCTTTCATCAAAATTTGTCAGAAACCAAGTTTTAAGGAAATCTCGCATCGTAAGAAATTATCTTGTTTTTCCTAAACAACACGTTGTAACTCGAAAAGCTTTGGTGTTGCGTGTATGTCTAAGCGTGTAGCCTCAAAAGAGAGCACACAGGAGAGTTTTCGCTCGAAAGAATATGTAAGAATACCACGTTATAAGGAAATACTGTGTTGCAGAGTAAAGACAAACACTATTGGAAACACTTTAAGAGAAGAAATAAGGCAACGAAAAAATTAACTTGTATCTCCTAAACAACAAGTTGTAACTCGAAAAGATTTGGTGTGACTCGTACCTCTACACGTGTAGTCTCAAAAGAGAACCCACAGGAGAACTTTGTTTCGTCAAAATTTTTCAGAAAACCACGTTTTATGGAAATCTCGCATCCTGTGAAATTATCTTGTTTTTCCTAAACAACACATTGTAACTCGAAAAGCTTTGGCGTTGCGTGTATGTCTAAGCGTATGGCCTCTAAAGAGAACGCACAGGAGAGTTTTCTATTGAAAGAATATGTAAGAATACAACGTTATAAGGAAATACAGTGTTGCAGAGTAAAGACAAATACGTACTTATTGGAAACACTTTACGAGAAGAAATAACGAATCATACAAAATTAGCTTGTATCTCCTAAACAACACGTGGTAAATCGAAAGAATTTGGTGTGGCGTGTACGTCTAAACGTGTAGCCTCAAAAGAGAACCCACTGAAGAATTTTCTTTCGTCAAAATGTTTCAGAAAACTACGTTTTAAGGAAATCCCGCATCATGCGAAATTATCTTGTTTTTCATAAACAACACGTTGTAACTCGAAAAGCTTTGGTGTTGCCTGTATGTCTAAGTGTGTAGCCTAAAAAGGGAACGCACAGGATAGTTTTCTCTTGAAAGAATATATAAGAATACCACGTTATAAGGAAATACAGTGTTGCAGAGTAAAGACAAGTACTTACATATTGGAAACACTTTACGAGAAGAAGTAACGCATCTTACAAAATTATGCTTGTATCTCCGAAACAACATGTTGTAACTCGAAAAGATTTGGTGTGGCATGTACGTCTAAACGTGTAGCCTCAAAAGAGAACCCACAGGAGAATTTTCTTTCGTCAAAATTTTTCAGAAAACCTCGTTTTAAGGAAATCCTGCATCGTGCGAAATCATCTTCTTTTTCCTAAACAACATGTTGTAACTCGAAAAGATTTGGTGTTGCGTGTATGGGTAAGCGTGGATCCTCAAAAGAGAAGGCACAGGAGAGTTTTCTCTCGAAAGAATATGTAAGAATACCACGTTATAAGGAAATACAATTTTGCAGAGTATAATGTGGTATTCTTACATATTCTTTCGAGAGAAAACTCTCCTGTGCGTTCTCTTTGGAGGCTACACGCTTAGACATTCACGCAACACCAAACTTTTCGAGTTACAACGTGTTGATTAGGAGATACAAGCTAATTTTACATGATGCGTTATTTCTTCTCCTAAAGTGTTTCCAATAAGTACATATTTGTCTATACTCTGCAACACTGTATTTCCTAATAACGTGGTATTCTCACATATACTTTCGAGAGAAAACTATCCTGTGCGTTCTCTTTGGAGGCTACACGCTTAGACATACACGCACCACCAAAGCTTTTCAAGTTACAACGTGTTGATTAGGAAAAACAGGATAATTTCGCACGATGCGGGATTTCCTTAAAAGGTGGTTTTCTGACAAATTTTGATGTAAGTAAATTCTCCTGTGGGTTCTCTTTTGAGGCTACACAATTAGACGTGCACGCCACACCAAATCTTTTTGAGTTACCACGTGTTGTTTAGGAGATACAAGCAAATTTTGTACCATGCATTATTTCTTCTCATAATATGTTTCCAATACGTATGTATTTGTCTTTACTCTGCAGCAATATATTTCCTTATAACGTGGTATTCTTACATATTCTTTCGAGGGAAAACTCTCCTGTGCATTCTCTTTTGAGGCTACACGCTTACACATACACCCAACACCAAAGCTTTTCGAGTTACAATGTTTTGTTTATGAAAAACAAGATAATTGCGCACAATGCGGGATTTCCTTAAAACCTGGTTTTCTGACAAATTTTGACGAAAGAAAATTCTCCTGTGGGTTTTCTTTTGAGGCTACATGTTTAGACGTACACGCCACACCAAATCTTTTCGAGTTACAACGTGTTGTTTAGGAGATACAAGCTAATTTTGTACGATGCGTTATTTCTTCTCCTAAAGTGTTTCCAATACGTACGTATTTGTCTTTACAACACTGTATTTCCTTATAACATGGTATTCGTACATATTCTTTCGAGAGAAAACTCTCCTGTGCATTCTCTTTTGAGGCTACACGCTTAGACATACACGCAACACCAAAGCATTTCGAGTTAGAACGTGTTGTTTAGGAAAAACAAGATAATTTCGCACGATGCAGGAATTCCTTAAAACGTGGTTTTCTGACAAATTTTGAGGAAATAAAATTCTCCTGTGGGTTTTCATTTGAGGCTAAACGTTTAGACGTACACGCCACACCAAATGTTTTCGAGTTACAACGTGTTCTTTAGGAGATACAAGCTAATTTTTTACGATGCTTTATATCTTCTTGTAAAGTTTAAGTGTTTCCAAAAGGAACGTATTTATCTTTAATTTACCACAATATATTTCCTTATAACGTGGTATTCTTACATACTCGTTCGAGAGAAATCTCTCCTGTGCGTTCTCTTTTGAGGCTACATGCTTCGACATACACGCAACACCAAAGATTTTCGAGTTACAATGTGTTGTTTAGGAAAAACAAGATAGTTTCGCATGATGCGGGATTTCCTTAATAAGTGGTTTTCTGACAAATTTTGACGAAAGAAAATTCTCCTGTGGGTTCTCTTTTGAGGCTACACGTTTAGACGTACATGCCACACCAAATCTTTTCGAGTTACAACGAGTTGTTTAGGAGATACAAACTAATTTTTTACGATGCGTTATTTCTTCTCATAGAGTGTTCAAATACATATGTATTTGTCTTTACTCTGCAAAACTGTATTTCCTTATAATGTGGTATTCTTACATGTTCTTTCGAGAGAAAACTCTCCTGTGCGTTCTCTTTTGAGGCTACACGCTTAGACATACACGCAACATCAAAGCTTTTCGAGATACAACGTGTAGTTTAGGAAAAACAAGATATAATTTCGCACGATGAGTGATTTCCTTAAAACATGGATTTCTGACAAATTTTACGAACAAAAATTCTCCTGTGGGTTCTCTTTTGAGGCTTCATGTTTAGACGTACACGCCACACCAAATCTTTTCGAGTTACAATGTGTTGTTTAGGAGATACAAGCTAATTTTGTACGATGCGTTCTTTCTTCTCATAAAGTTTTTCCAATAAGTATTTGTCTTTACTCTGCAACACTGTATTTCCTTATAACGTGGTATTCTTACATATTTTTTCGAGAGAAAACTCTCCTGTGCGTTCTCATTTGAGGCTACACGCTGAGACATACACGCAACAGCAAAGCTTTTCGAGTTACAACGTGTTGTTTAGGAAGAACAAGATAATTTCTCACGATGCGGGATTTCCTTAAAACGTGGTTTTCTGACAAATTTTGACGAGAGAAAATTCTCCTGTCGGTTCTCTTTTGAGGCTAAATGTTTAGACGTACACGCCACACCAAAGCTCTTTGAGTTGCAACTTGTTGTTTAGGAGATACAAGCTAATTTTTTTACAATGAATTATTTCTTCTCGTAAAGTTTAAGTGTTTCCAATACGTATGTATTTGCCTCTACTCTGCAACACTGTATTTCCTTATAACGTGGTATTCTTACATATTCTTTCGAGAGAAAACTCTCCTGTGCGTTCTTTTTGGAGGCTACACACTTAGACATTCACGCAACACGAAAGCTTTTCGAGGTACAACGTGTTGTTTATGAAAAACAAGATAATTTCGCATGATGCGGGATTTCCTTAAAACGTGGTTTTCTGACAAATTTGACGAAAGAAAATTCTCCTGTGGGTTCTCTTTTGAGGATTCACGTTTAGACGTACACGCCACACCAAATCCTTTTGAGTTCTAACGTGTTGTTTAGGATATACAAGCTAATTTTGTACTATGTGTTATTTCTTCTCGTAAAGCTTAAGTGTTTCCAATATGTATGTATTTGTCTTTACTCTGCAACACTGTATTTCCTTATAACATAGTATTCCTACTTTTGTTTCGGGAGAAAACTCTCCCGTGCGTTCTCTTTTGAGGCTACACGTTTAGACGTACACGCCACACCAAATCTTTTTGAGTTACAACTTGTTGTTTAGGAGATACAAGCTAATTTTTTAACGATGAATTATTTCTTCTCGTAAAGTTTAAGTGTTTCCAATATGTATATATTTGCCTCTACGCTGCAACACTGGATTTCCTTATAACGTGGTATTCTTACATATTCTTTCGAGAGAAAACTCTCCTGTGCATTCTCTTTGGAGGCTACACGCTTAGACATATACGCAACACCAAAGCTTTTCGAGTTACAACGTGTTTTTTAGGAAAAACAAGATAATTTCGCATGATGTGGGATTTCCTTAAAACGTGGTTTTCTGACAAATTTTGATGAAAGAAAATTCTCCTGTGGGTTCTCTTTTGAGGCTACACGTTTAGACATACACGCCACACCAAATCCTTTCGAGTTATAACGTGTTGTTTAGGGTATACAAACTAATTTTTACTATGTGTTATTTCTTCTCGTAAAGCTTAAGTGTTTCCAATAAGTATGCATTTGTCTTTACTCTGCAACACTGTATTTCCTTATAACATGGTATTCCTACATATTCTTTCGGAAGAAAACTCTCCTGTGCGTTCTCTTTTGAGGCTACACGCTTAGACATACACGCACCACCAAAGCTTTTCGAGTTACATGTTGTTTAGGAAAAACAAGATAATTTCGCACGATGCGGTATTTCCTTAAAACGTGGTTTTCTGACAAATTTTGACGAAAGAAAACTCTCCTGTGGGTTCTCTTTTGAGGCTACACGTTTAGACATACACGCCACACCAAATCTTGTCGAGTTACAACGTGTTGTTTAGTAGATACAAGCTAATTTTGCATGATGCGTTATTTCTTCTCCTAAAGTGTTTCCAATAAGTACATATTTGTCTAAATTCTGCAACACTGTATTTCCTTATAACGTGGTATTCTTACATATTCTTTGGAGAGAAAACTATCCTGTGCATTCTCTTTGGAGGCTACATGCTTAGACATACACGCACCACCAAAGCTTTTCGAGTTACAACGTGTTGATTAGGAAAAACAAGATAATTTTGCACGATGCGGGATTTCCTTAAAACGTGGTTTTCTAACAAATTTTGACGAAAGAAAACTCTCCTGTGGGTTCTCTTTTGAGGCTACACTTTTAGACGTACACGCCACACCAACTCTTTTCGAGTTACAACGTGTTGTTTAGGACATACAAGCTAGTTTTGCAAGATGCGTTATTTCTCTCATAAAGTGCTCCCATTACATACGTATTTTCTTTACTCTGCCACACTGTATTTCCTTATAACGTGGTATTCTTACATATTCTTTCAAGAGAAAACTCTCCTGTGCGTTCTCTTTGGAGGCTACAGGCTTAGACATTCACGCAACACCAAAGCTTTTCGAGTTACAACGTGTTGTTTAGGAAAAACAAGATAATTTCGCATGATGCGGGATTCCCTTAAAACGTGGTTTTCTGAAAAGTGTTGACGAAAGAAAATTCTCCTGTGGGTTCTCTTTTGAGGCTACACGTTTAGATGTACACGCACACAAAATCCTATCGAGTTATAACCTGTTGTTTAGGATATACAAGCTACTTTTGTACTATGTGTTATTTCTTCTCGTAAAGCTTAACTGTTTCCAATAAGTATGTATTTGTCTTTACTCTGCAACACTGTATTTCCTTATAACGTGGTATTCCTACATATTCTTTCGGGAGAAAACTCCCCTGTGCGTTCTCTTTTGAGGCTACACGTTTAGACGTACACGCCACACCAAATCTTTTTGAGTTACGACTTGTTGTTTAGGAGATACAAGCTAATATTTTTACGATGAATTATTTCTTCTCGTAAAGTTGAAGTGTTTCCAATACGTATGTACTTGCCTCTACTCTGCCACACTGTATTTCCTTATAACGTGATATTCTTACATATTCTTTCGAGAGAAAACTCTCCTGTGCGTTCTCTTTGGAGGCTACACGCTTAGACATTCACCCAACACCAAAGCTTTTCGAGTTACAACGTGTTGTTTAGGAAAAACAAGATAATTTCGCATGATGCGGGATTTCCTTAAAACGTGGTTTTCTGACAAATTTTGACGAAAGAAAATTCTCCTGTGGGTTCTCTTTTGAGGCTACACGTTTAGACGTACACGCCACACCAAATCCTTTCGAGTTATAATGTGTTGTTTAGGATATACAAGCTAATTTTGTACTATGTGTTATTTCTTCTCGTAAAGCTTAAGTGTTTCCAATAAGTATGTATTTGTCTTTACTCTGCAACACTGTATTTCCTTATAACGTGGTATTCTTATATACTCGTTCGAGAGAAATCTCTCCTGTGCGTTCTCTTTTGAGGCTACACGCTTAGACATACACGCACCACCAAAGCTTTTCGAGTTACAACATGTTGTTTAGGATAAACAAGATAATTTCGCACGATGCGGTATTTCCTTAAAACGTGGTTTTCTGACAAATTTTGACGAAAGAAAACTCTCCTGTGGGTTCTCTTTTGAGACTACACGTTTAGACATACACGCCACACCAAATCTTGTCGAGTTACAACGTGTTGTTTAGGAGATACAAGCTAATTTTACATGATGCGTTATTTCTTCTTCTAAAGTGTTTCCAATAAGTACATATTTGTCTATACTCTGCAACACTGTATTTCCTTATAACGTGGTATTCTTACATATTCTTTCGAGAGAAAACTATCCTGTGCGTTCTCTTTGGAGGCTACACGCTTAGACATACACGCACCACCAAAGCTTTTCGAGTTACAACGTGTTGATTAGGAAAAACAAGATAATTTCGCACGATGCGGGATTTCTTTAAAACGTGGTTTTCTGACAAATTTTGACGTAAGAAAATTCTCCTGTGGGTTCTCTTTTGAGGCTACACGTTTAGATGTACACGCCACACCAAATATATTTGAGTTACCACGTGTTGTTTCGGAGATACAAGCTAATTTTGTACCATGCGTTATTTCTTCTCTTAATGTGTTTCCAAAACGTATGTATTTGTCTTTACTCTGCAGCAATATGTTTCCTTATAACATGGTATTCTTACATATTCTTTCGAGAGAAAACTCTCCTGTGCATTCTCTTTTGAGGCTACATGCTTAGACTTACACGCAACACCAAATCCTTTCGAGTTATAACGTGTTGTTTAGGATATACAACCTAATTTTGTACTATGTTTTATTTCTTCTCGTAAAGATTAAGTGTTTCCAATAAGTATTTATTTGTCTTTACTCTGCAACACTGTATTTCCTTATAACGTGGTATTCCTACATATTCTTTCGGGAGAAAACTCTCCTGTGCGTTCTCTTTTGAGGCTACATGCTTAGACATATACGCAACACCAAAGCTTTTCGAGTTACAACATGTTGTTTAGGAAAAACAAGATAATTTGGCAGGATGCAGGATTTCCTTAAAACGTGGTTTTCTGACAAATTTTGACGAAAGAGAGCTCTCCTGTGGGTTCTCCTTTGAGGCTACACGTTTAGTCGTTCACGCCACACCAAATCTTTTCGAGTTACAACGTGTTGTTTAGGAGATACAAGCTAAGTTTGCATGATGCGTTATTTCTTTTCGTAAAGTGTTTCCAATAAGTACATATTTGTCTATACTCTGCAACACTGTATTTCCTTATAACATGGTATTCTTACATATTCTTTCGAGAGAAAACTATCCTGTGCGTTCTCTTTGGAGGCTACATGCTTAGACATACACGCACCACTAAAGCTTTTCGAGTTACAACGTGTTGATTAGGAAAAACAAGATAATTTCCCACGATGCGGGATTTCCTTAAAAAGTGGTTTTCTGACAAATTTTGACGTAAGAAAATTATCCTGTGGGTTCTCTGTTGAGGCTACACATTTAGACGTGCACGCCACACCAAATCTTTTTGAGTTATCACGTGTTGTTTAGGAGATACAAGCAAATTTTGTACCATGCATTATTTCTTCTCATAATATGTTTCCAATACGTATGTATTTGTCTTTACTCTGCAGCAATATATTTCCTTATAACGTGGTATTCTTACATATTCTTTCGAGAGAAAACTGTCCTGTGCATTCTCTTTTGAGGCTACACGCTTACACATACACCCAACACCAAAGCTTTTCGAGTTACAATGTTTTGTTTATGAAAAACAAGATAATTGCGCACAATGCGGGATTTCCTTAAAACGTGGTTTTCTGACAAATTTTGACGAAAGAAAATTCTCCTGTGGGTTCTCTTTTGAGGCTACATGTTTAGACGTACACGCCACACCAAATCTTTTCGAGTTACAACGTGTTGTTTAGGAGATACAAGCTAATTTTGTACGATGCATTATTTCTTCTCCTAAAGTGTTTCCAATACTTACATATTTGTCTTTACTCTACAACACTGTATTTCCTTATAACATGGTATTCGTACATATTCTTTCGAGAGAAAACTCTCCTGTGCATTCTCTTTTGAGGCTACACACTTCGACATACACGCAACACCAAAGCATTTCGAGTTAGAACGTGTTGTTTAGGAAAAACAAGATAATTTCTCATGATGCGGGAATTCCTTAAAACGTGGTTTTCTGACAAATTTTGAGGAAAGAAAATTCTCCTGTGGGTTTTCATTTGAGGCTAAATGTTTAGACGTACACGCCACACCAAATGTTTTCGAGTTACAACGTGTTGTTTAGGAGATACAAGCTAATTTTTTACGATGCTTTATAACTTCTTGTAAAGTTTAAGTGTTTCCAAAAGGAACGTATTCATCTTTAATTTGCCACAATGTATTTCCTTATAACGTGGTATTCTTACATACTCGTTCGAGAGAAATCTCTCCTGTGCGTTCTCTTTTGAGGCTACATGCTTAGACATACACGCAACACCAAAGATTTTCGAGTTACAATGTGTTGTTTAGGAAAAACAAGATAGTTTCGCATGATGCGGGATTTCCTTAATAAGTGGTTTACTGACAAATTTTGAAGAAAGAAAATTCTCCTGTGGGTTCTCTTTTGAGGCTACACGTTTAGACGTACATGCCACACCAAATCTTTTCGAGTTACAAAGTGTTCTTTAGGAGATACAAACTAATCTTTTACGATGCGTTATTTCTTCTCATAGAGTGTTTCAAATACATATGTATTTGTCTTTACTCTGCAAAACTGTATTTCCTTATAATGTGGTATTCTTACATGTTCTTTCGAGAGAAAACTCTCCTGTGCGTTCTCTTTTGAGGCTACACGCTTAGACATACATGCAACATCAAAGCTTTTCGAGTTACAACGTGTTGTTTAGGAAAAACAAGATATTTTCGCACGATGAGTGATTTCCTTAAAACATGGATTTCTGACAAATTTTATCAAACAAAAATTCTCCTGTGGGTTCTCTTTTGAGGCTACACATTTAGACGTACACGCCACACCAAAACTTTTCGAGTTACAATGTGTTGTTTAGGAGATCAAGCTAATTTTGTACGATGCGTTATTTCTTCTCGTAAAGTGTTTCCAATACGTACGTATTTGCTTTTAGTCTGCAACACTGTATTTCCTTATAACGTGGTATTCTTACATATTCTTTCGAGAGAAAACTCTCCTGTGCGTCCTCTTTTGAGGCTACACGCTTAGACATACACGCAACACCAAAATTTTTCACATTACAACGTGTTGTTTAGGAAAAACAAGATAATTTCGCACGATGAGGGATTTCCTTAATACGTGGTTTTCTGACAAATTTTGACAAAAGAAATTTCTCCTATTGGTTCTCTTTTGAGACTACACGTTTAGACGTACAGATCACACCAAATCTTTTTAAGTTTCAACGTGTTGTTTAGGAGATACAGGCTAATTTGGTACGATGCATTATTTCTTCTCATAAAGTTTTTCCAATAAGTAAGTATTTGTCTTTACTCTGCAACACTGTATTTCCTTATAAGGTGGTATTCTTACATATTTTTTCGAGAGAAAACTCTCCTGTGCATTCTCATTTGAGGCTACACGCTGAGACATACACGCAACACCAAAGCTTTTCGAGTTACAACGTGTTGTTTAGGAAGAACAAGATAATTTCTCACGATGCTGGATCTCCTTAAAACGTGGTTTTCTGACGAATTTTGACGAAAGAAAATTCTCCTGTGGGTTCTCTTTTGAGGCTAAACATTTAGACGTACACGCCACACCAAATCTTTTTGAGTTACAACTTGTTGTTTAGGAGATACAAGCTAATTTTTTAACGATGAATTATTTCTTCTCGTAAAGTTTAAGTGTTTCCAATACGTATATATTTGCCTCTACTCTGCAAGACTGTATTTCCTTATAACGTGGTATTCTTACATATTCTTTCGAGAGAAAACTCTCCTGTGCATTCTCTTTGGAGGCTACACACTTAGACATTCACGCAACACCAAAGCTTTTCGAGTTACAACGTGTTGTTTAGGAAAAACAAGATAATTTCGCATGATGCGGGGTTTCCTTAAAACGTGGTTTTCTGACAAATTTTGACGAAAGAAAATTCTCCTGTGGGTTCTGTTTTGAGGCTTCACGTTTAGACGTACACGCCACACCAAATCCTTTCGAGTTCTAACGTGTTGTTTAGGATATACAAGCTAATTTTGTACTATGTGTTATTTCTTCTCGTAAAGTTTAAGTGTTTCCAATAAGAATGTATTTGTCTTTACAACACTGTATTTCCTTATAAAGTAGTATTCCTACATATTCTTTCGGGAGAAAACTCTCCTGTGCGTTCTCTTTTGAGGCTACACGTTTAGACGTACACGCCACACCAAACCTTTTTGAGTTATAACTTATTGTTTAGAAGATACGAGCTAATTTTTTAACGATGAATTATTTCTTCTCGTAAAGTTTAAGTGTTTCCAATATGTATATATTTGCCTCTACTCTGCAACACTGTATTTCCTTATAACGTGGTATTCTTACATATTCTTTCGAGAGAAAACTCTCCTGTGCGTTCTCTTTGGAGGCTACACGCTTAGACATTCACGCAACACCAAAGTTTTTCGAGCTACAATGTGTGTTGATTAGGAAAAACAAGATAATTTCGCACGATGCGGGATTTCCTTAAAACGTGGTTTTCTGACAAATTTTGATGTAAGAAAATTCTCCTGTGGGTTCTCTTTTGAGGCTACACGTTTAGATGTACACGCCACACCAAATCTTTTTGAGTTTACACGTGTTGTTTCGGAGATACAAGCTAATTTTGTACCATGCGTTATTTCTTCTCATAATGTGTTTCCAATACGTACGTATTTGTCTTTACTCTGCAGCAATATATTTCCTTATAACGTGGTATTCTTACATATTCTTTCAAGAGAAAACTCTCCTGTGCATTCTCTTTTGAGGCTACACGCTTAGGCATACAAGCAACACCAAAGATTTTCTAGTTTCAACGTGTTGTTTAGGAACAACAAGATAATTTCGCATGATGCGGGATTTCCTTAAAACGTGGTTTTCTGACAAATTTTGAGGAAAGAAAACTCTCCTGTGGGTTCTCTTTTGAGGCTACACTTTTAGACGTACACGCCACACCAAATCTTTTCGAGTTACAACGTGTTGTTTAGGACATACAAGCTAATTTTGTACGATGCGTTATTTCTCTCATAAAGTGCTTCCATTACATATGTATTTGTCTTTACTCTGCCACACTGTATTTCCTTATAACGTGGTATTCTTACATATTCTTTCGAGAGAAAACTCTCCTGTGCGTTCTCTTTTGGGGCTACATGCTTACAGATACACCCAACACCAAAGCTTTTCAAGTTAAAACGTGTTGTTTAGGAACAACTAGATAATTTCTCACGAAGCGGGATTTCCTTAAAATGTGGTTTTCTGAAAAATTTTGACGAAAGAAAATTCTCCTGTGGGTTCTCTTTTGAGGCTACACGTTTAGACGTACACACCACACCAAATACTTTCGAGTTACAATGTGTTGTTTAGGAGATACAAGCTAATTTTTTACGATGCTTTTTTTCATCTCTTAAAGTTTATGGGTTTCCAATACATACATATTTGTCTTTACTCTGCAACATTGTATTTCCTTATAACGTGGTATTCTTACATATCCTTTCAAGAGAAAACTCTCCTGTGTGTTCTTTTTTGAGGCTACACGCTTAGATATACACGCAACACCAAAGCTTTTCGCTTTACAACATGTTGTTTAGGAAAAAACAAGATAATTTCGCACGATGAAGGATTTCCTTAATACGTGGTTTTCTGACAAATTTTGACCAAAGAAAATTCTCCTATGGGTTCTCTTTTGAGACTACACGTTTAGATGTACAGGCCACACCAAATCTTTTTAAGTTACAACGTGTTGTTTAGGAAATACAAGCTAATTTTGTACGATGCGTTATTTCTTCTCCTAAAGTTTTTCCAATAAATAAGTATTTGTCTTTACTCTGCAAAACTGTATTTCCTTATAACGTAGTATTCTTACATATTTTTGAGAGAAAACTCTCCTGTGCATTCTCATTTGAGGCTACACGCTTAGACATACACGCAACAGCAAAGCTTTTCGAGTTACAACGTGTTGTTTAGGAAGAACAAGATAATTTCTCACGATGCGGGATTTCCTTAAAACGTGGTTTTCTGACAAATTTTGACGAAAGAAAATTCTCCTGTGGGTTCTCTTTTGAGGCTACACGTTTAGACGTACACGCCACACCAAATCTTTTCGAGATACAACGTGTTGTTTAGGAGATACAAGCTAATTTTGCATGATGCGTTATTTCTTCTCGTAAAGTGCTTCCAATAAGTACATATTTGTCTATACTCTGCAACACTGTATTTCCTTATATCGTGGTATTCCTACATATTCTTTCGAGAGAAAACTACCCTGTGCGTTCTCTTTGGAGGCTACACGCTTAGACATACATGCAACAACAAAGCTTTTCGAGTTACAACGTGTTGATTAGGAAAAACAGGATAATTTCTCACGATGCGGGATTTCCTTAAAATGTGGTTTTCTGACAAATTTTGACGTAAGAAAATTCTCCTGTGGGTTCTCATTTGAGGCTACCCATTTAGACGTACACGCCACACCAAATCTTTTTGACTTACCACGTGTTGTTTAGGAGATACAAGCTAATTTTGTACCATGCGTTATTTTTTCTCATAATATGTTTCCAATACGTATGTATTTGTCTTTACTCTGCAGCAATATATTACCTTATAACGTGGTATTCTTACATATTCTTTCGAGAGAAAGCTCTCCTGTGCATTCTCTTTTGAGGCTACACGCTTACACATACACCCAACACCAAAGCTTTTCGAGTTACAATGTTTTGTTTATGAAAAACAAGATAATTGCGCACAATGCGGGATTTCCTTAAAACGTGGTTTCATGACAAATTTTGACGAAAGAAAATTCTCCTGTGGGTTCTCTTTTGAGGCTACATGTTTAGATGTACACGCCACACCAAATCTTTTCGAGTTACAACGTGTTGTTTAGGAGATACAAGCTAATTTTGTACGATGCATTATTTCTTCTCCTAAAGTGTTTCCAATACTTACATATTTGTCTTTACTCTACAACACTGTATTTCCTTATAACATGGTATTCGTACATATTCTTTCGAGAGAAAACTCTCCTGTGCATTCTCTTTTGAGGCTACACGCTTAGACATACACGCAACACCAAAGCATTTCGAGTTAGAACGTGTTGTTTAGGAGAAACAAGATAATTTCTCATGATGCGGGAATTCCTTAAAACGTGGTTTTCTGACAAATTTTGAGGAAAGAAAATTCTCCTGTGGGTTTTCATTTGAGGCTAAACGTTTAGACGTACACGCCACACCAAATGTTTTCGAGTTACAACGAGTTGTTTAGGAGATACAAGCTAATTTTTTACGATGCTTTATATCTTCTTGTAAAGTTTAAGTGTTTCCAAAAGGAACTAATTTATTTTTAATTTGTCACAATGTATTTCCTTATAACGTGGTATTCTTACATACTCGTTCGAGAGAAAGCTCTCCGGTGCTTTCTCTTTTGAGGCTACATGCTTAGACATACACGCAACACCAAAGATTTTCGAGTTACAATGTGTTGTTTAGGAAAAACAAGATAGTTTCGCACGATGCGGGATTTCCTTTATAAGTGGTTTTCTGACAAATTTTGACGAAAGAAAATTCTCCTGTGCGTTCTCTTTTGAGGCTACACATTTAGACGTACATGCCACACCAAATCTTTTCGAGTTACAACGTGTTGTTTAGGAGATACAAACTAATTTTTTTTTTTTATGCTTTCTTATTAGTTTATTGCATATTATTTTTTATAAAAGGAAATTGTATTTAAAATTAATAGCGTAAGTATATTTCTTTTTTTTTTGTCTTTTTTTTTATTTGATATAATTTATTTACATTTCAAATGATTTCCCCTTTTCTAGCCCCCCCCCCACTCCCCGAAAGTCCCGTAAGCCCCCTTCTCTTCCCCTGTCCTCCCTCCCACCCCTTCCCAGTTCCCCGTTCTGGTTTTGCCAAATACTGTTTCACTGAGTCTTTCCAGAACCAGGGACCACTCCTGCTTTTATACTCTGGTTTCTCTTCAGATCGTATAAATCTTTCGCCTTTTACAAACTAATTTTTTACGATGCGTTATTTCTTCTCATAAAGTGTTTCAAATACATACATATTTGTCTTTACTCTGCAAAACTGTATTTCCTTATAATGTGGCATTCTTACATGTTCTTTCGAGAGAAAACTCTTCTGTGCATTCTCTTTTGAGGCTACACGCTTAGACATTCACACAACACCAAAGCTTTTCGAGATACAACGTGTTGTTTAGGAAAAACAAGATAATTTAACATGATGCGGGATTTCCATAAAACATGGTTTTCTGACAAATTTGGCAAAAGAAAATTCTCCTGTGGGTTCTCTTTTGAGGCTACACATTTAGACGTACATGCCAAACCAAATCTTTTTGAGTTACAACGTGTTGTTTAGGAGATACAAGCTAATTTTTTATGATGCGTTATTTCTTCTCGTAAAGTTTTTCCAATAAATAAGTATTTGTCTTTACTCTGCAAAACTGTATTTCCTTATAACATGGTATCTTACATATTCTTTCGAGAGAAAACTATCCTGTGCGTTCTCTTTGGAGGCTACACGCTTAGACATACACACAACACCAAAGCTTTTCGAGTTACAACGTGTTGATTAGGAAAAACAAGATAATATCGCACGATGCGGGATTTCCTTAACATGTGGTTTTCTGACAAATTTTGACTTAAGAAAATTCTCCTGTGGGTTCTCTTTTGAGGCTACACATTTAGACGTACACGCCACACCAAATCTTTTTGAGTTACCACGTGTTGTTTAGGAGATACAAGCTAATTTTGTACCATGCATTATTTCTTCTCATAATATGTTTCCAATACGTATGTATTTGCCTCTACTCTGCAGCAATGTATTTCCTTATATAGTGGTATTCTTACATATTCTTTCGAGAGAAAACTCTCCTGTGCATTCTCTTTTGAGGCCACACACTTGCACATACACCCAACACCAAAGCTTTTAGAGTTACAATGTTTTGTTTATGAAAAACAAGATAATTGCGCACAATGCGGGATTTCCTTAAAACGTGGATTTCTGACAAATTTTGATGAAAGAAAATTCTCCTGTGGGCTCTCTTTGAGGCTACATGTTTAGATGTACACGCCACAACAAATCTTTTCGAGTTACAACGTGTTGTGTAGGAGATACAAGCTCATTTTGTACGATGATTTATTTCATCTCGTAAAGTTTATGGGTTTCCAATACATACGTATTTGTCTTTATTCTGCAACACTGTATTTCCTTATAACGTGGTATCCTTACAAATTCTATCGAGAAAAAACTCTCCTGTGCATTCTCTTTTGAGGCTACACGCTTAGACATACACGCAACACCAAAGCTTTCGAGTTACAACGTGTTGTTTAGGAAAAACAAGATAATTTCGCACGATGCGGGATTTACTTAAAACGTGGTTTCTGAAAAATTTTGACGAAAGAAAATTCTCCTGTGGGTTCTCTTTTGAGGCTACACGTTTAGACGTACACGCCACACCAAATCTTTTCGAGTTACAACGTGTTGTTTAGGAGATACAAGCTAATTTTGTACGATGCGTTATTTCTTCTAGTAAAGTGTTTCCAATACGTACGTATTTGGCTTTAGTCTGCAACACTGTATTTCCTTATAACGTGGTATTCTTACATATTCTTTCGAGAAAAAACTCTCCTGTGCATCCTTTTTTGAGGCTACACGCTTGGACATACACGCAACACCAAAGCTTTTCGCGTTACAAAGTGTTATTTAGGAAAAACCAGATAATTTCGCACAATGAGGGATTTCCTTAATATGTGGTTTTCTGACATATTTTGACCAAAGAAAATTCTCCTATGGGTTCTCTTTTGAGACTACACGTTTAGACGTACAGGCCAGTCGAAATCTTTTTTAAGTTACAACGTGTTGTTTAGGCGATACAAGCTAATTTTGTACGATGCGTTATTTCTTCTTGTAAAGTTTTTCCAATAAATAAGTATTTGTCTTTACTCTGCAACACTGTATTTCCTTATAACGTGTCATTCTTACATATTCTTTCGAGAAAAAACTCTCCTCTGCCTTCTCTTTTGGGGCTACATGCTTAGACATACACCCAACACCAAAGCTTTTCGAGTTAAAACGTGTTGTTTAGGAAGAACTAGATAATTTCTCACGATGCGTGATTTCCTTAAAACGTGGTTTTCTGACAAAATTTGATGAAAGAAAATTGTCCTATGTGTTCTCTTTTGAGGCTACACGTTTAGACGTACACACGACACCAAATCTTTTCGAGTTACAACGTGTTGTTTAGGAGATACAAGCTAATTTTTTACGATGCTTTATTTCATCTCGTAAAGTTTATGGGTTTCCAATACATACATATTTGTCTTTACTCTGCAACACTGTATTCCCTTATAACGTGGTATTCTTACATATTCTTTCGAGAGAAAACTCTCCTGTGTGTTCTCTTTTGAGGCTACACGCTTAGACATACACGCAACACCAAAGCTTTTCGAGTTACAATGTGTTGTTTAGGAAAAACAACATAATTTTGCACGATGCGGGATTTCCTTAAAACGTGGATTTCTGAAAATTTTTGACGAAAGAAAATTGTCCTGTGTGTTCTCTTTTGAGGCTACACATTTAGACGTACACGCCACACCAAATCCTTTCGAGTTACAACGTGTTGTTTAGGAGATACAAGCTAATTTTCTATGATGCGTTATTTCTTCTCGTAACGTGTTTCCAATACCTACATATTTGCCTTTAGTCTGCAACACTGTATTTCCTTATAACGTGGTATTCTTACATATTCTTTCGAGAGAAAACTCTCCTGTGTGTTCCCCTTTGAGGCTACACGCTTAGACATACAGGCAACACCAAAGCTTTTCGCGTTACAACGTGTTGATTAGGAAAAACAATATAATTTCGCGCTATGCGGGATTTCCTTAATAAGTGGTTTTCTGACAAATTTTGACCAAGGAAAATTCTCCTATGGGTTCTCTTTTGAGGCTACACGTTTAGACGTACAGGCCACACCTAATCTTTTTAAGGTACAACGTGTTGTTTAGGAGATACAAGCTAATTTTGTACGATAGGTTATTTCTTCTCGGAAAGTTTTTCTAATAAGTAAAAATATGTCTTTACTCTGCAACACTGTATTTCCTTATAACGTGGTATTCTTACATATTCTTTCGAGAGAAAACTCTCCTGTGCGTTCTCATTTGAGGCTACACGCTTAGACATACACGCGACACCAAAGCTTTTCGAGTTACAATGTGTTGTTTAGGAAGAACAAGATAATTTCCCACGATGCGGGATTTCCTTAAAACGTGGTTTTCTGACAAATTTTGATGAAAGAAAATTCTCCTGTGGGTTCTCTATTAAGGCTACACGTTTAGACGTACACACCACACCAAATCTTTTTGAGTTACAACGTGTTGTTTAGGAGATACAAGCTAATTTTTTTTATGATGCCTTATTTCTTCTCGTAAAGTTTAAGTGTTTCCAATACGTATGTATTTGCCTTTACTCTGCAACACTGTATTTCCTTATTACGTGGTATTCTTACATATTCTTTCGACAGTAAACTCTCCTGTGCGTTCTCTTTGGAGGCTACAAGCCTAGACATACACACCTAGACATATATGCAACACCAAAGCTTTTCGAGTTACAACGTGTTGTTTAGGAAAAACAAGATAATTTCGCATGATGCGGGATTTCCTTAAAA
Source organism: Apodemus sylvaticus (assembly GCF_947179515.1). NCBI lineage: Eukaryota > Metazoa > Chordata > Mammalia > Rodentia > Muridae > Apodemus > Apodemus sylvaticus. The sequence continues at coordinate 1,658,037 of NC_067474.1, read as the reverse complement.
CGTGGTTTTCTGACAAATTTTGAAGAAAGAAAATTCTCCTGTGGGTTCTCTTTTGAGGGTACACGTTTAGACATACACGCCACACCAAATCCTTTCGAGTTATAACGTGTTGTTTAGGAGATACAAATTAATTTTTTACTATGTGTTATTTCTTCTCGTAAAGTTTAAGTGTTTCCAATAAGTATGTATTTGTCTTTACTCTGCAACACTGTATTTCCTTATAAAGTGGTATTCTTACATACTCTTTCGAGAGAAAACTCTCCTGTGCGTTCTCTTTTGAGGCTACACGCTTAGACATACACGCAACACCAAAGCTTTTCGTGTTAAAACGTGTTGTTTAGGAAAAAGAAGATAATTGCGCACGATGCGGGATTTCCTTAAAACATGGGTTCTCTTTTGAGGGTACACGTTTAGACGTACAAGCCACACCAAATCCTTTCGAGTTATAACGTGTTGTTTAGGAGATACAAGCTAATTTTTTACTATTTGTTATTCCACGTTATATGGAAAAACAGTGTTGCAGAGTAAAGACAAATATGTACGTATTGGAAACACTTTACGAGAAGAAATAACACATGGTAAAAAATTAGCTTGTATCTCCTAAACAACACGTTGTTACTCAAAAGGATTTGGTGTGGTGTTTATCTAAAGGTGTAGCCTCAAAAGAGAACCCACAAGAGAATTTTCGTTGGTCAAAATTTTTTTCAGAAAACCACGTTTTCTGGAAATCCCGCATCGTGTGAAATTATCTTGTTTTTCCTAAACAACACGTTGTAACTCGAAAAGCTTTGGTTTTGCATGTATGTCTAAGCGTGTAGCCTCAAAAGAGAACGCACAGGAGAGTATTATCTTGAAAGAATATGTAAGAATACCACGTTATAAGGACATACAGTGTTGCACAGTAAAGACAGATACATACATATTGGAAACACTTTACGAGAAGGAATAATACATCATACAAAATTAGCTTGTATTTCCTAAACAACACGGTATAACGCGAACAGATTTTGTGTGGCGTGTACGTTGAAATGTGTAGCATCAAAAGAGAACCCACAGGAGAATTTTCTTTCGTCAAAATATGTCGGAAAACCACGTTTTAAGGAAATCCAGCATCGTGCGAAATTATCTTGTTTTTCCTAAACAACACGTTGTAACTCGAAAAGCTTTGGTGTAAACAACACGTTGTAACTCGAAAATATTTGGTGTTGTGTTTACATCTAAATGCGTAGCCTCAAAAGAGAACCCACAGGAGAATTTTCTTTGGTCAAAATTTTTTCAGAAAACCACGTTTTAAGGAAGTCCTGCATCATGCGAAATCATCTTGTTTTTCCTAAACAACACGTTGTAACTCGAAAAGCTTTGGTGTTGCGTGTATGTCTAAGCATGTAGCCTCAAAAGAGAATGCACAGTAGAGTATTCTCTCGAAAGAATATGTAAGAATACCACGTTATAAGGAAATACAGTGTTGCAGAGTAAAGACAGATACTTACTTATTGGAAACACTTTACGAGAAGGAATAATACATCGTACAAAATTAGCTTGTATTTCCTAAACAACACGTTGTAACTTGAAGGATTTGGTGTGACGTGTAAGTTGAAACGTGTAGCCTCAAAAGAGAACCCACAGGAGAATTTTCTTTCGTCAAAATTTGTCAGAAAACCACGTTTTAAGGAAATCCCGCATTGTGCGAAATTATCTTGTTTTTCCTAAACAACACATTGTAACTCGAAAGCTTTGGTGTTGCATGTATGTCTAAACGTGTGGCCTCAGAAGATAACGCACAGGAGAGTTTTCTCTCAAAAGAATATATAAGAATACCACGTTATAAGAAAATACAGTGTGGCAGAGTAAAGACCAATACGTATGTATTGGAAACACTTTACGAGAAGAAATAACGCATCGTACAAAATTAGCTTGTATCTCCTAAACAACACGATGTAACTCGAAAAGATTTGGTGTGGCGTGTACGTCAAAACGTGTAGCCTCAAAAGTGAACTTACAGGAGTATTTTCTTTCGTCAAAATTTGTCAGAAAACCACGTTTTATGGAAATCCCGCATCGTGGAAATTATCTTGTTTTTCCTAAACAACACGTTGTAACTCTAAAAGCTTTGGTGCTGCGTGTATGTCTAAGCGTGTAGCCTCAAAAGAGAACGCACAGGAGAGTTTTCTCTCGAAAGAATATGTAAGAATACCGCGTTATAAGGAAATACAGTGTTGCAGAGTAAAGACAAATAAGTAAGTATTGGACACAATTTATGAGAAGAAATAACGCATCGTAAAAAATTAGCTTGTATCTCCTAAACAACACGTTGTACCTCGAAAAGAATTGGTGTGACATGTACGTCTAAACATGTACCCTCAAAAGAGAACTCACAGGAGAATTTTCTTTCATCAAAATTTGTCAGAAAACACGTTTTAAGGAAATCTCGCATCGTGCAAAATTATCTTGTTTTTCCTAAACAACACGGTGTAACTCGAAAAGCTTTGGTGTTGAGTGTTTGTCTAAGCGTGTAGCCTCAAAAGAGAACGCACAGGAGAGTTTTCTCTCGAAAGAATATGTAAGAATACCACGTTATAAGGAAATACAGTGTTGCAGAGTAAAGACAAATAAGTACATTTTGGAAACACTTTAGGAGAAGAAATAACGCATCGTAAAAAATTTGCTTGTATCTCGTAAACAACACGTTGTAACTCGAAAAGATTTGGTGTGGCTCATACGTCTAAACGTGTAGCCTCAAAAGAGAACCCACAGGAGAACTTTCTTTCGTCAAAATTTGTCAGAAAACCACGTTTTAAGGATATCCCGCATCGTGCAAAATTATCTTGTTTTTCCTAAACAACACATTGTAACTCGAAAAGCTTTGGCGCTGCATGTATGTCTATGCGTGTAGCCACTTAAGAGAAGGCACAGGAGATTTTTCTCTCGAAAGAACATGTAAGAATACAACGTTCTAAGGAAATACAGTGTTGCAGAGTAAAGACAAATACGTACTTATTGGAAACACTTTACGAGAAGAAATAACGCATCGTAAAAAATTAGCTTGTATCTCCTAAACAACACGTGGTAACTCGAAAAGATTTGGTGTGGCGTGCACGTCTAAACGTGTAGCCTCAAAAGAGAACCAACAGGAGAATTTTCTTTCGTCAAAATTTGTCAGAACACCACTTTTTACGGAAATCCCGCATCGTGCGAAATTATCTTGTTTTTCATAAACAACACGTTGTAACTCAAAAAGCTTTGGTGTTGCCTGTATGTCTAAGTGTGTAGCCTCAAAGGGGAACGCACAGGATAGTTTTCTCTCGACAGAATATGTAAGAATACCACGTTATAAGGAAATACAGTGTTGCAGAGTAAAGACAAATACGTACGTATTGGAAACACTTTATGAGAAGAAATAACGCAGCGTACAAAATTAGCTTGTATCTCCTAAACAACACGTGGTAACTCGAAAGGATTTGGTGTGGCGTGCACGTCTAAACGTGAAGCCTCAAAAGGGAACCCACAGGAGAATTTTCTTTCGTCAAAATTTGTCAGAAAACCACGTTTTAAGGAAATCCCGCATCGTGCGAAATTATCTTGTTTTTCATAAACAACACGTTGTAACTCGAAAAGCTTTGTTGTTGCCTGTATGTCTAAGTGTGTAGCCTCAAAAGGGAATGCACAGGATAGTTTTCTCTTGAAAGAATATGTAAGAAAACCACGTTTTAAGAAATACAGTGTTGCAGAGTAAAGACAAATATGTACGTATTGGAAACACTTTACGAGAAGAATTAACGCATTGTACAAAATTAGCTTGTATCTCCTAAACAATACGTTGTAATTCGAAAAGATTTGGTGTGGCGTGTACGTCTAAATATGTAGCCTCAAAAGAGAACACACAGGAGAATTTTCTTTCGTCAAAATTTGTCAGAATCCACGTATTAAGGAAATCCCGCATTGTGCGAAATTATCTTGTTTTTCCTGCACAACACTTCGTAACTCGAAAAGCTTTGGTGTTGCGTGTATGTCTAAACGTGTGGCCTCAAAAGAGAATGCACAGGAGAGATTTCTCTCGAAAGAATATATAAGAATACCACGTTATAAGGAAATACAGTGTTGCAGAGTAAAGACAAATACGTAGGTATTGGAAACACTTTACGAGAAGTAATAACGCATCGTAAAAAATTAGCTTGTATCCCCTAAACAACACGATGTAACTCGAAAAGATTTGTTGTGGCGTGTACGTCTAAACATGTAGCCTCAAAAGAGAACTCACAGGATAATTTTCTTTCGTCAAAATTTGTCAGAAAACCACGTTTTATGGAAATCCCGCATCGTGGAAATTATCTTGTTTTTCCTAAACAACACGTTGTAACTCGGAAAGCTTTGGTGCTGCGTGTATGTCTAAGCGTGTAGCCTCAAAAGAGAACACACAGGAGAGTTTTCTCTCGAAAGAATATGTAAGAATACCACGTTATAAGGAAATACAGTGTTGCAGAGTAAAGACAAATAAGTACGTATTGGACACATTTTACGAGAAGAAATAACGCATCGTAAAAAATTAGCTTGTATCTCCTAAACAATACGTTGTAACTCGAAAAGATTTGGTGTGACGTGTACGTCTAAACGTGTAGCCTCAAAAGGGAACTCACAGGAGAATTTTCTTTCATCAAAATTTGTCAGAAAACACGTTTTAAGGAAATCTCGCATCGTGCAAAATTATCTTGTTTTTCCTAAACAACACGGTGTAACTCGAAAAGCTTTGGTGTTGAGTGTTTGTCTAAGCGTGTAGCCTCAAAAGAGAATGCACAGGAGAGTTTTCTCTCGAAAAAATATGTAAGAATACCACGTTATAAGGAAATACAGTGTTGCAGAGTAAAGACAAATAAGTACATATTGGAAACACTTTAGGAGAAGAAATAACGCATCGTAAAAATTTTGCTTGTATCTCCTAAACAACACGTTATAATTCGAAAAGATTTGGTGTGGCGTGTACGTCTAAACCTGTAGCCTCAAAAGACAACGCACAGGAGAACATTCTTTCGTTAAAATTTGTCAGAAAACCACGTTTTAAGGATATCCCGCATCGTGAAAATTATCTTGTTTTTCCTAAACAACACGTTGTAACTCGCAAAGCTTTGGTATTGCGTGTATGTCTATGCGTGTAGCCACTTAAGAGAACGCACAGGAGATTTTTCTCTCGAAAGAACATGTAAGAATACAACGTTATAAGGAAATACAGTGTTGCAGAGTAAAGACAAATACATACTTTTTGGAAACACTTTACGAGAAGAAATAACGCTTCGTAAAAAATTAGCTTGTATCTCCTAAACAACACGTGGTAACTCGAAAAGATTTGGTGTGGCGTGCACGTCTAAACGTGTAGCCTCAAAAGAGAACCAACAGGAGAATTTTCTTTCGTCAAAATTTGTCAGAACACCACTTTTTACGGAAATCCCGCATCGTGCGAAATTATCTTGTTTTTCATAAACAACACGTTGTAACTCGAAAAGTTTTGGTGTTGCCTGTATGTCTAAGTGTGTAGCCTCAAAAGGGAATGCACAGGATAGTTTTCTCGCGACAGAATATGTAAGAATACCACGTTATAAGGAAATACAGTGTTGCAGAGTAAAGACAAATATGTACGTATTGGAAACACTTTATGAGAAGAAATAACGCATCGTATAAAATTAGCTTGTATCTCCTAAACAACACGTGGTAACTCGAAAGGATTTGGTGTGGTGTGCACGTCTAAACGTGAAGCCTCAAAAGAGAACCCACAGGAGAATTTTCTTTCGTCAAAATTTGTCAGAAAACCACGTTTTAAGGAAATCCCGCATCGTGCGAAATTATCTTGTTTTTCATAAACAACACATTGTAACTCGAAAAGCTTTGGTGTTACCTGTATGTCTAAGTGTGTAGCCTCAAAAGGGAACGCACAGGATAGTTTTCTCTCGAAAGAATATGTAAGAAAACCACGTTTTAAGGAAATACAGTGTTGCAGAGTAAAGACAAATACGTACATATTGGAAACTCTTTACAAGAAGAATTTACGCATTGTACAAAATTAGCTTGTATCTCCTAAACAACACGTTGTAATTCGAAAAGATTTGGTGTGGCATGTACGTCTAAATATGTAGCCTCAAAAGAGAACACACAGGAGAATTTTCTTTCGTCAAAATTTTTCAGAAAACCACGTTTTAAGCTAATCCCGCATCGTGCAAAATCATCTCCTTTTTCCTAAACAACATGTTGTAACTCGAAAAGCTTTGGTGTTGCGTGTATGTGTAAGGATGGAGCCTCAAAAGAGAAGGCACAGGAGAGTTTTCCCTGCGTGTAGCCTCAAAAGAGAACGCACAGTAGAGTTTTCTCTCGAAAGAATATGTAAGGATACCACATTACAAGGAAATACAGTGTTGCAGAGTAAAGACTAATACATATGTATTGGAAACACTTTATGAGAGAAATAACGCATCTTGCAAAATTAGCTTGTATGTCCTAAACAACACGTTGGAACTCGAAAAGATTTGGTGTGGCATGTACGTCTAAACGTGTAGCCTCAAAAGAGTACCCACAGGAGAGTTTTATTTCTTCAAAATTTGTCAGAAAACCACGTTTTAAGGAAATCCCGCATCGTGCGAAATTATGTTGTTTTTCCTAAATAACACGTTGTAACTCGAAAAGCTTTGGTGTTGTGTGTATATCTAAGCACGTAGCCTCAAAGGAGAATGCACAGGAGAGTTTTCTCTCGAAAGAATATGCAAGAATACCACGTTATAAGGAAATACAGTGTTGCAGAGTAAAGGCAAATATTTACGTAATGGAAACACTTAAACTTTATGAGAAGAAATAACGCTTCGTAAAAAAATTAGCTTGTATCTCCTAAACAACACGATGTAACTCGAAAAGATTTGATGTGGTGTGTACGTCTAAATGTGTAGCCTCAAAAGAGAACCCACAGGAGTATTTTCTTTCGTCAAAATTTGTCAGAAAACCACGTTTTAAGGAAATCCCGCATCGTGCTAAATTATCTTGTTTTTCCTAAACAACACATTGTAACTCGAAAAGCTTTGGTGTTGCGTGTATGTCAAAGCATGTGGCCTCAAAAGAGAACGCACAGGAGAGTTTTCTCTCGAAAGAATATGTAAGAATACCACGTTATAAGGAAATACAGTGTTGCAGAGTAAGGACAAATACTTACTTATTGGAAACACTTAAACTTACGAGAAGAAATAAGGCATCGTAAAAAATTAGTATGTATCTCCTAAACATCACGTTATAACTCGAAAAGATTTGGTGTGGTGTGTACGTCTAAACGTGTAGCCTCAAACGAGAACCCACAGGAGAATTTTCGTTCATCAAAATTTGTCAGAAAACCACGTTTTAAGGAAATCCTGCATCGTGCGAAATTATCTTGTTTTTCCTAAGCAACATGTTGTAACGCGAAAACCTTTGGTGTTGCGTGTATGTCTAAGCGTGTAGCCTCAAAAGAGAATGCAAAGGAGAGTTTTTTTCTCGAAAGAATATATAAGAATACCACGTTATTAGGAAATACAGTGTTGCAGAGTAAAGACAAATATTTACGTATTGGAAAAACTTTACGAGAAGAAATAACGCATCTTACAAAATTAGCTTGTATCTCCTAAACAACACGTTGTAACTTAAAAAGATTTGGTGTGGCGTGTACGTCTAATCGTGTAGCCTCAAAAGAGAAACCATAGGAGAATTTTCTTTGGTCAAAATTTGTCAGAAAACCACGTATGAAGGAAATACCGCATCATGTGAAATTATCTTGTTTTTCCTAAACAAAACGTTTTAACTCGAAAAGCTTTGGTGTTGCGTGTATGTCTAAGCGTGTAGCCCCAAAAGAGAATGCACAGGAGAGTTTTCTCTCGAAAGAATATGTAAGAATACCACGTTGTAAGGAAATACAGTGTTGCAGAGTAAAGGAAAATACATATGTATTGGAAACGCAACATCAAAGCTTTTCGAGTTACAACGTGTTGTTTAGGAAAAGTAAGATAATTTCGCACGATGAGTGATTTCCTTAAAACATGGTTTTCTGAGAAATATTAACGAAAAAAATTCTCCTGTGGGTTATCTTTTGAGGCTACACGTTTAGACGTGCACGCCACACCAAATCTTTTCGAGTTACAAACTGTTGTTTAGGAGATACAAGCTAATTTTTTTTACGATGCTTTATTTCTTCTTGTAAGGTGTTTCCAATAGGTACGTATTTGCCTTTAGTCTGCAACACTGTATTTCCTTATAACGTGGTATTCTTACATATTCTTTCGAGAGAAAACTTTCCTGTGCGTCCTCTTTTGAGGCTACACGCTTAGACATACACGCAATACCAAAGATTTTCGCGTTACAACGTGTTGTTTAGGAAAAACAAGATAATTTCGCACGAAGAGGGATTTCCTTAATACGTGATTTTCTGACAAATTTTGACCAAAGAAAATTCTCCTATGGGTTCTCATTTGAGACTACACGTTTAGACGTACAGGCCACACCAAATCTTTTTAAGTTACAACCTGTTGTTTAGGAGATACAAGCTAATTTTTTTATGATGCATTATTTCTTCTCGTAAAGTTTAAGTTTTTCCAATAAGTATGTATTTGCCTCTACTCTGCAACACTGTATTTCCTTATAACGTGGTATTCTTACATATTATTTCGAGAGAAAACTCTCCTGTGCGTTCTCGGATTTCCTTAAACCGTTGTGTTCTGACAAATTTTGAAGAAAGAAAATTCTCCTGTGGGTTCTCTTATGATGCTACACGTTTAGACATGCACGCCACACCAAATCCTTTCGAGTTACCACGTGTTGTTTAGGAGATACAGGCTAATTTTGTACGATGTGTTATTTCTTCTCGTAAATTGTTTCCAATACGTACGTATTTGTCTTTCTCTGCAACACTGTATTTCCTTATAACGTGGTATTCTTACATATTCTTTCGAGGGAAAACTCTCCTGAGCGTTCTCTTTTGAGGCTACATGTTTAGACATACAAGCAACACCAAAGCTTTTCGAGTTACAACGTGTTGTTTAGGAAAAACTAGATAATTTCGCACGATGCGAGATTTCCATAAACGTGGTTTTCTGAAAAATTTGACAATAGAAAGTTCTCCTGTGGGTTCTCTTTTGAGGCTACATGTAAAGAGAATGCACAGGAGAGATTTCTCTCAAAAGAATATATAAGAATACCACGTTATAAGGAAATACAGTGTTGCAGAGTAAAGACAAATACGTAGGTATTGGAAACACTTTACGAGAAGTAATAACGCATCGTAAAAAATTAGCTTGTATCTCCTAAACAACACGATGTAACTCGAAAAGATTTGGTGTGGCGTTTACGTCTAAACATGTAGCCTCAAAAGAGAACTCACAGGATAATTTTCTTTCGTCAAAATTTGTCAGAAAACCACGTTTTATGGAAATCCCGCATCGTGGAAATTATCTTGTTTTTCCTAAACAACACGTTGTAACACGGAAAGCTTTGGTGCTGCGTGTATGTCTAAGCGTGTAGCCTCAAAAGAGAACGCACAGGAGAGTTTTCTCTCGAAAGAATATGTAAGAATACCACGTTATAAGGAAATACAGTGTTGCAGAGTAAAGACAAATAAGTACGCATTGGACACATTTTACGAGAAGAAATAACGCATCGTAAAAAATTAGCTTGTATCTCCTAAACAATACGTTGTAACTCGAAAAGATTTGGTGTGACGTGTACGTCTAAACGTGTAGCCTCAAAAGGGAACTCACAGGAGAATTTTCTTTCATCAAAATTTGTCAGAAAACACGTTTTAAGGAAATCTCGCATCGTGCAAAATTATCTTGTTTTTCCTAAACAACACGGTGTAACTCGAAAAGCTTTGGTGTTGAGTGTTTGTCTAAGCGTGTAGCCTCAAAAGAGAATGCACAGGAGAGTTTTCTCTCGAAAAAATATGTAAGAATACCACGTTATAAGGAAATACAGTGTTGCAGAGTAAAGACAAATAAGTACATATTGGAAACACTTTAGGAGAAGAAATAACGCATCGTAAAAATTTTGCTTGTATCTCCTAAACAACACGTTATAACTCGAAAAGATTTGGTGTGGCGTGTACGTCTAAACCTGTAGCCTCAAAAGACAACGCACAGGAGAACATTCTTTCGTTAAAATTTGTCAGAAAACCACGTTTTAAGGATATCCCGCATCGTGAAAATTATCTTGTTTTTCCTAAACAACACGTTGTAACTCGCAAAGCTTTGGTATTGCGTGTATGTCTATGCGTGTAGCCACTTAAGAGAACGCACAGGAGATTTTTCTCTCGAAAGAACATGTAAGAATACAAGGTTATAAGGAAATACAGTGTTGCAGAGTAAAGACAAATACATACTTTTTGGAAACACTTTACGAGAAGAAATAACGCTTCGTAAAAAATTAGCTTGTATCTCCTAAACAACACGTGGTAACTCGAAAAGATTTGGTGTGGCGTGCACGTCTAAACGTGTAGCCTCAAAAGAGAACCAACAGGAGAATTTTCTTTCGTCAAAATTTGTCAGAACACCACTTTTTACGGAAATCCCGCATCGTGCGAAATTATCTTGCTTTTCATAAACAACACGTTGTAACTCGAAAAGTTTTGGTGTTGCCTGTATGTCTAAGTGTGTAGCCTCAAAAGGGAATGCACAGGATAGTTTTCTCCCGACAGAATATGTAAGAATACCACGTTATAAGGAAATACAGTGTTGCAGAGTAAAGACAAATATGTACGTATTGGAAACACTTTATGAGAAGAAATAACGCATCGTATAAAATTAGCTTGTATCTCCTAAACAACACGTGGTAACTCGAAAGGATTTGGTGTGGTGTGCACGTCTAAACGTGAAGCCTCAAAAGAGAACCCACAGGAGAATTTTCTTTCGTCCAAATTTGTTAGAAAACCACGTTTTAAGGAAATCCCGCATCGTGCGAAATTATCTTGTTTTTCATAAACAACACATTGTAACTCGAAAAGCTTTGGTGTTACCTGTATGTCTAAGTGTGTAGCCTCAAAAGGGAACGCACAGGATAGTTTTCTCTCGAAAGAATATGTAAGAAAACCACGTTTTAAGGAAATACAGTGTTGCAGAGTAAAGACAAATACATACATATCGGAAACTCTTTACAAGAAGAATTTACGCATTGTACAAAATTAGCTTGTATCTCGTAAACAACACGTTGTAATTCGAAAAGATTTGGTGTGGCATGTACGTCTAAATATGTAGCCTCAAAAGAGAACACACAGGAGAATTTTCTTTCGTCAAAATTTTTCAGAAAACCACGTTTTAAGCTAATCCCGCATCGTGCAAAATCATCTCCTTTTTCCTAAACAACATGTTGTAACTCGAAAAGCTTTGGTGTTGCGTGTATGTGTAAGGATGGAGCCTCAAAAGAGAAGGCACAGGAGAGTTTTCCCTGCGTGTAGCCTCAAAAGAGAAGGCACAGTAGAGTTTTCTCTCGAAAGAATATGTAAGGATACCACATTACAAGGAAATACAGTGTTGCAGAGTAAAGAATAACACATATGTATTGGAAACACTTTATGAGAGAAATAACGCATCTTGCAAAATTAGCTTGTATGTCCTAAACAACACGTTGGAACTCGAAAAGATTTGGTGTGGCATGTACGTCTAAACGTGTAGCCTCAAAAGAGTACCCACAGGAGAGTTTTATTTCTTCAAAATTTGTCAGAAAACCACGTTTTAAGGAAATCCCGCATCGTGCGAAATTATGTTGTTTTTCCTAAATAACACGTTGTAACTCGAAAAGCTTTGGTGTTGTGTGTATATCTAAGCACGTAGCCTCAAAGGAGAATGCACAGGAGAGTTTTCTCTCGAAAGAATATGCAAGAATACCACGTTATAAGGAAATACAGTGTTGCAGAGTAAAGGCAAATATTTACGTAATGGAAACACTTAAACTTTATGAGAAGAAATAACGCTTCGTAAAAAAATTAGCTTGTATCTCCTAAACAACACGATGTAACTCGAAAAGATTTGATGTGGTGTGTACGTCTAAATGTGTAGCCTCAAAAGAGAACCCACAGGAGTATTTTCTTTCGTCAAAATTTGTCAGAAAACCACGTTTTAAGGAAATCCCGCATCGTGCTAAATTATCTTGTTTTTCCTAAACAACACATTGTAACTCGAAAAGCTTTGGTGTTGCGTGTATGTCAAAGCATGTGGCCTCAAAAGAGAACGCACAGGAGAGTTTTCTCTCGAAAGAATATGTAAGAATACCACGTTATAAGGAAATACAGTGTTGCAGAGTAAAGACAAATACGTACTTATTGGAAACACTTAAACTTTTCGAGAAGAAATAAGGCATCGTAAAAAATTAGTATGTATCTCCTAAACATCACGTTATAACTCGAAAAGATTTGGTGTGGTGTGTACGTCTAAACGTGTAGCCTCAAACGAGAACCCACAGGAGAATTTTCGTTCATCAAAATTTGTCAGAAAACCACGTTTTAAGGAAATCCTGCATCGTGCGAAATTATCTTGATTTTCCTAAGCAACACGTTGTAAAGCGAAAACCTTTGGTGTTGCGTGTATGTCTAAGCGTGTAGCCTCAAAAGAGAATGCAAAGGAGAGTTTTTTTCTCGAAAGAATATATAAGAATACCACGTTATTAGGAAATACAGTGTTGCAGAGTAAAGACAAATATTTACGTATTGGAAAAACTTTACGAGAAGAAATAACGCATCTTACAAAATTAGCTTGTATCTCCTAAACAACACGTTGTAACTTAAAAAGATTTGGTGTGGCGTGTACGTCTAATCGTGTAGCCTCAAAAGAGAAACCATAGGAGAATTTTCTTTGGTCAAAATTTGTCAGAAAACCACGTATGAAGGAAATACCGCATCATGCGAAATTATCTTGTTTTTCCTAATCAAAACGTTTTAACTCGAAAAGCTTTGGTGTTGCGTGTATGTCTAAGCGTGTAGCCCCAAAAGAGAATGCACAGGAGAGTTTTCTCTCGAAAGAATATGTAAGAATACCATGTTGTAAGGAAATACAGTGTTGCAGAGTAAAGGAAAATACATATGTATTGGAAACGCAACATCAAAGCTTTTCGAGTTACAACGTGTTGTTTAGGAAAAGCAAGATAATTTCGCACGATGAGTGATTTCCTTAAAACATGGTTTTCTGAGAAATATTAACGAAAAAAAATTCTCCTGTGGGTTATCTTTTGAGGCTACACGTTTAGACGTGCACGCCACACCAAATCTTTTCGAGTTACAAACTGTTGTTTAGGAGATACAAGCTAATTTTTTTTACGATGCTTTATTTCTTCTTGTAAGGTGTTTCCAATAGGTACGTATTTGCCTTTAGTCTGCAACACTGTATTTCCTTATAACGTGGTATTCTTACATATTCTTTCGAGAGAAAACTTTCCTGTGCGTCCTCTTTTGAGGCTACACGCTTAGACATACACGCAATACCAAAGATTTTCGCGTTACAACGTGTTGTTTAGGAAAAACAAGATAATTTCGCACGAAGAGGGATTTCCTTAATACGTGATTTTCTGACAAATTTTGACCAAAGAAAATTCTCCTATGGGTTCTCATTTGAGACTACACGTTTAGACGTACAGGCCACACCAAATCTTTTTAAGTTACAACATGTTGTTTAGGAGATACAAGCTAATTTTTTTACGATGCATTATTTCTTCTCATAAAGTTTAAGTTTTTCCAATAAGTATGTATTTGCCTCTACTCTGCAACACTGTATTTCCTTATAACGTGGTATTCTTACATATTATTTCGAGAGAAAACTCTCCTGTGCGTTCTCGGATTTCCTTAAACCGTTGTGTTCTGACAAACTTTGAAGAAAGAAAATTCTCCTGTGGGTTCTCTTATGATGCCACACGTTTAGACATGCACGCCACACCAAATCCTTTCGAGTTACCATGTGTTGTTTAGGAGATACAGGCTAATTTTGTACGATGTGTTATTTCTTCTCGTAAATTGTTTCCAATACGTACGTATTTGTCTTTCTCTGCAACACTGTATTTCCTTATAACGTGGTATTCTTACATATTCTTTCGAGGGAAAACTCTCCTGAGCGTTCTCTTTTGAGGCTACATGTTTAGACATACAAGCAACACCAAAGCTTTTCGAGTTACAACGTGTTGTTTAGGAAAAACTAGATAATTTCGCACGATGCGAGATTTCCATAAACGTGGTTTTCTGAAAAATTTGACAATAGAAAGTTCTCCTGTGGGTTCTCTTTTGAGGCTACATGTTTAGACGTACACGCCACACCAAATCTGTTCGAGTTACAACGTGTTGTTTAGGAGATACAAGCTAATATTTTACAATGTGTTAATTCTTCTCATAAAGTGTTTCCAATACGTACGTATTTGTCTTTACTCTGCAACATTGTATTTCCTTATAACGTGGTATTCTTACATATTCTTTCGATAGAAAACTGTCCTGTGCGTTCCCTTTTGTGGCTACACACTTAGACATACAGGCAACACCAAAGCTATTCAATTTACAACATGTAGTTTAGGAAAAAGAAGATGATTTCGCAGGATGCGGGATTTCCTTAAAACGTGGTTTTCTGAAAGATTTTGACGAAAGAAAATTCTCCTGTGGGTTCTCTTTTGTGGCTACACATTTAACGTACACGCCACACCAAAACCTTTCGAGTTACAATGTGCTTTATAGGAAATACAAGCTAATTTTGTACGATGCATTATTTCTTCTCGTAAAGTGTTTCAAATACGTATGTATCTATCTTTACTCTGCAACACTGTATTTCCTTATAACGTGGTATTCTTACATATTCGTTCGAGAGAAAACTCTCCTGTGCGTTCTCTTTTAAGGCTACACGCTTAGACATACACGCAGCACCAAAGCTTTTCGAGTTACAACGTGTTGTTTAGGAAAAACAAGATAATTTCGCACGATGCGGGATTTCCTTAAAAGGTTTTTTTCTGACAAATTTTGACGAAAGAAAATTCTCCTGTGGGTTCTCTTTTGAGGCTACACGTTTAGACTTACATGCCACACCAAATCTTTTCGAGTTACAACATGTTGTTTAGGAGATACAAGCTAATTTTGTAAGATGCATTATTTCTTCTCGTAAAGTGTTTCCAATACATACGTATTTGTCTTTACTCTGCAACACTGTATTTCCTTATAACGTGGTATTCTTATATATTCTTTCGAGAGAAAACTCTCCTGTGTGTTCTCTTTTGAGGCCACACGTTTAGACATACACGCAACACCAAAGCTTTTGGAGTTACAACGTGCTGTTTGGGAAAAACAAGATAATTTCGCACAATGCGGGATTTCCTTAAAACGTGGTTTTCTGACAAATTTGACGAAAGAAAATTCTCCTGTGGGTTCTCTGTTGAGGCTACACGTTTCAACTTACACGCCACACCAAATCCTTCGAGTTACAACGTGTTGTTTAGGAAATACAAGCTAATTTTGTACGATGTATTCTTCCTTCTCGTAAAGTGTTTCCAATAAGTAAGTATCTGTCTTTACTCTGCAATACTGTATTTCCTTATAACGTGGTATTCTTACATGTTCTTTCGAGAGAATACTCTACTGTGCATTCTCTTTTGAGGCTACACGCTTAGACATACACGCAACACCAAAGCTTTTCGAGTTACAACGTGTTGTTTAGGAAAACAAGATGATTTCGCATGATGCAGGACGTCCTTAAAACGTGGTTTTCTGAAAAAATTTTGACGAGAGAAAATTCTCCAGTGGGTTCTCTTTTGAGGCTACACGTTTAGATGTAAACACCACAGCAAATCTTTTCGAGTTACAACGTGTTGTTTAGGAGATACAAGCTAATTTTGTACCATGTGTTATTTCTTCTCGTTAAGTGTTTCCAATATGTAAGAATTTGTCTTTACTCTGCAACACCGTATTTCCTTATAACGTGGTATTCTTACATATTCTTTCGAGAGAAAACTCTCCTGTGCGTTCTCTTTTGAGGCTACATGCTTAGACATACACGTAACACCAAAGCTTTTCGAGTTACAACGTGTTGTTTAGGAAAAACAAGATAATTTCGCACAATGCGGGATTTCCTAAAAACGTGATTTCTGAAAAATTTTGACGAAAGAAAATTCTCCTGTGGGTTCTCTTTTGAGGCTACGCATTTAGATGTAAACACCACACCAAACAGTTTCAAGTTACAACGTGTTGTTTAGGAGATACAACCTAACTTTGAACGATGCGTTATTTCATCTCTAAAAGTGTTTCCAATAAGTACCTATTTGTCTTTAGTCTGCAACACTGTATTTCCTTCGAACGTGGTATTCTTACATCTTATTTCAAGAGAAAACACTCCTGTGCATTGGCTTTTGAGGATACAGGCTTAGACATACACGCAACAGCAAAGCTTTTCATGTTACAACGTGTTGTTTAGGAAAAACAAGATAATTTCGCACGATGCAGGATTACCATAAAACGTGATTTTCTGACATATTTTGACGAAAGAAAATTCTCCTGTGGGTTCTTTTTTGAGGCTACACATTTAGACGTACATGCCACACCAACTCTTTTCGAGTTACAACGTGTTGTTTAGGAGATACAAGCTAATTTTGTATGATGCGTTATTTCTTCTCATAAAGTGTTTCCAATACGTACGTATTTGTCTTTATTCTGCAACACTGTATTTCCTTATAACGTGGTATTCTTACATATTCTTTTGAGAGAAAACTCTCCTGTGCATTTTCTTTTGAGGCTACACGCTTAGATTTACAAGTAACACCAAAGCTTTTCGAGTTACAACATGTTGTTTAGGAAAAACAAGATAATTTCGCACAATGCGGGATTTCCTAAAAACGTGATTTCTGAAAAATTTTGAAAGAAGAAAAATCTCCTCTGGGTTCTCTTTTGAGGCTACAGGTTTAGTCGTACACCCCACACCAAATCGTTTCGAGTGACAACGTGTTGTTAAGGAGATACAAGCTAATTTTGAACGATGCGTTATTTCATCTCTAAAAGTGTTTCCAGTACGTACGTATTTGTCTTTAGTCTACAACACTGTATTTCCATACAACGTGGTATTCTTACATCTTCTTTTGAGAGAAAATTCTCCTGTGGGTTCTCTTTTGAGGCTACACGAGTTACAACGTGTTGTTTAGGAGAGACAAGCTAATTTTTTATAATGCGTTAATTTTTCTCATAAAGTGTTTCCAAGCTAATTTTGAACGATGCATTATTTCTTCGTGTAGCCTCAAAAGAGAACCCTAAACAACACGTTGTAACTCGAAAAGCTTTGGTGTTGCGTGTATGTCTAAACGTGTGGCCTCAAAAGAGAAGGCACAGGAGAGTTTCTCTCGAAAGAATATGTAAGAATACCACGTTATAAGGAAATACAGTGTTGCAGAGTAAAGACAAATACATACGTATTGGAAACACTGTACGAGAAGAAATAACGCATTGTACAAAATTAGCTTGTATCTCCTAAACAACACGTTGTAACTCGAAAATATTTGGTGTGGCGTGTACGTGTAAACATGTAGCCTCAAAAGAGAACCCACAGGATAATTTTCGTTCGTCAATATTTGTCAGAAAACCACGTTTTAAGGAAGTCCCACATCGTGCGAAATTATCTTGTTTTTCCTAAACAACATGTCGTAACTCGAAAAGCTTTGGTGTTGCGTGTATGTCTAAGCGTGTAGCCTCAAAAGAGAAGGCACAGGAGAGTTTTCTCTCGAAAGAATATGTAAGAATACCACGTTATAAGGAAATACAATGTTGCAGTGTAAATACAAATACTTATGTATAGGAAACACTTTACGAGAAGAAATAAAGCATCGTACAAAATTAGCTTTTATCTCCTAAACAACACGTTGTAACTCGAAATATTTTGTGTGTCGTGTACGTCTAAACGTGTAGCCTCAAAAGAGAAGGCACAGGAGAGTTTTCTCTCGAAAGAATATGTAAGAATACCACGTTTTAAGGAAATACAGAGTTGCAGAGTAAAGACAAATATGTACGTATTGGCAACACCTTACGAGAAAAAAATAAGGCATCGTACAAAATTAGTCTGTATCTCCTAAACAACACGTTGTAACTGAAAAGGATTTGGTGTGGCGTGTACGGCTAAACGTGTAGCCTCAAAAGAGAACCAACAGGAGAATTTTCTTTGGTCAAAATTTTTCAGAAAACCACGTTTTAAGGAAATCCCGCATCTTGCGAAATTATCTTGTTTTTCCTAAACAACACGTTGTAACTCGAAAAGCTTTGGTGTTGCCTGTATGTCTAAGCGTGTAGCCTCAAGAGAGAAGGCACAGGAGAGTTTTTTCTCGAAAGAATATGTAAGAATACCACGTTTTAAGGAAATACAGTGTTGCAGAGTAAAGACAAATACATTCGTATTGGCAACACTTTACGAGAAGAAATAACGCATCGTACAAAATTAGTCTGTATCTACTAAACAACACGTTGTAACTCGAAAAGATTTGGTGTGGCGTGTACGTCTAAATGTGTAGCCTCAAAAGAGAACCCACAGCAGAATTTTCTTACATCAAAATTTGTCAGAAAACCACGTTTTATGGAAATCCCGCATCTTGCGAAATTATCTTGTTTTTCCTAAACAACACGTTGTAACTCGAAAAGCATTGGTGTTGCGTGTATGTCTAAGCATGTATCCTCAAAAGAGAAGGCACAGGAGAGTTTTCTCTTGAAAGAATATGTAAGAATACCACGTTATAAGGAAATACAGTGTTCCAGAGTAAAGACAAATACGTATGTATTGGAAACACTTTAGGAGAAGAAATAATGCTTCATGCAAAATTAGCTTGTATCTCCTAAACAACACGTTTAACTCGAAAAGATTTGGTGTCACCTGTATGTCTAAACGTGTAGCCTCAAAAGAGAACCCACAGGAGAAATTTCTTTCATCAAATTTTGCCAGAAACCCACATTTTAAAGAAATCCCACATCGTGCGAAATTATCTTGTTTTTCCTAAACAACATGTCGTAACTCGAAAAGCTTTGGTGTTGCGTGTATGTGTAAGCGTGTAGCCTCAAAAGAGAAGGCACAGGAGAGTTTTCTCTCGAAAGAATATGTAAAAATACCACGTTATAAGGAAAGACAGTGTTGCAGAGTAAAGACAAATACTTATGTATAGGAAACACTTTACGAGAAGAAATAACGCATCGTACAAAATTAGCTTTTATCTCCTAAACAACACGTTGTAACTCGAAATATTTTGTGTGGCGTGTACATCTAAACGTGTAGCCTCAAAAGAGAAGGCACAGGAGAGTTTTCTCTCGAAAGAATATGTAAGAATACCACGTTTTAAGGAAATACAGAGTTGCAGAGTAAAGATAAATATGTACGTATTGGCAACACCTTACGAGAAAAAATAAGGCATCGTACAAAATTAGTCTGTATCTCCTAAACAACATGTTGTAACTGAAAAAGATTTGGTGTGGCGTGTACGTCTAAACGTGTAGCCTCAAAAGAGAACCCACAGGCGAATTTCCTTTCGTCAAATTTTTTCAGAAAACCACGTTTTGAGGAAATCCCGCATCTTGCGAAATTATCTTGTTTTTCCTAAACAACACGTTGTAACTCGAAAAGCTTTGGTGTTGCGTGTATGTCTAAGCGTGTAGCCTCAAAAGAGAAGGCACAGGAGAGTTTTTTTCTCGAAAGAATATGTAAGAATACCACGTTTTAAGGAAATATCGTGTTGCAGAGTAAAGACAAATACATATGTATTGGCAACACTTTATGAGAAGAAATGACGCATCGTACAAAATTAGTCTGTATCTCCGAAACAAAACGTTGTAACTCGAAAAGATTTGGTGTAGCGTGTACGTCTAAACGTGTAGCCTCAAAAGAGAACCCACAGGAGAATTTTCTTAGGTCAAAATTTGTCAGAAAACCACGTTTTAAGGAAATCCCGCATCTTGTGAAATTATCTTGTTTTTCCTAAACAACACGTTATAACTAGAAAAGCTTTGGTGTTGCGTGTACATCTAAGCGTGTAGCCTCAAAAGGGAATGCACAGGAGAGTTTTCTCTCGAAAGAATATGTAAGAATACCACGTTATAAGGAAATACAGTGTTGCAGAGTAAAGACAAATACGTAGGTATTGGAAATACTTTACGAGAAGAATTAACTCTTTGTGCAAAATTAGCTTGTATCTCCTAAACAACACGTTGTAACTCGAAATGATTTGGTGTGGCGTGTACATCTAAACGTGTGGCCTCAAAAGAGAACCCACGGGATAATTTTCTCTTGTCAAAATTTGTCAGAAAACCACGTTTTATGGAAATCCTTCATCGTGCGAAATTATCTAGTTTTTCATAAACAACATGTTATAACTCGAAAAGGTTTGGTGTTGCGTGTATGTCTAAGCCTATAGCCTCAAAAGAGAATGCACAGGAGAGTTTTCTCTCGAAAGAATATGTTAAAATACCACGTTACAAGGAAATACAGAGTTGCAGAGTAAAGACAAATACGTATGTATTGGAAACACTTTACGAGAAGAAATAACGCATTGTACAAAATTAGCTTGTATCTCCTAAACAACACGTTGTAACTCGAAAGGATTTGGTGTGGCCTGTACGTCTAAATGTGTAGCCTCAAAAGAAAACCCACAGGATAATTTTCTTTCGTTAAAATTTTTCAGAAAACCACATTTTATGGAAATCCCGCATCGTGCGAAATTATCTTGTTTTTCCTAAACAACATATTGTAACTCGAAAATCTTTGGTTTGCGTGTATGTCTAAGGGTGTAGCCTCAAAAGAGAAGGCACAGGAGAGTTTTCTCTCGAAAGAATATGTAAGAATACCACGTTATAAGGAAATACAGTGTTGAAGAGTAAAGACAAATACGTACATATTGGAAACACTTTACGAGAAGAAATAACGCATCGTACAAAATTAGCTTGTATCTCCTAATCAACACGTTGTAACTCGAACTGATTTGGTGTGCTGTTTACATCTAAACGTGTAGCCTCCAAAGAGAACCCACAGGAGAATTTTGTTTCGTCAAAATTTGTCAGAAACCCACGTTTTAAGGAAATACCGCATCGTGCGAAATTACCTTGTTTTTCCTAAACAACATGTTGTATCTCGAAAAGCTTTGGTGTTGTGTGTAGGTCTAAGCGTGTAGCCTCAAAAGAGAACGCAGAAGAGAGTTTTCTCTCGAAAGAATATGTAAGAATACCACGTTATAAGTAAATACAGTGTTGCAGAGTAAAGATAAATAGGTACGTATTTTTAATACTTTTTGAGAAGAATTAATGCATGGTACAAAATTAGCTTGTATCTCCTAAACAACTCCTTGTAACTCGAAAGGATTTGGTGTGGCTCGTACTTATACATGTGTAACCTCAAAAAAGAACCCACAGGAGAACTTTCTTTCGTCAAAATTTGTCCAAAAACCACGTTTTAGGGAAATCTCTCATCGTGCAAAATTATCTTGTTTTTCCTAAACAACACGTTGTAACTCAAAAAGCTTTGGTGTTGCGTGTATGTCTGAGCTTGTAGCCTCTAAAGAGAACGCACAGGAGAGTTTTCTCTCGAAAGAACATGTAAGAATACAACGTTATAAGGAAATACAGTGTTGCAGAGTAAAGACAAATACGTACATATTGGAAACACTTTACGAGAAGAAATAACGCATCGTAAAAAATTAGCTTGTATCTCCTAAACAACACGTGGTAACTCGAAAGGATTTGGTGTGGCGTGTACTTCTAAACGTGTAGCCTCAAAAGAGAACCCACAGGAGAATTTTCTTTCGTCAAAATTTGTCAGAAAACCACGTTTTAAGGTAATCCTGCATTGTGCGAAATTATCTTGTTTTTCCTAAACAACACGTTGTAACTCGAAAAGCTTTGGTATTGCCTGTATGTCTAAGTGTGTAGCCTCAAAAGGGAACGCACAGGATAGTTTTCTCTCGAAATAATATGTAAGAATACCACGGTATAAGGAAATACAATGTTGCAGAGTAAAGACAAATACATACTTATTGGAAACACTTTACGAGAAGAATTAACGCATTGCAAAAAATTAGCTTGTATCTCCTAAACAACACGTTGTAACTCGAAAAGATTTGGTGTGGCGTGTACGTCTAAATATGTAGCCTCAAAAGAGAACCAACAGGAGAATTTTCTTTCGTCAAAATTTTTCAGAAAACCACGTTTAAAGGAAATCCCGCATCATGGAAATCATCTCCTTTTTCCTAAACAACATGTTGTGACTCGAAAAGCTTTGGTGTTGCGTGTATGTGTAAGCGTGGAGCCTGAAAAGAGAAGGCACAGGAGAGTTTTCTGTCGAAAGAATATGTAAGAATACCACGTTATAAGGAAATACAATTTTCCAGATTAAAACAAATAAGTACATATTGGAAACACTTTACGAGAAGAAATAACGCATCGTACAAAATTAACTTGTATCACCAAACAGCACGTTGTAAATCGAAATGATTTGGTTTGACGTGTATGTCTAAACGTGTAGCCTAAAGAGAGAACCCACAGGATAATTTTCTTTCATCAAAATTTGTCAGAAACCACGTTTTAAGGAAATCTCACATCGTGCGAAATTATCTTGTTTTTCCTAAACACCACGCTGTAACTCGAAATGCTTTGGTGTTGCGTGTATGTCTAAGCTTGTAGCCTCAAAAGAGAACGCACAAGAGAGTTTTCTCTTGAAAGATTATGTACGAATACCACGTTATAAGGAAATACAATTTTGCAGAGTAAAGACAAATAAGTACATACTGGAAACACTTTAAGAGAAGAAATAACGCATCGTACAAAATTAGATTGTATCTCCTAAACAACACGTTGTAACTCGAAAAGATTTGGTGTGACGTGTACGTCTAAAAGTGTAACCTCAAAAGAGAACCCACAAGAGAATTTTCTTCCCTCAAAATTTGTCAGAAACCACGTTTTAAGGAAATCTCTCATCGTGCGAAATTATCTTGTTTTTTTCTAAACAACACGTTGTATCTCGAAAAGATTTGGTGTTGTGTGTATGTCTAAGAGTGTAACCTCAAAAGAGAACGCACAGGATAGTTTTCTCTCGAAAGGATATGTAAGAATACCATGTTATAAGGAAATACAATGTTGCAGAGTCAAGACAAATACGTATGTATTGGAAACACTTTACGAGAAGAATTAACGCATCGTAAAAAATTAGCTTGTATCTCCTAAACAACACGTTGTAACTCGAAAAGATTTGGTGTGGCATGTACATCTAAACGTGTAGCCTCAAAAGAGAACCCACAGGAGAATTTTCTTTATTCAAAATTTTTCAGAAAACCACGTTTTAAGGAAATCCCGCATCGTGCGAAATCATCTATTTTCCAAAACAGCATGTTGTAACTCGAAAAGCTTTGGTGTTGCATGTATGTGTAAGTGTGGAGCCTCAAAAGTGAAGGCACAGGAGAGTTTTCTCTCGAAAGAATATGTAAGAATACCACGTTATAAGGAAATACAATTTTGCAGAGTAAAGACAAATAAGTGCATATTGGAAACACTTTACGAGAAGAAATAACGCATCGTACAAAATTAGCTTGTATCTCCGAAACAACACGTTGTAACTCGAAAATATTTGGTGTGACGTGTACGTCTAAAAGTGTAACCTCAAACGAGAACCCACAGGAGAATTTTGTTTCATCAAAATTTGTCAGAAACCACGTTTTAAGGAAATCTCGCATCGTGCGAAATTATTTTGTTTTTCCTAAACATGTTGTAACTCGAAAAGCTTTGGTGTTGCGTGTATGTCTAAGCTTGTAGCCTCAAAAGAGAACGCACAGGAGAGTTTTCTCTGGAAAGAATATGTAAGAATACCACGTTATAAGGAAATACAGTGTTGCAGAGTAAAGACAACTACATACGTATTGGAAACACTTTAAGAGAAAAAATAACACATCGTACAAAATTAGCTTGTATCTCCTAAACAACACGTTGTAACTCGAAAAGATTTGGTGTGGCTCATACCTCTACACGTGTAGCCTCAAAAGAGAACCCACAGGAGAACTTTCTTTCATCAAAATTTTTCAGAAAAACACGTTTTATGGAAATCTCGCATCGTGCGAAATTATCTTGTTTTTCGTAAACAACACGTTGTAACTCGAAAAGCTTTGGCGTTGCGTGTTTGTCTAAGCGTGTAGCCTCAAAAGAGAATGCACAGGAGAGTTTTCCCTCGAAAGAATATGTAAGAATACCACGTTATAAGGAAATACAGTGTTGCAGAGTAAAGACAAAAAAAGTACGTATTGGAAACTCTATACGAGAAGAAATAACGCATCGTACAATATTTGCTTGTATCTCCTAAACAACACGTGGTAACTCGAAAGGATTTGGTGTGGCGTGTATGTCTAAACGTGTAGCCTCTAAAGAGAACCCACGGGAGAATTTTTTTCCTCCAAATTTGTCAGAAAACCACGTTTTAAGGAAATCCCGCATCGTGCAAAATTATCTTGTTTTTCATAAACAACACGTTGTAACTCGAAAAGAGTTGGTGTTGACTGTATGTCTAAGTGTGTAGCCTCAAAGGGGAACGCACAGGATAGTTTTCCCTCTAAAGAATATGTAAGAATACCACGTTATAAGGAAATACAATGTTGCAGAGTAAAGACAAACGCGTACTTCTTGGAAACACTTTATGAGAAGAATTAACGCATCGTAAAAAATTAGCTTGTATCTCCTAAACAACACGTTGTAACTCGAAAAGATTTGGTGTTGCATGTACATCTAAACGTGTAGCCTCAAAAGAAAACCCACAGGAGATTTTTCTTTCATCAAAATTTGTCAGAAACCACGTTTTAAGGAAATCTCGCATCGTGCGAAATTATCTTGTTTTTCCTAAACAACACGTTGTAACTCGAAAACCTTTGGTGTTGCGTGTATATCTAAGCATGTAGCCTCAAAAGAGAACGCACAGGAGAGTTTTCCCTCGAAATAATATGTACGAATACCACGTTATAAGGAAATACAGTGTTGCAGAGTAAAGACAAATAAGTACGAATTGGAAACACTTTACGAGAAGAAATAAGGCATCGTAAAAAATTGGCTTGTATCTCCTAAACAACACGTTGTACCTCGAAAAGATTTGGTGTGGCTCATACGTCTACACGTGTAGCCTCAAAAAAGAACGAACAGGAGAACTTTCTTTCGTTAAAATTTCTCAGGAAACCACGGTTTAAGGAAATACCGC
This sequence comes from Apodemus sylvaticus, assembly GCF_947179515.1. Classification (NCBI taxonomy): domain Eukaryota; kingdom Metazoa; phylum Chordata; class Mammalia; order Rodentia; family Muridae; genus Apodemus; species Apodemus sylvaticus. The sequence goes on along the minus strand of NC_067474.1, from coordinate 1,632,865 downwards.
ATCATGCAAAATTATCTTGTTTTTCCTAAACAGCATGATGTAACTCGAAAAGCTTTGGTGTTGCATGTATGTCTAAGCGTGCAACCTCTAAAGAGAACGCACAGGATAGTTTTCTCTCGAAAGAATATGTAAGAATACTACGTTATTAGGAAATACAATGTTGCAGAGTAAAAACACATACGTACCTATTGGAAAAACTTTACAAGAAGAATTAACGCATCATACAAAATTAGCTTGTATCTCCTAAACAACACGTGGTAACTCGAAAGGATTTGGTGTGGTGTGTACGTCTAAACATGTAGCCTCAAAAGAGAACCCACAGGAGAATTTACTTTCATCAACATTTTTCAGAAAACCACGTTTTAAGGAAATCCCGCATCGTGCGAAATCATCTTCTTTTTCCTAAACAACATGTTGTAACTCGAAAAGCTTTGGTGTTGCGTGTATGTGTAAGCATGGAGCGACAAAAGGGACAGCACAGGAGAGTTTTCACTCGAAAGAATATGTAAGAATACCACATTATAAGGAAATACAATTTTGCAGAGTAAAGACAAATAAGTACTTATTGGTAACACTTTACGAGAAGAAATAACGCATCATTCAAAATTAGCTTGTATCTCCTAAACAACACGTTGTAACTCGAAAAGATTTGGTGTGACGTGTATGTCTAAACGTGTAGCCTCAAAAGAGAACCCACAGGAGAATTTTCTTTCATCAAAATTTGTCAAAAACCACGTTTTAAGGAAATCTCGCATCGTGCAAAATTATCTTGTTTTTCCTAAACAACACGTTGTACCTCGAAAAGCTTTGGTGTTGCGTGTATGTCTAAGCTTTTAGCCTCAAAAGAGAACGCACAGGAGAGTTTTCTCTCGAACGAATATGTAAGAATACCACATTATAAGAAAATACAGTGTTGCAGAGTAAAGACAAATACGTACGTATTGGAAACACTTGAAGAGAAGAAATAACGCATCATACAAAATTAGCTTGTATCTCCTAAACAACACGTTGTAACTCGAAAAGATTTGGTGTGGCTCGTACCTCTACACGTGTAGCCTCAAAAGAGAACCCACAGGAGAACTTTCTTTCGTCAAAATTTTTCAGAAAACCACGTTTTATGGAAATCTCGGTTCAAGCGAAATTATCTAGTTTTTCCTAAAAAACACATTGTAACTCGAAAAGCTTTGGCGTTGCGTGTTTGTCTAAGCGTGTAGCCTCAAAGAGAACGCACAGGAGAGTTTTCCCTCGAAATAATATGTAAGAATACCACGTTATAAGGAAATACAGTGTTGCAGAGTAAAGACAAATAAGTACGTATTGGAAACACTTTACCAGAGGAAATAATGCATTGTTCAAAATTTGCTTGTATCTCCTAAACAACACGTTGTAACTCGAATAGATTTGGTGTGGCTCATATATCTACACGTGTAGCCTCAAAAGAGAATGCACAGGAGAACTTTCTTTCGTCAAAATTTCTCAGGAAACCACGTTTTAAGGAAATCCCGCATCGTGCAAAATTATCTTGTTTTTCCTAAACAACACTATGTAACTCGAAAATCTTTGGTGTTGCATGTATGTCTAAGTGTGTAGCCTCAAAAGAGAACGCACAGGAGAGTTTTCCCTCGAAAGAATATGTAAGAATACCACGTTATAAGGAAATACAGTGTAGCAGAATAAAGACAAATACGTACGTATTGGAAACACTTTACGAGAAGAAATAAAGCATCGTAAAAAATTTGCTTGTATCTCCTAAACATGTTGTAACTTGAAAAGATTTGGTGTGGCTCGTACGTCTAAAAGTGTAGCCTCCAAAGAGAACCCACAGGAGAACTTTCTTTCGTCAAAATTTGTCAGAAAACCACGTTTTAAGGAAATCCCGCATCGTGCAAAATTATCTTGTTTTTCCAAAACAACACGTTGTAACTCGAAAAGTTTTGGTGTTGCGTGTATGTCAAAGCATGTAGCCTCTAAAGAGAACGCACAGGAGAGTTTTCTCTCGAAAGAACATGTAAGAATACAACGTTATAAGGAAATACAGTGTTGCAGAGTAAAGACAAATAGATACGTATTGGAAACACTTTATGAGAAGAAATAACACATCGTACAAAATTAGCTTGTATCTTCTAAACAACAAGTGATAACTCGAAAGGATTTGGTGTCGCGTGCACGTCTAAACGTATAGCCTCCAAAGAGAACCCACAGGAGAATTTTCTTTCGTCAAAATTTGTCAGAACACAACGTTTTAAGGAAATCCCGCATCATGCGAAATTATCTTGTTTTTCATAAACAACACGTTGTAACTCGAAAAGCTTTGGTGTTGCCTGTATGTCTAAGTGTGTAGCCTCAAAAGGGAACGCAAAGGATAGTTTTCTCTCGAAAGAATATGTAGGAATACCACGTTATAAGGAAATACAATGTTGCAGAATAAAGACAAATACGTACGTATTGGAAACACTTTACGAGAAGAAATAACGCATCGTACAAAATTAGCTTGTATCTCCTAAACAACACGTGGTAACTCGAAAGGATTTGGTGTGACGTGTACGTCTAAACATGTAGCCTCAAAAGAGAACCCACAGGAGAATTTTCTTTCGTTAAAATTTTCAGAAAACCACGTTTTAAGGAAATCCCGCATTGTGGGATATCATCTTCTTTTTCCTAAACAACATGTGGTAACTCGAAAAGCTTTGGTGTTGCGTGTACTTGTAAGCATGGAGCCTCCAAAGGGAAAGCACAGGAGAGTTTTCTCTCGAAAGAAAATGTAAGAATACCACGTTATAAGGAAATACAGTTTTCCAGAGTAAAGACATATAAGTACATATTGGTAGCACTTTATGAGAAGAAATAACGCATCATTCAAAATTAGCTTGTATCTCCTAAACAACACGATGTAACTCGAAAGGATTTGGTGTGACGTGTATGTCTAAACGTGTAGCCTCAAAAGAGAACCCACAGGAGAATTTTCTTTCATCAAAATTTGTCAGAAACTACGTTTTGAGGAAATCTCGCATTCTGCAAAATTATCTTGTTTTTCCTAAACAACACGTTGTAAATCAAAACCTTTGGTGTTGCGTGTATGTCTAAGCATGTAGCCTCAAAAGAGAATGCACAGGAGAGTTTTCTCTCGAAAGAATATGTAAGAATACCACGTTATAAGGAAATACAGTGTTGCAGAGTAAAGACAAATTCGTACATATTGGAAACACTTTAAGAGAAGAAATAACACATCGTACAAAATTAGCTTGTATCTCCTAAGCAACACGTTGTAACTCGAAAAGATTTGGTGTGGCTCGTACCTCTACATGTGTAGCCTCAAAAGAGAACCCACAGGAGAACTTTCTTTTGTCAAATTTTTTCAGAAAACCACGTTTTATGGAAATCTCGCATCGTGCAAAATTATCTTGTTTTTCCAAAACAACACGTTGTAACTCGAAAAGCTTTGGTGTTGCGTGTATGTCTAAGCGTGTATCCTCTAAAGAGAACACACAGGAGAGTTTTCTCTCGAAAGAACATGTAAGAATACAACGGTATAAGGAAATACAGTGTTGCAGAGTAAAGACAAATACTTACTTATTGGAAACACTTTACGAGATGAAATAACACATCATACAAAATTAGCTTGTATCTCCTAAACAACACGTGGTAACTCAAAAGGATTTGGTGTGGCATGTACCTCTAAACATGTAGCCTCAAAAGAGAACCCACAGGACTATTTTCTTTCATCAAAATTTGTCAGAAAACCACGTTTTAAGGAAATACCGCATCGTGCAAAATCATCTTGTTTTTCATAAACAACACGTTATACCTCGAAAACCTTTGGTGTTGCCTTTATGTCTAAGTGTGTAGCCTCAAAAGGGAACGCACAGGATAGTTTTCTCTCGAAAGAATGTGTAAGAATACCACGTTATAAGGAAATACAGTGTTGCAGAGTAAAGACAAATGCGTACATACTGGAAACACTTTACGAGAATTAACGCATCATACAAAATTAGCTTGTATCTCCTAAACAATACATTGTATCTCGGAAAGATTTGGTGTGGCGTGTACGTCTAAACATGTAGCCTCAAAAGAGAACCCACAGCAGAATTTTCTTTCGTCAAAATTTGTCAGAACACCACGTTTTAAGGAAATCCCGCATCGTGGGAAATCATCTTCTTTTTCCTAAACAACATGTTGTAACTCGAAAAGCTTTGGTGTTGCGTGTATGTGTAAGCGTGGAGCCTCAAAAGAGAAGGCACAGGAGAGTTTTCTCTCGAAAGAATATGTAAGAATACCACGTTTTTACGAAATACAATTTTGCAGAGTAAAGACAAATAAGTACATATTGGAAACACTTTAGGTGAAGAAATTACGCATCGTACAAAATTAGCTTGTATCTCCTAAACAACAAGTTGTAAATCGAAAAGATTTGGTGTGACGTGTATGTCTAAACGTGTACCCTCAAAAGAGAACCGACAGGAGAATTTTCTTTCATCAAAATTTGTCAGAAACCACGTTTTAAGGAAATCTCGCATCGTGCGAAATTATCTTGTTTTTCCTAAACAACACGTTGTAACTCGAAAAGCTTTGGTGTTGCGTGTATATCTAAGCTTGTATCCTCACAAGAGAACGCACAGGAGACTTTTTTCTCGAAAGAATATGGAAGAATACCACGTTATAAGGAAATACAGTGTTGCAGAGTAAAGACAAATACGTACCTATTTGAAACACTTTATGAGAAGAAATAACGCATCGAACAAAATTAGCTTATATCTCCTAAACAACACGTTGTAACTCGAAAAGATTTGGTGTGGCTCGTTCTTCTACACGTGTAGCCTCAAAAGAGAACCCACAGGAGAACTTTCTTTCTTCAAAATTTTTCAGAAAACCACGTTTTATGGAAATCTCGCATCGTGCGAAATTATCTTGTTTTTCCTAAACAACACTTTGTAACTCGAAAAGCTTTGGCGTTGCGTGTTTGTCTAAGCATGTAGCCTCAAAAGAGAATGCACAGGAGAGTTTTTCCTCGAAAGAATATGTAAGAATACCACGTTATAAGGAAATACAGTGTTGTAGAGTAAAGACAAATAAGTACGTATTGGAAACACTTACTGAGAAGAAATAACGCATAGTACAAAATTTGCTTCTATCTCCTAAACAACACGTTGTAACTTGAAAAGATTTGGTGTGGCTCGTACGTATGCACGTGTAACCTCAAAAGAGAACCCACAGGAGAACTTTCTTTCGTCAAAATTTGTCAGAAAACCACGTTTTAAGGAAATCCCGCATCGTGCAAAATTATCTTGTTTTTCCTAAACAACAAGTTGTAACTCAAAAAGCTTTGGTGTTGCTTGTATGTCTAAGCGTGTAGCCTCTAAAGAGAACACACAGGAGAGTTTTCTCTCGAAATAACATGTAAGAATACAACGTTATAAGGAAATACAGTGTTGCAGAGTAAAGGCAAATAAATACGTATTGGAAACACTTTACCAGAAGAAATAACGCATCATATAAATTAGATTGTATCTCCTAAACAACATGTGGTAACTCAAAAGGATTTGGTGTGGCATGTACGTCTAAACGTGTAGCCTTAAAAGAGAAACCACAGGAGATTTTTCTTTCATCAAAATTTGTTAGAAACCACGTTTTAAGGAAATCCCGCATCGTGCGAAATTACCTTCTTTTTCCTAAATAACACGTTGTAACTTGAAAAGCTTTGGTGTTGCGTGTATGTCTAAGCGTGTAAGCGCAAAAGAGAATGCACAGGAGAGTTTTCTCTCGAAAGAATATGTAAGAATACCACGTTATAAGGAAATACAGTGTTGCAGAGTAAAGACAACTACGTACGTATTGGAAACTCTTTATGAGAAGAAATAACCCATTGTACAAAAATAGCTTGTATCTCCTAAACAACATGTTGTAACTCGAAAAGATTTTGTGTGGCTCGTACTTCTACATGTGAGCCTCAAAAGAGAACCCACAGGAAAACTTTCTTTCTCAAGATATTTCAGAAAACCACGTTTTAAGGAAATCTCGCATTGTGCGAAATTATCTTGTTTTTCCTAAACAACACGTTGTAACTCGAAAAGCTTTGGCGTCGTGTGTTTGTCTAAGCGTGTAGCCTCAAAGGAGAACACACAGGAGAGTTTTCCCTCGAAAGAATATGTAAGAATACCATGTTATAAGGAAATACAGTGTTGCAGAGTAAAGACAAATAAGTACTTATTGGAAACACTTTACGAGAAGAAATAACGCATCTTACAAAATTTGCTTGTATCTCCTAAACAACACGTTCTAACTCGAAAAGATTTGGTGTGGCTCGTACGTCTACACGTGTAGCCTCAAAAGAGAACCCACAGAAGAACTTTCTTTCGTCAAATTTGTCAGAAAACAGCGTTTTAAGGAAATCCCACAACGTGCAAAATTATCTTGTTTTTCCTAAACAACACGTTGTAACTCAAAAAGCTTTGGTGTTGCGTGTATGTCTAAGCATGTAGCCTCTAAAGAAAACGCACAGGAGAGTTTTCTCTCGAAAGAACATGTAAGAATAAAACATTATAAAGAAATACAGTGTTGCAGATTAAAGACAAATATGTACGTATTGGAAAGACTTTACGAGAAGAAATAACGCATCGTACAAAATTAGCTTGTATCTCCTAAACAACACATGGTAACTCGAAAGGATTTGGTGTGGTGTGTACTTCTAAACCTGTATCCTCAAAAGAGAACCCACAGGAGAATTTTTTTCTTCAAAATTTGTCAGAAAACCACGTTTTAATGAAATCCTGCATCGTGCGAAATTATCTTGTTTTTCCTAAACAACACGTTGTAACTCGAAAAGCTTTGGAGTTGCCTGTATGTCTAAGTGTGTAGCCTTAAAAGGGAACGCACAGGATAGTTTTTTCTCGAAATAATATGTAAGAATATCACGTTATAAGGAAATAGAATGTTGCAGAGTAAAGACAAATATGTACGTATTGGAAACACTTTAGGAGAAGAATTAACACATTGTACAAATTAGCTTGTATCTCCTAAACAACATGTTGTAACTTGAAAAGATTTGGTGTGGCATGTACGCCTAAACGTGTAACCTCAAAAGAGAACCCACAGGAGAATTTTCTTTTGTCAAAATTTGTCAGAAAACCACGTTTTAAGTAAATCCCGCATCGTGGGAAATCATCTTCTTTTTCCTAAACAACATGTTGTAACTCGAAAAGCTTTGGTGTTGCGTGTATGTGTAAGCGTGGAGCCTCAAAAGAGAAGACACAGGAGAGTTTTCTCTCGAAAGAATATGTAAGAATACCACGTTTTTACGAAATACAATTTTGCAGAGTAAAGACAAATAAGTACATATTGGAAACACTTTATGAGAAGAAATAACGCATCGAACAAAATTAGCTGTCTTTACTCTGCAACACTGTATTTCCTTATAACGTGGTATTCTTACATATTCTTTCGAGAGAAAACTCTCCTGTGCCTTCTCTTTTGAGGCTACACACTTAGACATACACGCAACATGAAAGCTTTTCTAGTTACAACGTGTTGTTTAGGAAAAACAGGATAATTTCGCACGATGCGGGATTTCCTTAAAACGTGATTTTCTGAAAAATTTTGACAAAAGAAAATTCTCCTTTGGGTTCTCTTTTGATGCTACACGTTAAGACGTACACGCCACAACAATTCTTTTCGAGTTACAACGTGTAGTTTTGGAGATACAAGCTAATTTTGTACGATGCGTTATTTCTTCTAGTAAAGTGTTTCCAATAAGTACGTATTTGTCTTTACTCTGCAACACTGTATTTCCTTATAACGTGGTATTCTTACATATTCTTTCGAGAGAAAACTCTCCTGTGTGTTCTCTTTTGAGGCTACACGCTTAGACATACAGGCAACACCAAAGCTTTTCGAGTTATAACGCGTTGTTTAGGAAAAACAAGATAATTTCGCACGATGCGGGATTTCCTTAATACGTGGTTTTCTGACAAATTTTGACCAAAGAAAATTCTCCTGTGGGTTCTCTTTTGAGGCTACACGTTTAGACGTACAGGTCACACCAAATCTTTTCGCGTTACAACGTGTTGTTTAGGAGATACAAGCTAATTTTTTACGATGCGTTATTTCTTCTCATAAAGTGTTTCCAATAAGTATGTATTTGTCTTTACTCTGCAACACTGTATTTTCTTATAACGTGGTATTCTTACACATTCTTTCGAGAGAAAACTCTCCTGTGTGCTCTCTTTTGAGTCTACACGCTTAAACATACATGCAACACCAAAGCTTTTCGAGGTACAAGGTGTTGTTTAGGAAAAACAAGATAATTTCGCACGATGCGAGATTTCCTTAAAACGTGGTTTTCTGAATATTTGACGAAAGAAAATTCTCCTATGGGTTCTCTCTTGAGGCTACACGTTTAGACATACACGCCACACCAAATCTTTTCGAGTTACAACGTGTTGTTTAGGAGATACGAGCTAATTTTGCACGATGCTTTATTTCATCTCGTAAAGTTTAAGGGTTTCCAATACGTACCTATTTGTCTTTACTCTGCAACACTGTATTTCCTTATAACGTGGTATTCTTACATATTCTTTCGAGAGAAAACTCTGCTGTGTGTTCTCTTTTGAGGCTACACGCTGAGACATACACGCAACACCAAAATCCTTCGAGTTAAAACGTGTTGTTTAGGAAAAACAAGATAATTTTGCACGATGTAGGTTTTCCTTAATACGTGGTTTTCTGACAAATTTGACCAAAGAAAATTCTCCTGTGGGTTCTCTTTTGAGGCTACACGTTTAGACGTACACGCCACACCAAATCATTTAGAGTTACAACGTGTTGTTTAGGAGATACAAGCTAATTTTGTAGGATGCGTTATTTCTTCTTGTAAAATGTTTCTAATATGTACGTATTTGTCTTTACTCTGCAACACTGTATTTCCTTATAACGTGGTATTATATATTCTTTCGAGAAAGAACTCTCCTTTGCCTTCTCTTTTGAGGCTACATGCTTAGACATACACGCAACACCAAAGCTTTTCGAGTTACAAAGTGTTATTTAAGAAAAACAAGATAATTTTGCACGATGAGGGATTTCCTTAAAACGTAGTTTTCTCACAAATTTTGACGATAGAAAATTCTCCTGTGGGTTCTCTTTTGAGGCTACACGTTTAGACGTAAATGCCCCACCAAATCTTTTCGAGTTACAACCTGTTGTTTAGGAGATACAAACTAATTTTGTATGATGCGTTATTTCTTCTCGTAAAGTGTTTCCAATAAGTACGTATTTGTCTTTACTCTGCAACACTGTATTTCCTTATAACCTGGTATTCTTACATATTCTTTCTAGTGAAAACTCTCCTGTGTGTTCTCTTTTGAGGCTACACACTGAGGCAAACACGCAACACCAAATCTTTTCGAGTTACAACGTGTTGTTTAGGAAAAACAAGATAATTTCCCACGAGGCAGGATTTCCTTAATACATGGTTTTCTGACAAATTTGACCAAACAAAATTCGCCTGTGGGTTCTCTTTTGAGGCTACTCGTTTAGACGTACACACCACATCAAATCTTTTCGAGTTACAACATGTTGTTTAGGAGATACAAGCTAATTTTGTATGATGCATTATTTCTTCTCGTAAAGTGTTTCCAATATGTACGTATTTGTCTTTACTCTGCAACACTGTATTTCCTTATAACGTGGTATTCTTACATATTCTTTCGAGAAAAAACTCTCCTTTGCACTCTCTTTTGAGGCTACACGCTGAGACATACACGCAACACCAAAGCTTTTCGAGTTACAACTTGTTGTTTAGGAAAAACAAGATAATTTTTCACGCTGAGGGATTTCCTTAAAACGTGGTTTTCTTACATATTTTGACGATAAAAAATTCTCCTGTCGGTTCTCTTTTGAGGCTATACGTTTAGAAGTACATGTCACACCAAATATTTTCGAGTTACAACGTGTTGTTTATGAGATACAAGCTAATTTTGTACGAATTTTTATTTCTTCTCTTAAAGTGTTTACAATATGTACGTATTTGTCTTTACTCTGCAACACTGTATTTCCTTATAACGTGGTATTCTTACATATTCTTTCGAAAGAAAACTCTCCTTGCATTCCCTTTAGAGGCTTAGACATACACGCAACATCAAAGCTTTTCGAGTTACAACGTGTTGTTTAGGAAAAACAAGATAATTTCGCACGATGCGGAATTTCCTTAAAACGTGGTTTTCTGAAAAATTTTGACGAAAGAAAACTCTCCTGTGGGTTCTCTTTTGAGGATACACGTTTAGACGTACACGCCACACCAAATCTTTTCGAGTTACAACATGATGTTTAGGACCTACAAGCTAATTTTGCAAGATGCGTTATTTCTCTCATAAAGTGTTTCCAGTACGTACGTATTTGTCTTTACTCTGCTACACTGTATTTCCTTATAACGTGGTATTCTTACATATTGTTTCGAGAGAAAACTCTCCTATGCGTTCTCTTTTGGGGCTACACGCTTAGACATACACCCAACACCAAAGCTTTTCGAGTTAAAACATGTTGTTTAGGAAGAACAAGATAATTTCTCACGATGCGGTATTTCCTTAAAACGTGGTTTTCTGAAAAATTTTGACGAAAGAAAATTGTCCTGTGGGTTCTCTTTTGAGGCTACACGTTTAGACGTACATGCCACACCAAATCTTTTCGAGTTACAACGTGTTGTTTAGGAGATACAAGCTAATTTTGTACGATGCTTTATTTCATCTCGTAAAGTTTAAGTGTTTCCAATACATACGTGTTTGTCTTTACTCTGCAACACTGTATTTCCTTATAACGTGGTATTCTTTCATATTCTTTCGAGAGAAAACTCTCCTGTGCGTTCTCTTTTGAGGCTACAAGTTTAGACACACACGCAACGGCAAAGCTTTTCGAGTTACAACATGTTGTTTAGGAAGAACAAGATAATTTCCCACGATGCAGGATTTCCTTAAAACGTGGTGTTCTGACAAATTTTGACGAAAGAAAATTCTCCTGTGGGTTCTCTTTTGAGGCTACACCTTTAGACGTACACACCACACCAAATCTTTTGAGTTACACCGTGCTGTTTAGGAGATACAAGCTAATTTTTTTTTACGATGCGTTATTTCTTCTCGTAAAGTTTAAATGTTTCCAATACATACGTTTTTGCCTTTACTCTGCAACTCTGTAATTCCTAATAACGTGGTATTCTTACATATTCTTTCGAGAGAAAACTCTCCTGTGCGTTCTCTTTTGAGGCTACACGCATAGACATACACGCAACACCACAGTTTTTCGAGTTACAATGTGTTGTTTAGGAAAAACAAGATAATTTAGCACGATGCGGGATATCCTTAAAACGTGGTTTTCTGACAAATTTTGTCGAAAGAAAATACTCCTGAGGGTTCTCTTTTGAGGCTACACGTTTAGACGTACACGCCACACCAAATCTTTTCGAGTTACAATGTGTTGTTTAGGAGATACAAGCTAATTTTTTAAGATGTGTTATTTCTCTCGTAAAGTTTAAGTGTTTCAAATACGTACGTATTTGCCTTTACTCTGAAACACTGTTTTCCTTATAACATGGTATTCTTGCATATTCTTTCGAGAGAAAACTTTCCTGTGCGTTCTCTTTTGAGGCTACACGCTTAGACATACAAGCAACACCAAAGCTTTTCGAATTACAACTTGTTGTTTTGGAAGAACAAGATAATTTCTCACGATGCGGGATTTCCTTAAAACGTGGTTTGCTGACAAATTTTGACGAAAGAAAATAGTCCTGTGGGTTCTCTTTTGGGGCTACACGTTTAGACGTACAAGCCACACCAAATCTTTTCCAGTAAAAACGTGTTGTTTAGGAGATACAAGCTAATTTTGTACGATGCTTTATTTCATCTCGTAAGTTTAAGGGTTTCCAATATGTACGTTTTCGTCTTTACTCAGCAACACTGTACTTCCTTATAAAGTGGTATTCTGAACTATTCTTTCGAGAGAAAACTCTTCTGTGCGTTTTCTTTTGAGGCTACACGCTTAGACATACATGCAGCACCAAAGCTTTTCGAGTTACAACGTGTTGTTTAGGAAAAACAAGATAATTTCACACGATGCGGGGTTTCCTTAAAACGTGGTTTTCTGAAAAATTTTGACGAAAGAAAAATGTCCTGTGGGTTCTCTTTTGAGGCTACACGTTTAGCCGTACATGCCACATCAATTCTTTTCGAGTTACAACCTGTTGTTTAGGAGATACAAGCTAATTTTGAACGATGCGTTATTTCATCTCTAAAAGTGTTTCCAATAAGTACGTATTTGTCTTTACTCTGCAACACTGTATTTCCTTATAACGTGGTATTCTTACATATTCTTTCGAGAGAAAACTCTCCTGTGCGTTCTCTTTTGAGGCTACATGCTTAGACATACACGCAACACCAATGCTTTTCGAGTTACAACGTGTTTTTTAGGAAGAACAAGATAATTTCTCACGATGCGGGATTTCCTTAAAACGTGGTTTTCTGACAAATTTTGACGAAAGAAAATTGTTCTGTGGTTCTCTTTTGAGGCTACACGTTTAGATGTACACGCCACACCAAATCTTTTCGAGTTACAACGTGTTGTTTAGGAGATACAAGCTAATTTTGTATGATGCTTTATTTCATCTCTTAAAGTTTAAGGGTTTCCAATACGTAAGTATTTGTCATTATTCTGCAACAGTGTACTTCCTTATAACGTGGTAGTCTTACATATTCTTTCTAGAGAAAACACTCCTGTGTGTTCTCCTTTGAGGCTACACGCTTAGACATACACGCAACACCAAAGCTTTTCGAGTTACAACGCGTTGTTTAGGAAAAAACAAGATAATTTCTCACGATGCTGGATTTCCTTAATACGTGGTTTTCTGACAAATTTGACCAAAGAAAATTGTCCTGTGGGTTCTCTTTTGAGGCTACACATTTAGACGTACACGCCACAGCAAATCATTTAGAGTTACAACGTGTTGTTTAGGAGATACAAGCTAATTTTGTACGATGCGTTATTTCTTCTCGTAAAGTGTTTCCAATATGTACGTATTTGTCTTTACTCTGCAACACTGTATTTCCTTATAATGTGGTATTCTTATATATTCTTTCGAGAAAGAACTCTCCTTTGCATTCTCTTTTGAGGCTACATGCTTAGACATACACGCAACACCAAAGCTTTTCGAGTTACAACGTGTTGTTTAAGAAAAACACGATAATTTTGCACGATGAGGGATTTCCTTAAAACGTGGTTTTCTCACAAATTTTGACGATAGAAAATTCTTCTGTGGGTTCTCTTTTGAGGCTACACGTTTAGACATACATGCCACACCAAATCCTTTCGAGTTACAACCTGTTGTTTAGGAGATACAAGCTAATTTTGTATGATGCGTTATTTCTTCTTGTAAAGTGTTTCCAATAAGTACGTATTTGTCTTTACTCTGCAACACTGTATTTCCTTATAACCTGGTATTCTTACATACTTTTTCTAGTGAAAACTCTCCTGTGTGTTCTCTTTTGAGGCTACACACTGAGACAAACACGCAACACCAAATCTTTTCGAGTTACAACGTGTTGTTTAGGAAAAACAAGATAATTTCCCACGATGCAGGATTTCCTTAATACGTGGTTTTCTGACAAATTTGACCAAAGAAAATTCTCCTGTGGGTTCTCTTTTGAGGCTACACCTTTATACGTACACGCCACATCAAATCTTTTCGAGTTACAACGTGTTGTTTAGGAGTACAAGTTAATTTTGTATGATGCGTTATTTCTTCTCTTAAAGTGTTTCCAATATGTACGTATTTGTCTTTACTCTGCAACTCTGTATTTCCTTATAACGTGGTATTCTTACATATTCTTTCGAGAAAAAACTCTCCTTTGCATTCTCTTTTGAGGCTACACGCTTAGACATACACGCAACACCAAAGATTTCGAGTTACAACTTGTTGTTTAGGAAAAACAAGATAATATTGCATGATGAGGGATTTCCTTAAAACGTGGTTTTCTCACATATTTTGATGATAAAAAAATTCTCCTGTCAGTTCTTTTTTGAGGCTACACGTTTAGTCGTACACGTCAGACCAAATATTTTCAAGTTACAACCTGTTGTTTAGGAGATACAAGCTAATTTTGTATGGTTTTTTATTTCTTCTCTTAAAGTGTTTCCAATATGTACGTATTTGTCGTTACTCTGCAACACTGTATTTCCTTATAACGTGGTATTCTTACATATTCTTTCGAGAGAAAACTCTCCTTGCATATCCTTTTGAGGCTACACACTTAGACATACACGCAACACCAAAGCTTTTCGAGTTACAACTTGTTCTTTAGGAAAAACAAGATAATTTTGCAGGATGCGGGATTTCGTTAAAACGTGGTTTTCTGACAAATTTTGAAGAAAGAAAATTCTCCAGGGCGCTCTCTTTTGAGGCTACACGTTTAGACATACACACCAAACGAAATGTTTGTGAGTTTCCACTTTTTGTTTAGGAGATACAAGCTAATATTTCATGATGCGTAATTTCTTCTCGTAAAGTGTTACCAATATGTACGTATTTGTCTTTACTCTGCAACACTGTATTTCCATATAACGTTGTATTCTTACATGTTCTTTCGAGAGAAAACTCTCCTGTGCATTCTCCTTTGAGGCTACACGCTTAGACATATACGCAACACCAAAGCTTTTCGAGTTACAACGTGTTGTTTAGGAAAAACAAGATAATTTCTCATGATGCAGGATTTCCTTAAAACGTGGTTTTCTGACAAATTTTGACGAAAGAAAATTCTCCTTTGTGTTCTCTTTTGCGACTACACGTTTAGACGTGCACGCCAAACCAAACCTTTCGAGTTACCACGTGTTGTTTAGGAGATACAAGCTAATTTTGTCCGATGCGTTATTTCTTCTCCTAAAGTGTTTCCAATATGCACTTATTTGCCTTTACTCGGCAAAATTGTATTTCTTTATAACGTGGTATTCTTACATATTCTTTCGAGGGAAAACTCACCTGTGCCTTCGCTTTTGAGGCTCCACGCTTAAACATACATGCAACACCAAAGCTTTTTGAGTTACAACATGTTGTTTAGGAAAAAGAAGATGATTTCGCATGATGCGGGATTTCCTTAAAACGTGGTTTTCTGAAAAAATTTAACGAAAGAAAATTGTCCGGTGGGTTCACTTTTGAGGCTACACGTTTAGACGTACATGCCACACCAAATCTTTTCCAGTTACAACGTGTTGTTTAGGAGATACAAGTTAATTTTTTACGATGCGTTATTTCTTCTCGTAAAGTGTTTCCAATATGTACGTATTTGTCCTTACTCTGCAACACTGTATTTCCTTATAACGTGGTATTCTTATATATTCTTTCTAGAAAAAACTCTCCTTTACATTCTCTTTTGAGGCTACACGCTTAGACATACACGCATCACCAAAGCTTTTCGAGTTACAACTTGTTGTTTAGGAAAAACAAGATAATTTTGCACGATGCGGGATTTACTTAAAACGTGGTTTTTCTGACAAACTTTGAAGAAAGAAAGTTATCCTGTGGGTCCTCTTTTGAGGCTACACGTGTAGAAATACGAGCCACACCAAATCTTTTCGAGTTACAACGTGTTGTTTAGGAGATACAAGCTAATTTTGTATGATGCATTATTTCTTCTCTTAAAGTGTTTCCAATAGGTACGTAATTGTCTTTTCTGTGCAACACTGTATTTCCTTATAACGTGGTATTCTTACATGTTCGTTCAAGAGAAAACTCTCCTGTGCATTCTCTTTTGAGGCTACACGCTTAGACATACACGCAACACCAAAGCTTTTCGAGTTACAACGTGTTGTTTAGGAAAAACTAGAAAATTTCGCACGAAGCAAGATTTCCATACAACGTGGTTTATGACAAATTTTGATGAAAGAAAATTCTCCTATGGGTTCTCTTTTGAGGCTACACGTTTAGACGTACACGCCACACCAATTCTTTTCTAGTTACCACGTGTTGTTTAGGAGATACAAGCTAATTTTTTACAATGAATTATTTCTTCTCGTAAAGTGTTTCCAACAAGTATGTATTTGTCTTTACTCTGCAACACTGTATTCCTTATAACTTTGTATTCTTACATGTTTTTTCGAGAGAAAACTCTCCTGTGTGTACTCTTTAGAGGCTACACGCTTAGACATACACGCAACACCAAAGCTTTTCGAGTTACAACGTGTTGTTTAGGAAAAACAAGATAATTTTGCACGATGCGGGCTTTCCTTAAGACGTGGTTTTCTGACAAATTTTGACGAAAGAAAGTTCTCCTGTGGGTTCTCTTTTGAGGCTACACGTGTAGTCGTACGAGCCACACCAAATCTTTTCTAGTTACAACGTGTTGTTTAGGAGATACAAGCTAATTTTTTACGATGCATTATTTCTTCTCTTAAAGTGTTTCCAATAGGTACGTATTTGTCTTTACTCTGCAACACTGTATTTCCTTATAACGAGGTATTCTTACATATTCTTTCAAGAGAAAACTCTCCTGTGCGTTCTCTTTTGAGGCTACACGCTTAGACATACACGCAACACCAAAGCTTTTCGAGTTACAACGTGTTCTTTAGGAAAAACAAGATAATTTCGCACGATTCGAGATTTCCTTAAAACGTGGTTTCTGACAAATTTTGATGAAAGAAAATTCTCCTGTGGGTTCGCTTTTGAGGCTACACGTTTAGACGTACACGTCACATCAAATCTTTTCGAGTTACAACGTGTTGTTTAGGAGATACAAGCTAATTTTTTACGATGCATTATTTCTTCTCGTAAAGTGTTTCCAATATGTACATATTTGTCTTTACTCTGCAACACTGTATTTCCTTATAACGTGGTATTCTTACATATTCGTTCGATAGAAAACTCTCCTGGGCATTCCCTTTAGAGGCTACACACTTAGACATACAAGAAACACCAAAGCTTTTCGAGTTACAACTTGTTGTTTAGGAAAAACAAGATAATTTCGCACGATGCGGGATTTCCTTATAACGTGGTTTTCTGACAAATTTTGAAGAAAGAAAATTCTCCTGTGGGGTCTCTTTTGAGGCTACACTTTGAGACGTACATGCCAAACCAAATCTTTTCAAGTTATCACTTGTTGTTTAGGAGATACAAGCTTATATTTTATGATCCGTCATTTCTTCTCGTAAAGTGTTTCCAATATTTACGTTTTTGTCTTTACTCTGCAACACTGTATTTCCTTATAACGTTGTAGTCTTACATGTTCCTTCGAGAGAAAACTCTCCTGTGCATTCTCTTTTGGGGCTACACGCTTAGATATACACGCAACACCAAAGCTTTTTGAGTTACAACGTGTTGTTTAGGAAAAACAAGATAATTTTGCACGATGCGGGATTTCCTTAAAACGTGGTTATCTAATTTTGATGAAAGAAAATTCTCCTGTTGGTTCTCTTTTGAGGCTACACGTTTAGACGTACACGCCAAACCAAATCTTTTCGAGTTACCACGTGTTGTTTAGCAGATACAAGGTAATTTTGTATGATGTATTATTTCTTCTCGTAAAGTGTTTCCAATATGTACTTATTTGTCTTTACTCTGCAAAATTGTATTTCCTAATAACGTGGTATTCTTACATATTCTCTCGAGAGAAAACTATCCTGTGCCTTCTCTTTTGAGGCTCCACGCTTAGACATACACGCAACACTAAAGCTTTTCGAGTTACAATATGTTGTTTAGGAAAAAGAAGATGATTTCACACGATGCGGGATTTCCTTAAAACATGGTTCTGTGAAAAATTTTGATGAAAGAAAATTCTCCTGTGGTTTCTCCTTTGAGGCTACACGTTTAGACGTACAGGCCACACCAAATCTTTTCGAGATACAACTTGTTGTTTAGGAGATACAAGCTAATTTTGTACTATGCGTTAATTCTTCTCGTAAAGTGTTTCCAATACGTACGTGTTTGTCTTTACACTGCAACATTGTATTTCCTTATAACGTGGCATTCTTACATATTCTTTTTTTTTTTTTGTCTTTTTTTTTTATTTGATATAATTTATTTACATTTCAAATGATTTCCCCTTTTCTAGCCCCCCCCCTCCCCGAAAGTCCCATAAGCCCCCTTCTCTTCCCCTGTCCTCCCTCCCACCCCTTCCCAGTTCCCCGTTCTGGTTTTGCCAAATACTGTTTCACTGAGTCTTTCCAGAACCAGGGACCACTCCTGCTTTCTTCTTGTATCTCATTTGATGTGTGGATTATGTTTTGGGTATTCCAGTTTTCTAGGTTAATAACCACTTATTAGTGAGTGCATACCATGATTCACCTTTTGAGTCTGGGTTACCTCACTTAGTATGATGTTCTCTAGCTCCATCCATTTGCCTAAGAATTTCATGAATTCATTGTTTCTAATGGCTGAATAGTACTCCATTGTGTAGATATACCACATTTTTTGTATCCACTCTTCTGTTGAGGGATACCTGGGTTCTTTCCAGCATCTGGCAATTATAAATAGGGCTGCTATGAACATAGTAGAGCATGTATCCTTATTACATGGTGGGGAATCCTCTGGGTATATGCCCAGGAGTGGTATAGCAGGATCTTCTGGAAGTGAGGTGCCCAGTTTTCGGAGGAACCGCCAGACTGCTTTCCAGAGTGGTTGTACCAATTTGCAACCCCACCAGCAGTGGAGGAGTGTTCCTCTTTCTCCGCACCCTCTCCAACACCTGCTGTCTCCTGAATTTTTAATCTTAGCCATTCTGACTGGTGTAAGATGAAATCTTAGGGTTGTTTTGATTTGCATTTCCCTAATGACTAATGAAGTGGAGCATTTTTTAAGATGCTTCTCCGCCATCCGAAGTTCTTCAGGTGAGAATTCTTTGTTTAACTCTGCACCCCATTTTTTAATAGGGTTGTTCGGTTTTCTGGAGTCTAACTTCTTGAGTTCTTTATATATATTGGATATTAGCCCTCTATCTGATGTAGGATTGGTGAAGATCTTTTCCCAATTTGTTGGTTGCCGATCTGTCCTCTTGATGGTGTCCTTTGCCTTACAGAAACTCTGTAACCTTATGAGGTCCCATTTGTCAATTCTTGCTCTTAGAGCATACGCTATTGGTGTTCTGTTCAGAAACTTTCTCCCTGTACCGATGTCCTCAAGGGTCTTCCACAGTTTCTTTTCTATTAGCTTCAGAGTGTCTGGCTTTATGTGGAGGTCCTTGATCCATTTGGATTTGAGCTTAGTACAAGGAGACAAGGATGGATCAATTCGCATTCTTCTGCATGCTGACCTCCAGTTGAACCAGTACCATTTGTTGAAAAGGCTATCTTTTTTCCATTGGATGTTTTCAGCCTCTTTGTCGAGGATCAAGTGGCCATAGGTGTGTGGGTTCATTTCTGGATCTTCAATCCTGTTCCATTGATCCTCCTGCCTGTCACTGTACCAATACCATGCAGTTTTTAACACTATTGCTCTGTAGTATTGCTTGAGGTCAGGGATACTGATTCCCCCAGATTTTCTTTTGTTGCTGAGAATAGTTTTAGCTATCCTGGGTTTTTTGTTGTTCCAGATGAATTTGATAATTGCTCTTTCTAACTCTGTGAAGAATTGAGTTGGGATTTTGATGGGTATTGCATTGAATCTGTATAGTGCTTTAGGCAAAATGGCCATTTTAACTATATTGATTCTACCGATCCATGAGCATGGGAGGTTTTCCCATTTTTTGAGGTCTTCTTCCATTTCCTTCTTCAGAGTCTTGAAGTTCTTGCCATACAGATCTTTCGCATGTTTGGTAAGAGTCACCCCAAGATACTTTATACTGTTTGTGGCTATTGTGAAGGGGGTCATTTCCCTAATTTCTTTCTCAGCCTGCTTATCCTTTGAGTATAGGAATGCCACTGATTTGCTTGAGTTGATTTTGTAACCTGCCACTTTGCTGAAGTTGTTTATCAGCTGTAGGAGCTCTCTAGTGGAGTTCTTTGGGTCACTTAAGTAGACGATAATGTCGTCTGCAAATAATGATAGTTTGACTTCCTCCTTTCCAATTTGTATCCCTTTGACCTCCTTATGTTGTCGAATTGCCCGAGCTAGTACCTCAAGTACAATATTGAAAAGATAAGGAGAAAGGGGGCAGCCTTGTCTGGTCCCTGATTTCAGTGGGATTGCTTCAAGTTTCTCTCCGTTTAGTTTGATGCTGGCTACCGGTTTGCTGTATATTGCTTTTACTATGTTTAGGTATGGGCCTTGAATTCCTGTTCTCTCCAAGACTTTAAGCATGAAAGGATGCTGAATTTTGTCAAATGCTTTTTCAGCATCCAATGAAATGACCATGTGGTTTTGTTCTTTGAGTTTGTTTATGTAGTGGATTGTATTGATGGATTTCCGTATATTGAACCAACCCTGCATTCCCGGGATAAAGCCTACTTGATCATGGTTGATGATCGTTTTGATGTGTTCTTGGATTCGGTTGGCAAGAATTTTGTTGAGTATTTTTGCATCGATGTTCATAAGGGAAATTGGTCTGAAGTTCTCTTTCTTTGTTGGATCTTTGTGTGGCTTTGGTATCAGCGTAATTGTGGCTTCGTAGAAGGAATTGGGTAGTGTTCCTTCTGTTTCTATTTTGTGGAATAGTTTGAAGAGTATTGGTGTTAACTCTTCTTTGAAGGTCTGGTAGAATTCTGCACTGAAACCATCTGGTCCTGTGCTTTTTTTGGTTGGAAGACTTTCTATGACTCCTTCTATTTCTTTAGGCTTTATGGGACTGTTTAGATGGTCTAGTTGGTCCTGATTTAATTTTGGTATTTGGTATCTGTCAAGGAAATTGTCCATTTCCTCCAGATTCTCCAGTTGTGTTGAGTACAGGCTCTTGTAGTAGGTTCTGATGATTTTTTGGATTTCCTCAGTTTCCGTTGTTATGTCTCCCTTTTCATTTCTAAGTTTGTTAATTTGGATACTTTCTCTGTGCCCTTTTGTCAGTCTGGCTAAGGGTTTATCTATCTTGTTGATTTTCTCAAAGAACCAGCTCCTAGTTTTGTTGATTTTTTGTATGGTTCTCTTTGTTTCTACTTGATTGATTTCGGCCCTGAGTTTGATGATTTCCTGCCTTCTACTCCTCCTGGGTGAAATAGCTTCTTTTTGTTCTAGGGCTTTCAGGTGTGTCATTAAGTTGGTAATGTATGCTCTCTCCATTTTCTTTTTGGAGGCACTCAGGGCTATGAGTTTTCCTCTTAGCACTGCTTTCATTGTGTCCCATAGATTTGGGTATGTTGTGTTTTCATTTTCATTGTGTTCTAAAAAGTCTTTAATTTCTTTCTTTATTTCTTCCTTGACCAAGGTGTCATTGAGTAGAGTATTGTTCAATTTCCACGTGTATGTGGGTTTTCTGTTGTTTCTGTTGCTATTGAAGACCACTTTTATTCCATAGTGATCAGATAGGAGGCATGGGATTAGTTCTATCTTTTTATATTTGTTGAGGTCTGTCTTGTGACCAATTATATGGTCGATTTTGGAGAAGGTACCATGAGGTGCTGAAAAAAAGGTATATTCTTTTGTTTTAGGATAGAATGTTCTATATATATCAGTTAAATCTAATTGGTCCAAAGCTTCAATTAGTTTCATTGTGTCCTTGTTTAGTTTCTGTTTTCCTGATCGGTCCATTGAGGAAAGTGCAGTGTTGAAGTCACCCACAATTATTGTGTTAGGTGCAATGTGTGCTTTGAGTTTTAATAAAGTTTCTTTTATGAACGAGGGTGCCCTTGCATTTGGAGCATAGATGTTCAGGATTGAGAGTTCTTCTTGTTGTATTTTTCCTTTGACCAGCAAGAAGTGTCCCTCAGAGTCTCTTTTGATGACTTTGGGTTGAAAGTCAATTTTATCTGATATTAAAATGGCTACTCCAGCTTGTTTCCTGAGACCATTTGCTTGTAAAATTGTCTTCCAGCCTTTTACTCTAAGGTAGTGTTTGTCTTTGACCCTGAGGTGTGTTTCCTGTAAGCAGCAAAATGTAGGGTCCTGTTTACGTATCCAGTCATTTAGTCTGTGTCTTTTTATTGGAGCATTGAGTCCATTGATGTTAAGAGATATTAAGGAATAGTGATTGTTACTTCCTATCATTTTTGACGTTATTTTTTAAATTTAATTGCTTAACTTCTTTTGGGTTTGATGAAAGGTTACTATCTTGCTTTTTTCAGGGTGGAGTTTCCCTCCTTGTATTGGTGTTGTCCTCCTATTATCCTTTTTAGGGCTGGGTTTGTGGATAGATATTGGGTGAACTTGGTTTTGTCGTGAAATATCTTAGTTTCTCCATCTATGGTGATTGAGAGTTTTGCTGGATATAGTAGTTTTGGTTGGCATTTGTGTTCTCTTAGAGTCTGCATGAGATCTGCCCAGGACCTTCTAGCCTTCATAGTCTCAGGTGAAAAGTCTGCTGTGATTCTGATAGGTCTTCCTTTATATGTTACTTGGCCTTTTTCTCTTACTGCCTTTAGTATTCTTTCTTTGTTTAGAACATTTGGTGTTTTGATTATTATGTGACGGGAAGTATTTCTGTTCTGGTCCAGTCTGTTTGGAGTTCTGTAGGCTTCTTGTATATTCATGGGCATCTCTCTCTTTAGGTTAGGGAAGTTTTCTTCCATAATTTTATTGAAGATATTTGCTGGCCCTTTAAGTTGTAAATCTTCACTCTCATCTATGCCTATAATCCTTAGGTTTGGTCTTCTCATTGTGTCCTGGATTTCCTGGATATTTTGGGTTACAAGCTTTTTGCACTTTGCATTTTCTTTAACTGTTGAGTCCATGGTTTCTATGGAATCTTCAGCATCTGAGATTCTTTCTTCTATCTCTTGTATTCTGTTCTTGATATTTGCATCTCTGTCCCCTGATTTCTTCCCAAGGCTTTCTATCTCCAAAGTTGTCTCCCTTTGAGTTTTCTTAGTTGTTTCTACTTCTGATTTTAGATCCTGGATGGTTTTGCTTAGCTCCTTCCCTTGCATGTTTGTGTTTTCCTGTAATTCTTTAAGAGATTTTTGTGTTTCCTCTTTCATGAGCTCAGCCTGTTGACCAAAGTTCTCCTGTATTTCTTTAAGAGATTTTTGTGTTTCGTCTTTCATGACCTCAGCCTGTTGAGCAAAGTTCTCCTGTATTTCTTTAAGTGTTTTTTGCATTTCCTCCTTGTTGGCTTTTGTATTCTCCTGGATTTCTTTCAATGATTTTTGTGTTTCCCTTGCAAGGGCTTCTAACTTTTGATCCATTTTCTCCTGAATGTCCTTCATGTGTTCCTGTACCAGCATCATGACCAGTGATTTTAAATCCAAATCTTGTTTTACTGGTGTGATGGGGTATCCAGGACTTGCTGGTAGAGGAGAATTTGGTTCAGATGTTGCCATATTGCCTTGATTTCTGTTAGTGACGTTTCTGCGTTTGCCTTTTGCCATCTAGCTCTCACTGGTGTTACTTGGTCTTGTCAGTGCTGGACTCACCAGTGCAAGCTGCCCCTTCCCCGTTGGCCTCTGGTGCACAGCTTACACTCTGCACTGCCTATAGACAGGGTGCTGTTGTCCAGGCTGTTCAGATCCCGAAGCAGGCACCTGAAGGCTCCCGCTGGGGCCCGCAGGATTTATTGGAGCACACTGACTTCTCCCAGCTGGCCGCCCGGAAGCCCCCACTAGCCTCTTGAGGGACCTGGAGATGTGGCGGCCACCCAGGCTGATCTGAAGCGGAGAGAGTTGAGCTGGGGGCTTCTGCCTGAGGCCTTGCCCCAGATTGTGTCTGTGGACCAGGTGGAACCCGTGTGCACCCCCAGGGAGCTCCGAAGGTGAATGTTGCTGTGACCTCCCCTGTGCTCCGCTCACTCCGCTGGGCAGCCGATTTCCCCAACCGGGCTGGCGCACACTAGGTTAGCCTTGTCGCCTGGGCCCTGAGTCCAGGCAAACGCCTGGGAGGCCAAGGTCCGAGCAAAGTTCCCCTAGGGCTATGTCTGTTATTTGGGTCCGCCAGGTGACCCGGATGGCGGGCGTGCGCGTCCGCGCTCCCCGAAAGCACCGGGAGAGTCTGTTGTGCTAATAACCTCCTGGGCGGGTTGACACACAGATGACCCACCAAGCCGCCCAGTTCTTGGGGTCAGTCCTGTGCCTTTTGGGGCCTAGACCCCCGTTTTGTTAGCCTCAGGCTACGCTTGTTAGCAGTCTCTGCCCTCCCGAGCACTCTAGCTCCTGTAGGCAAAATGGCGGCGCGTGCACCGGCCGGGGCAAAAAAAAAAAAAAACTCCTGGCTGGGTTGGCACCCCAATGGCCACTCGAACAGCCCAGGGCCTGGGTGCAGGCCAAAGCCCGTCTGGCTCAGACCCCTGCGGTGTTGGGCCTAGGATTATGTTTGTGTACCTCAGTCTGACCGATCTCTGGAGCCCGGGATCAAGATGGCGGTGAGTCTCTCCTGACTGGCGGGCAGCCGAGTTCTGAAGTGGCTTCCGTGCAGCGAAAGGCTCCGCAGAACCGCAGTTGCTTGCCGCCCGGCTGGTCAGCGAAGGTCAGTGGTCGTGGGCGCAGGGCCTAACTGGACCCTGTGTCGCCTTGGTTCCACCGCTGATGGCCCTTCAGCTGGAGCAGCCACTGCTACCGCCGCCCACATATTCTTTCGAGAGAAAACTCTCCTGTGCTTTCTCTTTTGAGGCTACACGCTTAGACATACACGCAACACCAGAGCTTTTCGAGTTACAACGTGTTGTTTAGGAAAAACAAGATAATTTCGCACAATGCGAGATTTCCTTAAAACGTGGTCTCTGACAAATTTTGATGAAAGAAAATTCTCCTGTGGGATCTCTTTTGAGGCTACACGTTTAGACGTACACGCCACACCAAATCTTTTCGAGTAACAAGGTGTTGTTTAGGAGATTCAAGCTAATTTTGTACGATGCGTTAATTCTTCTCGTAAAGTGTTTCCAATATGTACGTATTTGTCTTTACTCTGCAACACTGTATTTCCTTATAAAGGGGTATTCTTACATATTCTTTCGAGAGAAAACTCTCCTGTGCATTCCCTTTTGAGACTACACACTTAGACATACAGGCAAACCAACGCTTTTCGAGTTACAACTTGTTGTTTAGGAAAAACAAGATGATTTCGCAGGATGTGGGATTTCGTTAAAACGTGGTTTTCTGACAAATTTTGAAGAAAGAAAATTCTCCAGTGGGTTCTCTTTTGAGGCTACACTTTTAGACGTACACGCCAAACCAAATGTTTTCGAGTTTCCACTTTTTCTTTAGGAGATACAAGCTAATATTGTATGATACGTAATTTCTTCTCGTAAAGTGTTTCCAATAAGTACGTATTTGTCTTTACTCTGCAACACTGTATTTCCTTATAACTTTGTATTCTTACATGTTCTTTCGAGAGAAAACTCTCCTGTGCATTCTCTTTTGAGGCTACATGCTGAGACATACACGCAACACCAAAGCGTTTCGAGGTACAAGGTGTTGTTTAGGAAAAACAAGATAATTTCGCACGATGCGGGATTTCCTTAAAACGTGGTTTTCTGACAAATTTTGACGAAAGAAAATTCTCCTTTGTGTTCTCTTTTGAGGCTACACGTTTAGACGTACACGCCAAACCAAATCTTTTCGAGTTACCACGTGTTGTTTAGGAGATACAAGCTAATTTTGTACGATGCGTTATTTCTTCTCCTAAAGTGTTTCCAATATGTACTTATTTGCCTTTACTCTGCAAAATTGTATTTCTTTATAACGTGGTATTCTTACATATTCTTTCGAGAGAAAACTCTCCTGTGCCTTCGCTTTTGAGGCTCCACGCTTAGACATACACGCAACACCAAAGCTTTTTGAGTTACAACATGTTGTTTAGGAAAAAGAAGATGATTTCGCACGATGCGGGATTTCCTTAAAACGTGGTTTTCTGAAAAGTTTTAACGAAAGAAAATTGTCCTGTGGGTTCTCTTTTGAGGCAACACGTTTAGACGTACACGCCGCACCAAATCTTTTCGAGTTACAACGTGTTGTTTAGGAGATACAAGTTAATTTTTTACGATGCGTTATTTCTTCTCATAAAGTGTTTCCAATATGTACGTATCTGTCTTTACTTTTCAACACTCTATTTCCTTATAACGTGGTATTCTTACATATTCTTTCTAGAAAAACTCTCCTTTACATTCTCTTTTGAGGCTACACGCTTAGACATACACACAACACCAAAGCTTTTCGAGTTACAACGTGTTGTTTAGGAAAAACAAGATAATTTTGCATGATGAGGGATTTCCTTATAACGTGGTTTTCTGACAAATTTTGAAGAAAGAAAATTCTCCTGTGGGGTCTCTTTTGAGGCTACACTTTTAGACGTAAACGCCAAACCAAATCTTTTCGAGTTACCACTTGTTGTTTAGGAGATACAAGCTTATATTTTATGATGTGTCATTTCTTCTCGTAAAGTGTTTCCAATATGTACGTATTTGTCTTTACTCTCCAACACTGTATTTCCTTATAACGTTGTATTCTTACATGTTCTTTCGAGAGAAAACTCTCCTGTGCATTCGCTTTTGAGGCTACATGCTGAGACATACACGCAACACCAAAGCTTTTCGTGTTACAAGTTGTTGTTTAGGAAAAACAAGATAATTTCGCACGATGGGGGATTTCCTTAAAATGTGGTTTTCTGACAAATTTTGACGGAAGAAAATTCTCCTTTGTGTTCTCTTTGGCGGCTACACGTTTAGACGTACACACCAGACCAAACCTTTTCGAGTTACCACGTGTTGTTTAGGAGATACAAGCTAATTTTGTCCGATGCGTTATTTCTTCTCCTAAAGTGTTTCCAATATGTACTTATTTGCCTTTATTCGGCCTAATTGTATTTCTTTATAACGTCTATTCTTACATATTCTTTCGAGAGAAAACTCTCCTGTGCCTTCGCTTTTGAGGCTCCACGCTTAGACATACACGCAACACCAAAGTTTTTTGAGTTACAACATGTTGTTTAGGAAAAAGAAGATGATTTCGCATGATGCGGGATTTCCTTAAAACGTGGTTTTCTGAAAAAATTTAACGAAAGAAAATTGTCCTGTGGGTTCTCTTTTGAGGCTACACGTTTAGACGTACACGCCACACCAAGACCTTTCGAATTACCACGTGTTGTTTAGGAGATACAAGCTAATTGTTTACAATGCGTTATTTCTTCTCGTAAAGTGTTTCCATCAAGTATGTATTTGACTTTACTCTGCAACACTGTATTCCCTTATAACGTTGTATTCTTACATGTTCTTTCGAGAGAAAACTCTCCTGTGCGTACTCTTTAGAGGCTACACGCTTAGACATACACGCAATGCCAAAGCTTTTCGAGTTACAATGTGTTGTTTAGGAAAAGCAAGATAATTTCGCACGATGCGAGATTTCCATAAAACGTGGTTTTCTGAAAAATTTTGACGAAAGAAAGT
Organism: Apodemus sylvaticus; assembly: GCF_947179515.1. Classification (NCBI taxonomy): domain Eukaryota; kingdom Metazoa; phylum Chordata; class Mammalia; order Rodentia; family Muridae; genus Apodemus; species Apodemus sylvaticus. Next base: position 1,605,455 of record NC_067474.1, on the reverse strand, counting down.
TTTCCTGTGGGTTCTCTTTTGAGGCTACACGTATAGAGGTACGAGCCACAACAAATCTTTTCGAGTTCCAATTGTTGTTTAGGAGATACAAGATAATTTTGTACGATGTGTTATTTCTTCTCTTAAAGTGTTTCCAATACGTACGTATTTGTCTTTACTCTGCAACACTGTATTTTTTTATAACATGGTATTCTTACATATTCTTTCGAGAGAAAACTCTCCTGTGCATTCTCTTTTGAGGCTACAAGCTTAGACATACACGCAACACCAAAGCTTTTCGAGTTACAACATGTTGTTCAGGAAAAAGAAGATGATTTGGCACGATGCGGGATTTCCTTAAAACGTGGTTTCCTGAAAAATTTTGACGAAAGAAAATTCTCCTGTGGGTTCTCTTTTGAGGCTACACGTTTAGACGTACACGCCGCACCAAATCTTTTCGAGTTACAACGTTTTGTTTAGGAGATACAAGCTAATTTTCTACGATGCGTTACTTCTTCTCGTAAAGTGTTTCCAATATGTACGTATTTGTCTACTCTGCAACACTGTATTTCCTTATAACGTGGTATTCTTACATATTCTTTCGAGAGAAAACTATCCTGTGCGTTCCCTTTTGAGGCTACACACTTAGACATACAGGCAACACCAAAGCTTTTCGAGTTACAACATGTCGTTTAGGAAAAACCAGATAATTTCGCACGATGCAGGATTTCCTTAAAACGTGGTTTTCTGACAAATTTTGACGAAAGAAAATTCTCCTGTCCGTTCTCTTTTGAGGCTACACATTTAGACGTACACGCCACACCAAATCCTTTAGAGTTACCACGTGTTGTTTAGGAGATACAAGCTAATTTTGTATGATGCGTTATTTCTTCTCATAAAGTGTTTCCAATACGTACGTATTTGTCTTTACTCTGCAACACTGTATTTCCTTTTAACATTGTATTCTTGCATGTTCTTCCGAGAGAAAACTCTCCTGTGCATTGTCTTTAGAGGCAACATGCTCAGACATACACGCAACACCAAAGCTTTTCGAGTTACAAAGTGTTGTTTAGGAAAAACAAGATAATTTTGCACGATGCGGGATTTCCTTAAAACGTGTTTTTTTGACAAGTTTTGACGAAAGAAAGTTCTCCTGTTGGTTCTCTTTTGAGGCTACACGTGTAGAAGTACGAGCCACACCAAATACTTTCGAGTTGTAACGTGTTGTTTAGGAGATACAAGCAAATTTTGTACGATGCGTTATTTCTTCCCTAAATTGTTTCCAATATGTCGTTATTTATCTTTACTCTGCAACACTGTATTTTCTTATAACGTGGTATTCTTACATATTCTTTCAAGGGAAAACTCTCCTGTGCATGCTCTTTTGAGGCTACATGCTTAGACAAACACGCACGCCAAACTTTTCGAGTTACAACGTGTTGTTTAGGAAAAACAAGATAATTTCGCACGATGCGAGATTTCCATAAAACGTGGTTTTCAGACAAATTTTGACGAAAGAAAGTTCTTCTCTGGGTTCTCTTTTGAGACTACACGTGTAGAGGTACGAGCCACACCAAATCTTTTCGAGTTACAATGTGTTGTTTAGGAGATACAAGCTAATTTTTTACAATGCGTTATTTCTTCTCTTAAAGTGTTTCCAATACGTACGTAGTTGTCTTTATTCTGCAACACTGTATTTCCTTATAACGTGGCATTCTTACATATTCTTTCGAGAGAAAACTCTCCTGTGCATTCTCTTTTGAGGCTACATGCTTAGACATACACGCAACACCAAAGCTTTTCGAGTTACAATGTGTTGTTTAGGAAAAACAAGATAATTTCGCACGATGCGCTATTTCCTTAAAACGTGGTTTCAGACAAATTTTGATGAAAGAAAATTCTCCTGTGGGTACTCGTTTGAGGCTACACTTTTAGACGTACATGCCACACCAAATCTTTTCGAGTTACAACGTGTTGTTTAGGAGATACAAGCTAATTTTTTACGATGCGTTATTTCTTCTCGTAAAGTGTTTCCAATATGTACTTATTTGTCTTTACTCTGCAAAATTGTATTTCCTTTTAACGTGGTATTCTTACATATTCTTTCAAGAGAACACTCTCCTGTGCCTTCTCTTTTGAGTCTCCACGCTTACACATACACGCAACACCAACGCTTTTCGAGTTACAACATGTTGTTTAGGAAAAAGAAGATGATTTCGCACGATGCGGGATTTCCTTAAAACGTGGTTTTCTGAAAAATTTTGACGAAAGAAAATTCTCCTGTGGGTTCTCTTTTGAGGCTACATGTTTAGATGTACACGCCACACCAAATCTTTTCGAGTTACAACGTTTTGTTTAGGAGATACAAGCTAATTTTGTAAGATGCGTTAATTCTTCTCATAAAGTGTTTCCAATACGTACGTATTTGTCTTTATTCTGCAACACTGTATTTCCTTATAACGTGGTATTCTTACATATTCTTTCGAGGGAAAACTCTCCTGTGCGTTCTCTTTCGAGGCTACACGCTTAGACAAACACGCAACACCAAAGCTTTTCGAGTTACAACGTGTTGTTTAGGAAAAAACAAGATAATTTTGCACGATGCGAGATTTTCATAAATCGTGGTTTTCTAAAAAAATTTGACGAAAGAAAATACTCCTGTGGGTTCTCTTTTGAGGCTACACTTGTAGAGGTACGAGCCACACCAAATCTTTTCGAGTTACAAAGTTTTGTTTAGGAGATACAAGCTATTTTTGTACGATGCCTTATTTCTTCTCTTAACGTGTTTCCAATATGTACGTATTTGTCTTTACTCTGCCACACTGTATTTCCTTATAACGTGGTATTCCTACATTTTCTTTCGAGAGAAAACTCTCCTGTGCGTTCTCTTTTGAGGCTACACGCTTAGACATACACGCAACACCAAAGCTTTTCGATTTACAACGTGTTGTTTATGAAAAACAAGATAATTTCACACGATGCGAGATTTCCTTAAAACGTGGTTTCTGACAAATTTTGATGAAAGAAAATTCTTGGGCCTGGGAGCGGCGGCAGCAGCAGCAGTAGCAGCAGCAGCGGCTGGTCCAGAGGAAGGGCCATCAGCAGTAGAACCAAGCGGACAGTGTCCAGGCAGACCCGGTGCCCACGACCACTGGCCATTGCTGGCCAGCCAGGCTGCAAGCAGCGGCGGATTTACGGTGCCTTTCACCACACAGAAGCCACATCAGAACTCTGCCTCCCGCCAGTCAGTTACGAGGGCTCCATATTGGTTCTCGGTTGCCAGAGAAATCAGACTGAGGTACGCAAATATAACCCGAGACCAACATCGCGGGAGTCTAAGCCCGACGGGCGTTGGCCTGCACCCAGGCCCTGAGCTGATCGGGGGTCCACCGGGGTGCAAACCCGGCCAGGAGGTTTTTTTCCTCCCGGGACGGCGCGCGCACCACCACCATTTTGCCTGGGGGAAGCCAGGGAGACCTAGCAGGCAAAACCAAACCGGCTAACAGGCAAAGCCCGAGGCGGACATAGCAGGGGTCTCAGACGGTCAGGCCCTGGACTGCCCCCAGGTCCTGGGCTGCTCGGCAGGCCATCTGTGTGCCGACCCAGCCAGGAGCTTGTTTGCCTCGGCCGGCGCACACCGCCGCCATTTTGCCTACAGGAAGCCGGAGAGACCTAGCAGGCAAAACCAAACCAGCGAACAGGCATAGCCCAAGGCGGACATAGCAGGGGTCTCAGATGGTCAGGCCCTGGACTGCACCCAGGCCCAGGACTGCTCGGTGGGCCATCTGTGTGCTGACCCGGCCAGGAGGTTGTTTATCAGAGCCGTTTGCGCACCACCGCCATTTTGCCTACGGGAAGCCAGAGAGACCTAGCAGGCAAAGCCAAACTGGCTAATAGGCATAGCCCGAGGCAGACATAGCAGGGGTCTCAGACGGTCAGGCCCTGGACTGCCTCCAGGTCCTGGGCTGCTCGGTGGGCCATCTGTGTGCCGACCCAGTCAGGAACTTGTTTGCACGGGCCGGTGCGCACCACTGCCATTTTGCCTGCGGGAAGCCAGAGAGACTAGCAGACAAAACCAAACCAGCTAACAGGCATAGCCCAAGGTGGACAAAGCAGGGGTCTCAGACGGTCAGGCCCTGGACTGTCCCCAGGCCCTGGGCTGCTCGGTGGGCCATCTGTGTGCCGACCCGGCCAGGAGGTTGTTTATCCGGGCCAGTTTGCGCACCACCGCCATTTTGCCTACGGGAAGCCAGAGAGACCTAGCAGGCAAAACCAAACCAGCTAACAGGCATAGCCCGAGGCGGACATAGCAGGGGTCTCAGACAGTCAGGCCCTGGACTGACCCCCAGGCCCTGGGCTGCTCGTTGGGCCATCTGTGTGCTGACCCAGCCAGGAGGTTGTTAGCCCAGCAGACTCTCCCAGCACTCTCAGGGAACTCGCACACGCCACCATCCTAGCCACCTGACACACCCAATTAACACCCACAGCTGAGGGGAACTTTGCACCGACATTGGCCTGCCAGGCTTTTGCCTAGACTCAGGGCCTGGGCAGCTAGGCTAGCCTTGTGTGCACCAACGCAGTTGGGAGTTCTGCTGCCCAGATCAGCCTGGGCAGCAGCACCACATCTCCAAGTCCTGCAAGTGGCAAGCTGGGTTTCCGGGCGGCCAGCTGGGAGAAGTCAGTGTGCTCCAGTGAATCCAGTGGGCCCCAGCAGGAGCCTTCGGGTGCCTGCTTTGGGATCTGAACAGCCTGGGCAGCAGCACCCTGTCTACAAGCAGTGCAGGAGGTAAGCTGTGCACCAGAGGCCAACGGGGAAGGGGCAGCTTGCACTGGTGAGTCCAGCACTGACAAGACAAACTAACACCAGTGAGAAGTAGATGGCAAAAGGCAAACGCAGGAACGTCACTAACAGAAATCAAGGCAATATGGCAACATCTGAACCCAATTCTCCTCTACCAACACGTCCTGGATACCCCATCACACCAGTAAAACAAGATTTGGATTTAAAATCACTGGTCATGATGCTGGTACAGGAACACATGAAGGACATACTTAAAGAAATTCAGGAGAAAATGGATCAAAAGTTAGAAGCCCTTGCAAGGGAAACACAAAAATCATTGAGAGAAATCCAGGAGAATACAAAAGCCAACAAGGAGGAAATGCAAAAAACACTTAAAGAAATACAGGAGAACTTTGCTCAACAGGCTGAGGTCATGAAAGACGAAACACAAAAATCTCTTAAAGAAATACAGGAGAACTTTGGTCAACAGGCTGAGCTCATGAAAGAGGAAACACAAAAATCTCTTAAAGAATTACAGGAAAACACAAACATGCAAGGGAAGGAGCTAAGCAAAACCATCCAGGATCTAAAATCAGAAGTAGAAACAACTAAGAAAACTCAAAGGGAGACAACTTTGGAGATAGAAAGCCTTGGGAAGAAATCAGGGGACAGAGATGCAAATATCAACAACAGAATACAAGAGATAGAAGAAAGAATCTCAGATGCTGAAGATTCCATAGAAACCATGGACTCAACAGTTAAAGAAAATGCAAAATGCAAAAAGCTTGTAACCCAAAATATCCAGGAAATCCAGGACACAATGAGAAGACCAAACCTAAGGATTATAGGCATAGATGAGAGTGAAGATTTACAACTTAAAGGGCCAGCAAATATCTTCAATAAAATTATGGAAGAAAACTTCCCTAACCTAAAGAGAGAGATGCCCATGAATATACAAGAAGCCTACAGAACTCCAAACAGACTGGACCAGAAGAGAAATACTTCCCGTCACATAAAAATCAAAACACCAAATGTTCTAAACAAAGAAAGAATACTAAAGGCAGTAAGAGAAAAAGGCCAAGTAACATATAAAGGAAGACCTATCAGAATCACAGCAGACTTTTCACCTGAGACTATGAAGGCTAGAAGGTCCTGGACAGATCTCATGCAGACTCTAAGAGAACACAAATGCCAACCAAAACTACTATATCCAGCAAAACTCTCAATCACCATAGATGGAGAAACTAAGATATTTCATGACAAAACCAAGTTTACCCAATATCTATCCACAAACCCGGCCCTAAAAAGGATAATAGGAGGACAACACCAATACAAGGAGGGAAACTTCACCCTGGAAAAAGCAAGATAGTAACCTTTCATCAAACCCAAAAGAAGTTAAGCATTCAAATTTAAAAATAACGTCAAAAATGATAGGAAGTAACAATCACTATTCCTTAATATCTCTTAACATCAATGGACTTAATGCCCCAATAAAAAGACACAGACTAACTGAATGGATAAGTAAACAGGACCCTACATTTTGCTGCTTACAGGAAACACACCTCAGGGTCAAAGACAAACACTACCTTAGAGTAAAAGGCTGGAAGACAATTTTACAAGCAAATGGTCTCAGGAAACAAGCTGGAGTAGCCATTTTAATATCAGATAAAATTGACTTTCAACCCAAAGTCATCAAAAGAGACGCTGAGGGACACTTCTTGCTGGTCAAAGGAAAAATACAAAAAGAAGAACTGTCAATCCTGAACATCTATGCCCCAAATGCAAGGGCACCCTCTTTCGTAAAAGAAACTTTATTAAAACTAAAAGCACACATTGCACCTAACACAATAATTGTGGGTGACTTCAACACTGCACTTTCCTCAATGGACCGATCAGGAAAACAGAAACTAAACAGGGACACAATGAAACTAATTGAAGCTTTGGACCAATTAGATTTAACAGATATATATAGAACATTCTATCCTAAAACAAAAGAATATACCTTTTTCTCAGCACCTCATGGTACCGTCTCCAAAATCGACCATATAATTGGTCACAAGACAGACCTCAACAAATATAAGAAGATAGAACTAATCCCATGCCTCCTATCTGATCACTATGGAGTAGAAGTGGTCTTCAATAGCAACAGAAACAACAGAAAACCCACATACACGTGGAAACTGAACAATACTCTACTCAATGATACCTTGGTCAAGGAAGAAATAAAGAAAGAAATTAAAGACTTTTTAGAACACAATGAAAATGAAAACACAACATACCCAAATCTATGGGACACAATGAAAGCAGTGCTAAGAGGAAAACTCATAGCCCTGAGTGCCTCCAAAAAGAAAATGGAGAGAGCATACATTACCAGCTTAATGACACACCTGAAAGCCCTAGAACAAAAAGAAGCTATTTCGCCCAGGAGGAGTAGAAGTCAGGAAATCATCAAACTCAGGGCCGAAATCAATCAAGTAGAAACAAAGAGAACCATTCAAAAAATCAACAAAACCAGGAGCTGGTTCTTTGAGAAAATCAACAAGATAGATAAACCCTTAGCCAGACTGACCAAAGGGCACAGAGAAAGTATCCAAATTAACAAACTTAGAAATGAAAAGGGAGATATAACAACGGAAACTGAGGAAATCCAAAAAATCATCAGATCCTACTACAAGAGCCTGTACTCAACACAACTGGAGAATCTGGAGGAAATGGACAATTTCCTTGACAGATACCAAATACCAAAATTAAATCAGGACCAACTAGACCATCTAAACAGTCCCATAATGCCTAAAGAATTAGAAGGAGTCATAGAAAGTCTTCCAACCAAAAAAAGCACAGGACCAGATGGCTTCAGTGCAGAATTCTACCAGACCTTCAAAGAAGAGTTAACACCTATACTCTTCAAACTATTCCACAAAATAGAAACAGAAGGAACACTACCCAATTCCTTCTACGAAGCCACAATTCCGCTGATACCAAAGCCACAAAAAGATCCAACAAAGAAAGAGAACTTCAGACCAATTTCCCTTATGAACATCGATGCAAAAATACTCAATAAAATTCTTGTCAACCGAATCCAAGAACACATCAAAACGATCATCCACCATGATCAAGTAGGCTTTATCCCGGGAATGCAGGGTTGGTTCAATATACAGAAATCCATCAATACAATCCACTACATAAACAAACTCAAAGAACAAAACCACATGGTCATTTCATTGGATGCTGAAAAAGCATTTGACAAAATTCAGCATCCCTTCATGCTTAAAGTCTTGGAGAGAACAGGAATTCAAGGCCCATACCTAAACATAGTAAAAGCAATATACAGCAAACCGGTAGCCAGCATCAAACTAAATGGAGAGAAACTTGAAGCAATCCCACTGAAATCAGGGACCAGACAAGGCTGCCCCCTTTCTCCTTATCTTTTCAATATTGTACTTGAGGTACTAGCTCGGGCAATTCGACAACATAAGGAGGTCAAAGGGATACAAATTGGAAAGGAAGAAGTCAAACTATCATTATTTGCAGACGACATTATCGTCTACCTAAGTGACCCAAAGAACTCCACTAGAGAGCTCCTACAGCTGATAAACAACTTCAGCAAAGTGGCAGGTTATAAAATCATCTCCAGCAAATCAGTGGCCTTCCTATACTCAAAGGATAAGCAGGCTGAGAAAGAAATTAGGGAAATGACCCCCTTCACAATATCTTGTTTTTTCTAATCAACACATTGTAACACGAAAATCTTTGGTTTTGCGTGTAAGTCTAAGCGTGTAGCCTCAAAAAAGAATGCAGAGGAGAGTTTTATCTCGAGAGAATATGTAAGAATACCACGTTATAAGGAAATACAGTGTTTCAGAGTACAGACATATACATATGTATTGGAAACGCTTTACGAGAAGAAATAACGCTTCATACAAAATTAGCTTGTATCTCCTATACAACAAGTGGTAACTCGAAAAGATTTGGTGTGGCGTGTAGGTCTAAATGGGTAGCCTCAAAACAGAACCCACAGGAGAATTTTCTTTCGTCAAAATTTTCAGAAAACCACGTTTTAATGACATCCCGCATCGTGTGAAATTATCATGTTTTTCTTAAACAACACGTTGTAACTCGAAAAGCTTTTGTGTTGCGTGTATTTCTCAGAGTGTAGCCTCAAAAGAGAACACACAGGAGAGTTGTCTTTCGAAAGAATATGTAAGAATACCACGTTATAAGGAAATACATTGTTGCAGAGTAAAGACAAATACGTATGTATTGGAAACACTTTAGGAGAAGAAATAATGCATCATACAAAATTAGCTTGTATCTCCTAAACAACACGTTGTAACTCGAAAGGATTTGGTGTGGCGTGTACGTCTAAATTGGTAGCCTCAAAAGAGAACCCACAGGAGAATTTTCTTTCGTCAACATTTGTCAGAAACCCACGTTTTAAGGAAATCCCGCATCGTGTGAAATTATCTTATTTTTCCTAATCAACACGTTGTAACACGAAATGCTTTGGTTTGCCTGCATGTCTAAGCGTGTAGCCTCAAAAGAGAAGGCACAGGAGAGTTTTCTCTCGAAAGAATATGTAAGAATACCACCTTATAAGGAAATACAGTGTTGCAGAGTAAAGACAAATACATACATATTGGAAACACTTTAAGAGAAGAAATAAGGCATCGTAAAAATTAGCTTGTATCTCCTAAACTACACATTGTAACTCGAAAAGATTTGGTGTGGCGTGTACGTCTAAACGTGTAGCCTCAAAAGAGAACCCACAGGAGAATTTTCTTTCTTCAAAATTTGTCAGAAAACCATGTTTTAAGGAAATCCCGCATCGTGCGAAATTATCTTGTTTTTTCTAATCAACACATTGTAACGCGAAAATCTTTGGTGTTGCGTGTATGTCTAAGCATGTAGCCTCAAAAGAGAATGTACAGGAGAGTTTTATCTCGAAAGAATATGTAAGAATACCACGTTATAAAGAAATACAGTGTTGCAGAGTAAGGACAAATACGTATGTATTGGAAAAACTTTACGAGAAGAAATATCGCTTCATACAAAATTAGCTTGTATCTCCTATACAACAAGTGGTAACTCGAAAAAATTTGGTGTGGCGTGTATGTCTAAACATGTAGCCTCAAAAGAGAACCAACAGGAGAATTTTCTTTCGTCAAATTTGTCAGAAAACCACGTTTTAAAGAAATCCTGCATCGTGCGAAATTATCTTATTTTTCCTAATCAACACGTTGTAACACGAAATGCTTTGGTTTTGCCTGTATGTCTAAGTGTGTAGTCTCAAAAGAGAAGGCACAGGAGAGTTTTCTCTTGAAAGAATATGTAAGAATAGCACGTTATAAGGAAATACAGTGTTGCAGAGTAAAGACAAATACATACTTATTGGAAACACTTCAAGAGAAGAAATAACGCATCGTACAAAATTAACTTGTATCTCCTAAAGAACACGTTGTAAGTCGAAAAGATTTGGTGGGGCGTGTACGGCTAAACGTGTAGCCTCAAAAGAGAACCCACAGGAGAATTTTCTTTCGTCAAAATTTGTCAGAAATACACGTTTTATGGAAATCCCGCATGGGGGAAATTATCTAGTTTTTCCTAAACAACACATTGTATCTCGAAAAGCTTTGGTGTTGCGTGTATGACTAAGCATGTAGCCTCAAAAGGGAAGGCACAGCAGAGTTTTCTCTCGAAAGAATATGTAAGAATACCACGATATAAGGAAATACAGTGTTGCAGAGTAAAGACAAATACATAAGTATTGGAAACACTTTACAAGAAGAAATAACGCATCGTAAAAATTAGCTTGTATCTCCTAAACTACACGTTGTAACTCGAAAAGATTTGGTGTGGTGTGTATGTCTAAAGGTGTAGCCTCAAAACAGAACCCACAGGAGAATTTTCTTTCGTCAAAATTTTTCAGAAAACCACGTTTTAAGGAAATCCCGCATCGTGCGAAATTATCATGTTTTTCCTAAAAAACACGTTGTCACTCGAAAAGCTTTGGTATTGCGTGTATGTCTTAGCGTGTAGCCTCAAAAGAGAACCAACAGGAGAATTTTCTTTCATCAAAATTTGTCAGAAAACCACGTTTTAAGGAAATCCCGCATCGTGCGAAATTATCTTATTTTTCCTAATCAACACGGTGTAACATGAAATGCTTTGGTTTTGCCTGTATGTCTAAGCGTGTAGCCTCAAAAGAGTAGGCACAGGAGAGTTTTCTCTCAAAAGAATATGTAAGAATACCTCGTTATAAGGAAATACAATGTTGCAGATTAAAGACAAATACGTACTTATTGGAAACACTTAAAGAGAAGAAATAAAGCATCGTACATAATTAGCTTGTTTCTCCTAAACAACAAGTTGTAACTCGAAAAGATTTGATGTGGCGTGTACGTCTAAATATGTAGCCTCAAAAGAGAACCCACAGGAGAATTTTCTTTCGTCAAAATTTGTCAGAAAAGCACGTTTTATGGAAATCCGGCATAGTGCTAAATGATCTTGTTTTTCCTAAACAACACGTCGTAACTGGAAAAGCTTTGGTGTTGTGTTTATGGGTAAGCGTGTAGCCTCAAAAGAGTAGGCACAGGAGAGTTTTCTCTCGAAAGAACATGTAAGCATACCAAGTTATAAGGATGCTACACGCTTAGACATACACGCAACACCAAAGCTTTTTGAGTTACAACTTTTTGTTTAGGAAAAACAAGATAATTTCGCACGATGCGGGATTTCCTTAAATCGTGGTTTTCTGAAAAAATGTTGACTAAAGAAAATTCTCCTGTGGGTTCTCTTTTGAGGCTACACGTTTAGACGTACACGCCACACCAAATATTTCGAGTTACAACGTGTTGTTTAGGAGATACAAGCTAATTTTTACGATGCGTAATTTCTTCTCGTAAAGTGTTTACAATATATATGTATTTGTCTTTACTCTGCAACACTGTATTTCCTTATAACGTAGTATTCTTACATATTCTTTCGAGATAAAACTCTCCTGTGCATTTTCTTTTGAGGCTACACGCTTAGACATACACGCAACACCAAAGCTTTTCGAGTTACAACATGCTGTTTAGGAAAAACAAGATAATGTCGCACGATGCGGGATTTCCTTAAAACGTGGTTTTCAGACAAAATTTTATGAAAGAAAATTCTCCTGTGGGTTCTCTTTTGAGGCTACAATTTTAGATGTACACGCCACACCAAATCCTTTCGAGTTACAACGTGTTGTTTAGGAGATACAACCTAATTTTGTACTATGCGTTATTTCTACTTTTAAATTGTTTCCAATACGTACCTATTTGTCTTTACTCTGCAACAATGTATTTCCTTATAACGTGGTATTCTTACATATTCTTTCAAGAGAAAAATGTCCTGAGCATTTCCTTTGAGGCTACACACTTAGACATACACGCAACACCAAAGCTTTTCGAGTTCCAACCTGTTGTTTAGGAAAAACAAGATAATTTCGCATGATGCGGGATTTCCTTAAAACGTGGTTTTCTGACAAATTTTTACGAAAGAAAATTCTCCTGTGGGTTCTCTTTTGAGGCTACACGCTTAGAAGTACACGTCACACCAAATATTTTCGAGTTACAACGTGTGTTTAGGAGATACAAGCTAATTTTGAACGCTGCGTTATTTCTTCTCGTAAGGTGTTTCCAATACTTATGTATTTGTCTTTACTCTGCAACACTGTATTTCCTTATAACGTGGTATTCTTACTTATTCCTTCAAGAGAAAACTCTCCTGTGCCTTCACTTTTGAGGCTACACGATTAGACATACACGCAACACCAAAGCTTTTTGAGTTACAACGTGTTGTTTTGGAAAAACAAGATAATTTCGCACGATGCGGGATTTCCTTAAAACGTGGTTTTCTGAAAAAATGTTGACTAAAGAAAATTCTCCTGTGGGTTCTCTTTTGAGGTTACACGTTAAGACATACACGCAACACCAAAGCTTTTCGAGTTACAACGTGCTGTTTGGGAGATACAAGCTAATTTTGTAAGATGCGTTATTTCTCTTCATAAAGTGTTTCCAATAGGTACGTTTTTGTCTTTACTCTGCAACACTGTATTTCCTTATGAGGTGGTATTCTTACATATTATTTCGAGAGAAAAATCTCCTGTGTGTTCTCTTTTGAGGCTACACGCTTATACATACACGCAACACCAAAGCTTTTCGAGTTACATGTTGTTTAGGAAAAACAAGATAATTTCACACTATGCGGGATTTCCTTAAAACGTGATTTTCTGACAAATTTTGAAGAAAGAAAATTCTCCAGTGGGTTCTCACTTGAGGCTACACGTTTAGAAGTACACGTCACACCAAATCCTTTCGAGTTACAACATGTTGTTTAGGAGATGCAATCTAATTTATGCGATGCGTTATATCATCTCGTAAAGTGTTTCCAATAAGTACATATTTGTCTTTACTCTGCAACACTGTATTTCCTTATAACGTGGTATTCTTACATATTCTTTCAAAAGAAAACTCTTCTGTGCCTTCTCTTTTGAGGCTACATGCTTACACATACACAAAACACCAAAGCTTTTCGCGTTACAACGTGTTAATTAGGAAAAACAAGATAATTTCGCACGATGCGGGATTTCCTTAAAACGTGGTTTTCTGACAAATTTTGACGAAAGAAAATTCTCCACTTGGTTCTCTTTTGAGGCTACACGTTTAGACGTACATGCCACACCAAATATTTTCGAGTTACAACGTGTTGTTTAGGAGATACAAGCTAATTTTGTACGATGCGTTATTTCTTCTCGTAAAGTGTTTACAATATATATGCATTTGTCTTTACTCTGCAACACTGTATTTCCTTATAACGTAGTATTCGTACATATTCTTTCGAGATAAAACTCTCCTGTGCATTCTCTTTTGAGGCTACACGCTTAGACATACACGCAAAACCAAACTTTTCTAGTTACAACATGTTGTTTAGGAAAAACAAGATAATTTCGCACGAAGCGGGATTTCCTTAAAACGTGGTTTTCTGACAAAATTTTACGAAAGAAAATTCTCCTGTGGGTTCTCTTTTGAGGCTACAAGTTTAGATGTACACGCCACACCAAATCCTTTCGAGTTACAACGTGTTGTTTAGGAGATACAACCTAATTTTGTACTATGCGTTATTTCTTCTTGTAAAGTGTTTCCAATACGTACGTATTTGTCTTTACTCTGCAACACTGTGTTTCCTTATAACGTGGTGTTCTTACATATTCTTTCGAGAGAAAACTGTCCTGTACGTTTTCTTTTGAGGCTACACACTTAGACATACACGCAACACCAAAGCTTTTCGAGTTCCAACGTGTTGTTTAGGAAAAACAAGATAATTTAACACGATGCGGGATTTCCTTAAAACGTGGTTCTCTGACAAATTTTTACGAAAGAAAATTCTCCTGTGGGTTCTCTTTTGAGGCTACACGTTTAGAAGTACACGTCACACCAAATCATTTCGAGTTACAACCTGTTGTTTAGGAGATACAAGCTAATTTTGTACGATGCATTATTTCTTCTCGTAAAGTGTTTCCAATACTTGTGTATTTGTCTTTACTCTGCAACACTGTATTTCCTTATAACGTGATATTCTTACTTATTCCTTCAAGAGAAAACTCTCCTGTGCCTTCTCTTTTGAGGCTACACGATTAGACATACACGCAACACCAAAGCTTTTTGAGTTACAACGTGTTGTTTTGGAAAAACAAGATAATTTCGCACGATGCGGGATTTCCTTAAAATGTGGTTTTCTGAAAAAATGTTGATTAAAGAAAATTCTCCTGTGGGTTCTCTTTTGAGGCTACACGTTAAGACATACACGCAACACCAAAGCTTTTCGAGTTACAACGTGCTGTTTAGGAGATACAAGCTGATTTTGTAAGATGCGTTATTTCACTTCGTAAAGTGTTTCCAATAGGTACGTATTTGTCTTTACTCTGCAACACTGTATTTCCTTATAAGGTGGTATTCTTACATATTCTTTCGAGAGAAAACTCTCCTGAGTGCTCTATTTTGAGGCTACACGCTTAGACATACACGCAACACCAAAGCTTTTCGAGTTACAACATGTTGTTTAGGAAAAACAAGATAATTTCGCACGATGCAGGATTTCCTTAAAACGTGGATTTCTGACAAATTTTGAAGAAAGAAAATTCTCCTTGGCTTCACTTTTGAGGCTACACGTTTAGAAGTACACGTCACACCAAATATTTTCGAGTTAGAACGTGTTGTTTAGGAGATACAATCTAATTTTTGTGATGCGTTATTTCTTCTCGTAAAGTGTTTCCAATAAGTACGTATTTGTCTTTACTCTGCAACACTGTATTTCCTTATAACATAGTATTCTTGCATATTCTTTCGAGAGAAAACTCTCCTGTGCCTTCTCTTTTGAGGCTACACACTTAGACAGACACGCAACACGAAAGCTTTTCGAGTTACCACGTGTTGTTTAGGAAAAACAGGATAATTTCCCACGATACGGGATTTCCTCCAAACTTGGTTTTCTGACAAATTTTGACGAAAAAAAATTCTCCTTTGGGTTCTCTTTTGAGGCTACACGTTTAGACGTACACGCCACACCAAATCTTTTCGAGTTACAACGTGTTGATTAGGAGATACAAGCTAATTTTGTACGATGCGTTATTTCTTCTCTTAAAGTGTTTCCAATAAGTACGTATTTGTCTTTACTCTGCAACACTGTTTTCCTTTTAACGTGGTATGCTTACATATTCTTTCGAGAGATAATTCTCCTGTGCCTACTCTTTTGAGGCTACACGCTTACCCATACACGCAATACCAAAGCTTTTCGAGTTTCGACGTGTTGTTTCAGAAAAACAAGATCGTTTCACACGATGCTGGATTTCCTTAAAACGTGCTTTTCTGAAAAATTTTGACGAGAGAAAATTCTCCTGTGGGTTCTCTTTTGAGGCTACACGTTTAGACGTACACGCCACACCAAAACTTTTCGAGTTACAACTTGTTGTTTAGGAGATAAAAGCTAATTTTGTGGGATGCTTTATTTCTTCTTGTAAAGTGTTTCCAATACGTATGTATTTGTCTTTACTCTGCAACACTGTATTTCCTTATAACGTGGTATTCTTACATATTCTTTCAAGAGAAAACTCTCCTGTGCCTTCTCTTTTGAGGCTACATGCTTAGACATACAGGCAAAACCCAAGCATTTCGTGTTACAACGTGTTGATATGGAAAAATAAGATAATTTTGCACGATGCGGGATATCCTTAAAACGTGGTTTTCTGAAAAAGTTTGACGAAAGAAAATTCTGCTGTTGGTTCTCTTTTGAGGCTACATATTTAGACGTACACGCCACACCAAAACCTTTCGAGTTGCAACGTGTTGTTTAGGAGATACAAGCTAATTTTGTATGATGCTTTATTTCTTCTCGTAAAGTGTTTCCAATACGTACGTATTTGTCTTTACTCTGCAACATTGTATTTTCTTATAACGTGGTATTCTTACATATTCTTTCGAGAGAAAACTCTCCTGTGCCTTCTCTTTTGAGGGTACACGCTTAGGCATACAGGCAAAACCAAAGCATTTCGTGTTACAACATGTTGATTAGGAAAAATAAGATAATTTCTCATGATGCGGGATTTCCATAAAACGTGGTTTTCTGACAAATTTTGAGGGAAGAAAATTCTCCTGTTGGTTCTCTTTTGAGGCTACACGTTTAGACGTACACGACACACCAAATCTTTTCGAGTTACAACGTGTTGTATAGGAGATACAAGCTAATTTTGTTAGAAGCGTTATTTCTTCTCGTAAAGTGTTTCCAATACGTATGTATTTGTCTTCACTCTGCAACACTGTATTTCCTTATAACGTGGTATTCTTACATATTCTTTCGAGAGAAAACTCTCCTGTACCTTCTATTTTGAGGCTACATGCTTAGACATACACGCAACACCGAAGCTTTTCGAGTTACAACGTGTAATTATGGAGATACAAGCTAATTTTGTACGATGAGTTATTTCTTCTCATAAAGTGTTTCCAATACGTACGTTTTTGTCTTTACTCTGCAACACTGTATTTCCTTATAAGGTGGTATTCTTACATATTCTTTTGATAGAAAACTCTCTTGTGCATTCTCTTTTGAGGCTACAAACTTAGTCATACACGCAACACCAAAGCATTTAGCGTTACAACATGTTGATTAGGAAAAAAAAAAGATACTTTCCTTAAAACGTGGTTTTCTGAAAAATTTTGACGAAAGGAAATTCTCCTGTGGGTTCTGTTTTGAGGCTACACGTGTACACGTACACGCCCCACCAAATCCTTTCGAGTTACAACGTGCTGTTTAGGAGATACAAGCTAATTTTGTATGATACGTTATTTCTTTTCGTAAAGTGTTTCCAATAGAGTACGTATTTGTCTTTCCTCTGAGACACTGTGTTTCCTAATAATGTTGTATTCTTACCTATTCTTTCCATAGAAAACTCACCTGTGCGTTCTCCTTTGAGGCTACATGCTTTGACATACATGCAACACCAAAGCTTTTCGCATTACAACGTGTTGATTAGGAAAAACAAGATAATTTCGCAGGATGCGGGATTTCCTTAAAACGTGGTTTTCTGACAATTTTGACGAAAGAAAATTCTCCTGTGGGTTCTCTTTATAGGCTACACGTTTAGACGTACACGCCACACCAAATCTTTTCGAGTTACAACGTGTTGTTTAGGAGATACAAGCTAATTTTGTTTTTTTCGTCAAAATTTGTCAGAAAACCACGTTTTAAGGAAATCCCGCATCGTGCGAAATTAACTTTTTTTTTTCCTAAACAACACGTTTTAACAGGAAAAGCTTTGCTGTTGCGAGTATATCTAAGCTTGTAGCCTCAAAAGAGATCGCACATGAGAGTTTGCTCTCGAAAGAATATGTAAGAATACCACGTTATAAGGAAATACATTGTTGCAGAGTAAAGACAAATACATACGTATTGGAAACACTTTACAAGAAGAAATAACGCCTCGTACAAAATTAGCTTGTATCGCCTAAACAACACTTTGTAACTCGAAAACATTTGGTGTGGCATGTACGTCTAAACGTGTAGCCTCAAAAGAGAACCAACAGGAGAATTTTCTGTCGTCCAAATTTGTCAGAAAACAACGTTTTAAAGAAATCCCGCATCGTGCGAAATTATCTTGTTTTTCCTAAACAAAGTGTTATAACTCGAAAAGCTTTGGTGTTGCGTGTATGTCTAAGCATGTAGCCTCAAAAGAGAAGGCACAGGAGAGTTTTCTCTTGAAAGAATATGTAACAATACCACGTTATAAGGATATACAGTATTGCAGAGTAAAGACAAATACGTATTGGAAACACTTTACTAGAAGAAATAACGCATCTTGCAAAATTAGCTTGCATCTCCTAAACAACACGTTGTAACTCGAAAAGATTTGGTGTGGCCTGTACGTTTAAATATGTAGCCTCAAAGGAGAAATAACAGGAGAATTTTCTTTCATCAAAATTTGTCAGAAAACCACGTTTTAAGGAAATCCCAAATCGTGCGAAATTATCTTGTTTTTCCTAAACAACACATCGTATCTCGAAAAGCTTTGGTGTTGCGTGTATGTCTAAGCGTGTAGCCTCAAAACAGAAGGCGCAGGAGAGTTTTCTCTCGAAAGAATATGTAAGAATACCACATTATAAGGAAATACAGTGTTGCAGAGTAAAGACAAACATGTACGTATTGGAAAGACTTTACAAGAAGAAATAACGCATCATAAAAATTAGCTTGTATCTCTTAAACTACACGTTGTAACTTGAAAAGATTTGGTGCAGCTTGTATGTCTAAACGTGTAGCCTCAAAAGAGAACCCACAGGAGAATTTTCTTTCGTCAATTTTTTTCAGAAAACCACGTTTTAAGGAAATCCCGCACCATGCGAAATTATCTTGTTTTTCCTAAACAACACGTTGTAACTCGAAAAGCTTTGGTGTTCTGTCTATGTCTAAGCGTGCAGCCTCAAAAGAGAAGTCACAGGAGAGTTTTCTCTCGAAAGAATATGTAATAATACCACGTTATATGGAAATACAGTGTTGCAGAGTAAAGACATATAGGTACATGTTGGAAACACTTTATGAGAAGAAATAACGCATCGTAAAAAATTAGCTTGTATCTCCTAAACAACACGTTGTAACTCGAAAAGCTTTGGTGTTGCGTGTATATTTAAGCGTGTAGCTTCAAAAGAGAACACACAGGAGAGTTTTCTCTCGAAAGAATATGTAAGAATACCACATTATTATTAAATACAGTGCTGCAGAGTAAAGACAAATATGTATATATTGGAAACACTTTACGAGAAGAAATAACGCATCGTACAAAATTAGCTAGTAACTCCTAAACAACACGTTGTACTCGAAAATATTTGGTGTGGCATGTACGTCTAAACGTGTAGCCTCAAAAGAGAACACACAGGAGAAATTTCTTTCGTCAAAATTTGTCACAAAACAAAGTTTTGATGAAATCCCGCATCGTGAGAAATTATCTTGTTTTTCCTAATCAACAAGTTGTAACTCGAAAAGCTTTGGTGTTGCGTGTATGTCTAAGCGTGTAGCCTCAAAAGAGAAGGCACAGGAGTGTTTTCTCTTGAAAGAATACGTAAGAATACCACGTTATAAGGAAATACAGTGTTGCAGAGTAAAGACAAATACGTACCTATTGGAAACACTTAAACTTTACGAGAATAAAAAATGCATCGTAAAAAATTAGCTTGTATCTCATAAACAACACGTTGTAACTCGAAAAGATTTGGTGTGGCGTGTACGTCTAAACGTGTAGCCTCAAAAGAGAACCCACAGGAGAATTTTCTTTCATCAAAATTTGTCAGAAAACCACGTTATAAGGAAATCCCGCATTGTGCGAAATTATCTTGTTTTTCCTAAACAACACATTGTAACTCGAAAATCTTTGGTGTTGCGTGTATGTCCAAGCGTGTAGCCTCAAAAGAGAAGGCACAGGAGAGTTTTCTCTCGAAAGAATATGTAAGAATACCACGTTATAAAGAAATACAGTGTTGCAGAGTAAAGACAAATACTTACGTATTGGAAACACTTTAAGAGAAGAAATAACGCATCTTAAAAAATTAGGTGATATCTCCTAAACAACATGTTGTAACTCAAAAAGATTTCGTGTGGCATGTACAACTAAACGTGTAGCCTTCAAAAGAGAACCCACAGGAGAATTTTCTTTTGTCAAAATTTGTCTGAAAACCACGTTTTAAGGAATTCCAGCTTCGCGCGAAATTATCTTGTTTTTCCTAAACAACACGTTGTAACCCGAAACGCTTTGGTGTTGCGTGTATGTCTAAGCGTGTAGCTTCAAAAGAGAAGGCACAGGAGAGTTTTCTCTCAAAAGAATATGTAAGAATACCACGTTATAAGGAAATACAGTGTTACAGAGTAAAGAGAAGTACGTATGTACTGGAAACACTTTACGAGAAGAAATAACGCATCTTACAAAATTAGGTTGTATCTCCTAAACAACACGTTGTAACTCGAAAAGATTTGGTGTGGCGTGTATGTCTAAATGTGTAGCCTCAAAAGAGAGCCCACAGGAGAATTTTCTTTTGTCAATATTTGTCAGAAAACCACGTTTTAAGGAAATCCCGCATCGGGCGAAATTATCTTGTTTTTCCTAAACAACATGTTGTAACTCGAAAAGCTTTCGTATTGCGTGTATGTCTAAGAGTGTAGCCTCAAAAGAGAAGGCACAGGAGAGTTTTCTCTCAAAAGAATATGTAAGAATAACACGTTATAAGGAAATACAATGTTGTAGAGAAAAGACAAATACGTACATATTGGAAACACTTAAACTATACGAGAAGAAATAATGCATCGTACAAAATTAGTTTGTATCTCCTAAACAGCACGTTGTAACTCGAAAAGATTTGGTGTGGCGTGTACGTCTAAACGTGTAGCCTCAAAGAGAACGCACAGGAAAATTTTCATTCATCAAAATTTGTCAGAAACCACGTTTTAAAGAAATCCCGCATTGTGCGAAATTATCTTATTTTTCCTAAACAACATGTTATAAATCGAAAAGGTTTGGTGTTGCGTGTATGTCTAAGCATGTAGCCTCAAAAGAGAAGGCACAGGAGAGTTTTCTCGAAAGAATATGTAAGAATACCACGTTATAAAGAAATACTGTGTTGCAGAGTAAAGACAAATACGTACATAATGGAAACACTTTACAAGAAGAAATAACCCATCGTACAAAATTAGCTTGTATCTCCTAAACTACACGTTGTAACTCGAAAAGATTTGGTGTGGCGTGTACGTCTAAACGTGTAGCCTCAAACGAGAACCCACTGGAGAATTTTCGTTCTTCAAAATTTTTTTAGAAAACCACGTTTTAAGGAAATGACGCATCGTGTGAAATTATCTTGTTTTTCCTAAACAACAAATTTTAACTCGAAAAGCTTTGTTGTTGCGTGTATGTCTAAGCGAGTAGCATCAAAAAAGAAGAGGCACAGGAGAGTATTCTCTCGAAAGAATACATAAGAATACCACATTATAAGGAAATACAGTGTGGCAGAGTAAAGACAAATACATACATAGTGGAAACACTTTACAAGAAGAAATAACGCATCGTACAAAATTAGGTTGTATCTCTTAAACAGCACTTTGTAACTCGAAAAGATTTGGTGTGGCGTGTACATCTAAACGTGTAGCCTCAAAGGAGAACCCACAGGAGAATTTTCTTTCATCAAAATTTGTCAGAAAACCACGTTTAAGGAAATCCCGCATCGTGTGAAATTATCTTGTTTTTCCTAAAGAACACGTTGTAACTCGAAAAGCTTTGGTGTTGCGTGTATGTCTAAGATTGTAGCCTCAAAAGAGAAGGCAAAGGAGAGTTTTCTCTCAAAAGAATATGTAAGAATACCACGTTATAAGGAAATACAGTGTTGCAAAGTAAAGACAAATACGTACATTTTGGAAACATTTTACGAGAAGAATTAACGCCTCGTTCAAAATTAGTTTGTATCTCCTAAACAACACGTTGTAACTCGAACAGATTTGGAGTGGCTTGTACGTCTAAACGTGTAGCCTCAAAAGAGAACCCACAGGAGAATTTTCTTTCGTCAAAATTTGTCAGAAAACCACGTTTTAAGGAAATCCGGCATCGTGCGAATTTATCTTGTTTTTCCTAATCAACACGTTGTAACACAAAATGCTTTGGTTTTGCGTGTATGTCTAAGCGCGTAGCCTCAAAAGAAAAGGCACAGGAGAGTTTTCTCTCGAAAGAATATGTAGGAATACCACGTTATAAGGAAATATAGTGTTGCAGAGTAAAGACAAATACGTACCTATTGGAAACACTTAAAATTTACGAGAATAAAAAATGCATCGTAAAAAATTAGCTTGTATCTCATAAACAGCACATTGTAACTCGAAAAGATTTGGTGTGGCGTGTATGTCTAAACATGTAGCCTCAAAAGAGAACCCACAGGAGAATTTTCTTTCATCAAAATTTGTCAGAAAACCAAGTTTTAAGGAAATCCCGCATCGTGCGAAATTATCTTGTTTTTCCTAAACAACATGTTGTAACTCAAAAGCTTTGGTGTTGCGTGTATGTCTAAGCGTGTAGCCTCAAAAGAGAAGGCACAGGAGAGTTTTCTCTCGAAAGAATATGTAAGAATACCACGTTATAAGGAAATACAGTTTTGCAGAATAAAGACAAATACGTACCTATTGGAAACACTTAAAGTTTATGAGAAGAAATAACGCATCTTAAAAATTAGCTTGTATCTCCTAAACAACTCATTGTAACTCGAAAAGACTTGGTGTGGCGTGTACATCTAAACGTGTAGCCTCAAAAGAGAACCTATAGGAGAATTTTCTTTCGTCAAAATTTGTCAGAAAACCACGTTTTAAGGAAATCCCATATCGTGCGAAATTATCTTATTTTTCCTAAACAACATGTTGTAACATGAAAAGCATTGGTGTTGTTAGTATGTCTTAGCATGTAGCCTCAAAGGAGAACGCACAGGAGAGTTTTGTCTCAAAAAAATATGTAAGAATACCACGTTATAAGGAAATCGAATGTTGCAGAGTAAAGACAAATACATACTTATTGGAAACACGTTCCGAGAAGAAATAACGCATCGTAAAAATTAGCTTGTATCTCCTAAACAACACGTTGTAACTCGAAAAGATTTGGTGGGGCGTGTACGTCTAAACGTGTAGCCTCGAAAGAGAACCCACAGGATAATTTTCTTTCGTCAAAATTTGTCAGAAAACCATGTTTTAAGGTAATCCCGCATCATGCGAAATTATCTTGTTTTTCCTAATCAACATGTTGTAACTCGAAAAGCTTTGGTGTTGTGTGTATGTCTAAGCGTGTAGCCTCAAAAGAGAAGGCACAGGAGAGTTTTCTCTCAAAGAATATGTAAGAATACCACGTTATAAAGAAATACAGTTTTGCAGAATAAAGACAAATATGTATGCATTGGAGAAACTTTAGGAGTAGAAATAACGCATCGTACAAAATTAGCTTGTATCTCCTAAACAACACGTTGTAACTCGAAAATATTTGGTATGGCGTGTATGTCTAAACATGTAGCCTCAAAAGAGAACCCACAGGAGAGTTTTCTTTCGTCAAAATTTGTCAGAAAACCACGTTTTAAGGAAATCCTGCATCGTGACAAATTATCTTGTTTTGCCTAAACAACACGTTGTAATTCGAAAAGCTTTGGTGTTGCGTGTATGTCTAACCGTGTAGCCTCAAAAGAGAAGGCACAGGAGAGTTTTCTCTCGAAAGAATATGTAAGAATACCACGTTATAAGGAAATACAGTGTTGCAGATAAAGACAAATACATACGTATTGGAAACACTTAAACTTTACGAGAAGAAATAACTTATCGTAAAAAATTAGCTTGTATCTCCTAAACAACACGTTGTAACTCGAAAAGACTTGGTGTGGCGTGTAAGTCTAAACGTGTAGCCTCAAAAGAGAACCCACAGGAGAATTTTCTTTGTCAAAATTTGTCAGAAAACCATGTTTTAAGGAAATCCTGCATCTTGCAAAATTATCTTTTTCCTAAACAACTCATCTTAACGCATAAAGCTTTGGTGTTGCGTGTATGTCTAAGCATGTAGCCTCAAAAGAGAAGGCACAGGAGAGTTTTCTCTCGAAACAATATGTAAGAATACCACGTTATAAGGAAATACAGTGTTGCAGAGTAAAGACAATTACGTACGTATTGGACACACTTAAACATTAGAGAAGAAATAAAGCATCATACAAAATTAGCTTATATCACCTAAACAACACGTTGTAACTCGAAACGATTTGGTGTGGCGTTTACAATTAAACATGCAGCCTTAAAAGAGAACCCACAGGAGAATTTTCTTCGTCAAAATTTGTCAGAAAACCAGGTTTTAAGGAAATCCCGCATCGTTCGAAAATATCTTGTTTTTTCTAAACAACACATCGTAACTCGAAAGCTTTGGTGTTGCGTGTATGTCTAGGCGTGTAGCCTCAAAAGAGACGGCAATGGAGAGTTTTCTCTCGAAAGAATATGTAAGAATACCACGTTATAAGGAAATACAGTGTTGCAGAGTAAAGACAAATAAGCACTTATTGGAAACATTTAAACTTTACGAGAAGAAATGATGCATCATACAAAATTAGCTTGTATCTCCTAAACAGCACGTTGTAACTTGAAAAGATTTGGTGTGGCGTGTATATCTAAACGTGTAGCCTCAAAAGAGAACCCACAAGAGAATTTTCTTTCCTCAAAATTTGTCAGAAAACCACGTTTTAAGGAAATCCCGCATCGTGTGTAATTATCTTGTTTTTCCTAAACAACACGTTGTAACTCGAAAAGCTTTGGTGTTGCGTGTAAGTCTTAGCGTGTAGCCTCAAAAGAGACGGCAATGGAGAGTTTTCTCTCGAAAGAATATGTAAGAATACCACGTTATAAGGAAATAAAGTGTTGCAGAGTAAAGACAAATAAGTACGTAATGGAAAAACTTAAACTTTATGAGAAATAATAACACATCGTAAAAAATAGCTTGTATCTCCTAAACAACACGTTGTAACTCGAAAGGATTTGGTGCGGCATATATGACAAAACGTGTAGCCTCAAAAGAGAACCCATAGGAGAATTTTCTTTCGTCAATATTTGTCAGAAAACCACATTTTAAGGAAATCCCGCATCGTGCGAAATTATCTTGTTTTTCCTAAACAACACGTTGTAACTTGAAAAGCTTTGGTGTTGCGTGTATTTCTAAGCGTGTAGCATCAAAAGAGAAGGCACAGGAGAGTTTTCTCTCGAAAGGATATGTAAGAATACCACGTTATAAGGAAATACAGTGTTGCAGAGTAAAGACAAATACGTACATATTGGAAACACTTAAACTTTACGAGAAGAAATAACTTATCGTACAAAATTAGCTTGTATCTCCTAAACAACACGTTGTAACTCGAAAAGATTTGGTGTGGCATGTGCGTCTAAACGTGTAGCCTCAAAAGAGAACCCACAGTAGAATTTTCTTTCATCAAAATTTTTCAGACAACCACATTTTAAGGAAATCCGGCATTGTGCGAAATTCTCTATTTTTTCCTAAACAAAACGTCCTGACTCGAAAATCTTTGGTGTTGCGTGTATGTCTAAGCGTGTAGCCTCAAAAGAGAAGGCACAGGAGAGTTTTCTCTCGAAATAATATGTAAGAATACCACGTTATAAGGAATTACAGTGTTGCAGAGTAAAGCAAATACATACGTATTGGAAACACTGTACAAGAAGAAATAACGCATCATACAAAATTAGCTTGTATCTCCTAAACAATACGTTGTAACTCGGAAAGATTTGATGTGGCTTGTACGTCTAAACGTGTGGCCTCAAAGGAGAACCCACAGGATAATATTCTTTAGTCAAAATTAGTCAGAAAACCACGTTTTAAGGAAATCCCGCATCGTGCGAAATTATCTTGGTTTTCCTAAAGAACACGTTGTAACTCGAAAAGCTGTGCTGTTGCGTGAATGTCTAAGCGCGAAGCCTCAAAAGAGAAGGCACAGGAGAGTTTTCTCTTGAAAGAATATGTAAGAATACCAAGTTATAAGGAAATACAGTGTTGCAGAGTAAAGACAAATACGTAATTATTGGAAACACTTTACAAGAAGAAATAACGCATCATACAAAATTAGCTTGTTTCTCCTAAGCTACACGTTGTAACTCGAAAAGATTTGGTGTGGCGTGTACATCTAAACGTGTAGCCTCAAAAGAGAACCCACAGGAGAGTTTTCTTTCATCAAATTTTTTTTCAGAAAACCACGTTTTAAGGAAATCCCGCATCGTGCTAAATTATCTTGTTTTTCGTAAACAACACGTTGTCACTCGAAAAGCTTTGGTGTTGCGTGTATGTCTAAGCTTGTATCCCCAAAGAGAACGCACAGGAGAGTTTTCTCTCGAAAGAATATGTAAGAATACCACGTTATAAGGAAGGACAGTGTTGCAGAGTAAAGCAAATACATACGTATTGGAAACACTTTACAAGAAGAAATAACGCATCATACAAAATTAGCTTGTATCTCCTAAACAACACATTGTAACTCAGAAAGATTTGATGTGGCTTGTATGTCTAAACGTGTAGCCTCAAAGGAGAACCCACAGGAGAATATTCTTTAGTCAAAATTGGTCAGAAAACCACGTTTTAAGGAAATCCCGCATTGTGCGAAATTATCTTGTTTTTCCTAAAGAATACTTTGTAACTCGAAAAGCTTTGGTGTTGCATGTATGTCTAAGCGTGTATCCTCAAAAGAGAAGGCACAGGAGAGTTTTCTCTCGAAAGAATACGTAAGAATATCACGTTATATGGAAATACAGTGTTGCAGCGTAAAGACAAATACGTACGTATTCGAAACACTTTAAAAGAAGAAATAACGCATCGTACAAAATTACGTTGTATCTCCTAAATTACACGTTGTAACTCGAAAAGATTTCGTATGGCGTGTATGTCTAAACATATAGCCTGAAAAGAGAACCCACAGGAGAATTTTCTTTCGTCAAAATTTTTTCAGAAAACCACGTTTTAAGGAAATCCAGCATCGTGCGAAATTATCTTGTTTTTCCTAAAGAACACGTTGTAACTCGAAAAGCTTTGGTGTTTAGTGTATGTCTAAGCGTGTAGCCTCAAAAGAGAACGCACAGGAGTGTTTTCTCTCGAAAGAATATGTAAGCATACCACGTTATTAGGAAATACAGTGTTGCAGAGTCAAGAAAAATATGTACGTATTGGAAACACTTTACGAGAAGAAATAACGCATCAAACAAAATTAGCTTGTATCTCCTAAACAACACGTTGTAACTCGAAATGATTTGGCATGGCATGTACGTCTAAACGTGTAGCCTCAAAAGAGAACCCACAGAAGAATTTTCTTTCGTCAAAATTTGTCAGAAAACAATTTTTTAAGGAAATCCCGCATCGTGCGAAATTATCTTGTGTTTCCAAAACAACACATCGTAACTCGAAAAGCTTTGATGTTGCGTGTTTGTCTAAGCGTGTACCCTCAAAAGAGAAGAGGAGAGTTTTCTCTCAAAAGAATAGGTAAGAATACCACGTTATAAAGAAATACAGTGTTGCAGACTAAAGACAAATACGTACGTATTGGAAACACTTAAACTTTACGAGAAGAAATAACTTATCATACAAAATTAGCTTGTATCTCCTAAACAGCACGTTGTAACTCGAAAAGATTTGGTGTGGCATGTACGTCTAAATGTGTAGCCTTAAAAGAGAACCCCCAGGAGAATTTTCTTTCGTCAAAATTTTTCAGAAAACCACGTTTTAAGGAAATCCCGCATCGTGCGAAATTATCTTGTTTTTCCTAAACAACACGTCGTTACTAGAAAAGCTTTGGTGTTTCGTGTATGTCTAAGCATGTAGCCTCAAAAGAGAATGCACTGGAGAGTTTTCTCTCGAAAGAATATGTAAGAATACCACAATATAAGGAAATACAGTGTTGCAGAGTAAAGACAAATATGTACTTATTGGAAACACTTTACGAGGAGAAATAACGCATAGTAAAAAAATTAGCTTGTATCTCCTAAACAACACATTGTAACTCGAAAACATTTGGTGTGGCGTGTACGTCTAAAGGTGTAGCCTCAAAAGAGTACCCACAGGAAAATTTTCTTTCTTCAAAATTTGTCACGAAACCACGTTTTAAGGAAATCACGCATCGTGCGAAAAATCTTGTTTTTCCTAAACAACACGTTGTAACTCGAAAAGCTTTGGTGTTGCGTGTATGTCTATGCGTGTAGCCTCAAAAGAGAAGGCACAGGAGAGTTTTCTCTGGAAACAATATGTAA
This sequence comes from Apodemus sylvaticus, assembly GCF_947179515.1. Taxonomy (NCBI): domain Eukaryota; kingdom Metazoa; phylum Chordata; class Mammalia; order Rodentia; family Muridae; genus Apodemus; species Apodemus sylvaticus. The sequence goes on along the minus strand of NC_067474.1, from coordinate 1,577,353 downwards.
CAATACCACGTTATAAGGAAATACAGTGTTGCAGAATAAAGACAAATCCATACATATTAGAAACACTTAAACTTTACGAGAAGAAATAATGCGTCGTGCAAAATTAGCTTGTATCTCTTAACAGCACGTTGTAACTAGAAATGATTTGGTGTGGCGTGTACTTCTAAACGTGTAGCCTCAAAAGAGAACCCACAGGAGAATTTTCTTGCGTCAAAATTTGTCAGAAAACCACGGTTTAAGGAAATCCCGCATCATGCGAAATTATCTGGTTATTCCTAAACAACACGTTGTAACTCGAAAAGCTTTGGTGTTTCGTGTAAGTCTTAGCGTGTAGCCTCAAAAGAGAAGGCAACGGAGAGTTTTCTCTCAAAAGAATATGTAAGAATACCACGTAAATAGGAACTACAGTGTTGCAGAGTAAAGACAAGTACATACGTATTGGAAACACTTTAGGAGAAGAAATAACACATCATAAAAAATTAGCTTGTATCTCCTAAACAACACGTTGTAACTCGAAAATATTTGGTGTGGCGTGTGCGTCTAAACGTGTAGCATCAAAAGAGAACCCACAGGAGAATTTTCTTTCGTCAAAATTTATCAGAAAGCCACGTTTTAAGGAAATCCCGCATCGTGCGAAATTATCTTGTTTTTCCTAAACAAAACATCGTAACTCGAAAAGCTTTGGCGTTGCTTGTATATCTAATCATGTAGCCTCAAAAGAGAAGGCACAGGAGAGTTTTCTCTCGAAAGAATATGTAAGAATACCACGTTATAAAGAAATACAGTGTTGCAGAGCAAAGACAAATACGTACGTTTTGGAAACATTTTAGGAGAAGAAATAATGCTTCGTACAAGCTTGTATCTCCTAAACAACACGTTTTAACTCGAAATGATTTGGTGTGGCGTGTACGTCTAAACGTGTAGCCTCAAAAGAGAACCCACAGGAGAATTTTCTTTCTTCAAAATTTGTCAGAAATCCACGTTTTAAGGAAATCTCGCATCGTGCGAAATTATCTTGTTTTTCCTAATCAACACGTTGTAACTCGAAAAGATTTGGTGTTGCGTGTATGTCTAAGCGTGTAACCTCAAAAGAGAAGGCACAGGAGAGTTTTCTCTCAAAAGAATATGTAAGAATACCACGTTATAAGGAAATACAGTGTTGCAGAGTAAAGACAAATACTTACTTATTGGAAACACTTAAACTTTATGAGAAGAAATAACTTATCATACAAATTTAGCTTGTATCTCCTAAACAGCACGTTGTAACTTAAAAAGATTTGGTGTGTCGTGTAATTCTAAACGTGTAGCCTCAAAAGAGAAACCACAGGAGAATTTTCTTTCATCAAAATTTGTCAGAAAACCATGTTATAAGGAAATCCCGCATCGTGCAAAATTATCTTGTTTTTCCTAAACAACACATCTTAACTCGAAAAGCTTTGGTGTTGCGTGTATGTCTAAGCGTGTAGCCTCAAAAGAGAAGGCACAGGAGAGTTTTCACTCAAAACAATATGTAAGAATACCACGTTATAAGGAAATACAGTGTGGCAGAGTAAAGACAAATACCTACTAATTAGAAACACTTAAACTTTATGAGAAGTAATAACGCATCGTTTAAAATTAGCTTATATCTCCTAAACAACACGTTGTAAATGGAAAAGATTTGGTCTGGCGTTTACAACTAAACATGTAGGCTTAAAAGAGAACCCACAGGAGAATTTTTTTTCGTCAAAATTTGCCAGAAAAACGTGTTTTAAGGAAATCCCGCATTGTGAGAAATTATCTTGTTTTTCCTAAACAACACATCGTAACTCGAAAAGCTTTGGTGTTGCGTGTATGTCTAGGCATGTAGCCTCAAAAGAGAAGGCACAGGAGAGTTTTCTCTCGAAAGAATATGTAAGAATACCACGTTATAAGGAAATACAGTGTTGCAGAGTAAAGACAAATACGCACTTATTAGAAACACTTAAACTTTATGAGAAGAAATAATGCATCGTACAAAATTAGCTTGTATCTACTAAACAGCACGTTGTAACTTGAAAAGATTTGGTGTGGCGTGTACACCTAAACGTGTAGACTCAAAAGAGAACCCACAGGAGAATTTTCTTTCATCAAAATATGTCAGAAAACCACGTTTTAAGGAAATCCCTCATCGTGTGAAATTATCTTGTTTTTCCTAAACAACATGTTGTAACTCGAAAAGCTTTGGTGTTGCATGTAAGTCTTAGCGTGTAGCCTCAAAAGAGAAGGCAATGGAGAGTTTTCTCTAGAAAGAATATGTAAGAATACCACGTTATAAGGAAATACAGTGTTGCAGAGTAAAGACAAATACGTACATATTGGAAACACTTTAACATTATGAGAAAAAATAACACATCGCAAAAAATAGCTTGTATCTCCTCAACAACACGTTGTAACTCGAAAAGACTTGGTGTGGCATGTATGACTAAACGTGTAGCCTCAAAAGAAAACCCATAGGAGAATTTTCTTTCGTCAATATTTCTCAGAAAACCACATTTTAAGGAAATCTCGCATCGTGCGAAATTATCTTGTTTTTCCTAAACAACACGTGGTAACTCGAAAAGCTTTGGTGTTGCGTGTATTTCTAAGCTTGTAGCCTCAAAAGAGAACGCACAGGAGAGTTTTCTCTCGAAAGAATATGTAAGAATACCACGTTATAAGGAAATACCGTGTTGCAGAGTAAAGACAAATAAGTACATATTGGAAACACTTTACGAGAAGAAATAACGCATCATACAATATTTGCTTGTATCTCCTAATCAACACGTTGTAACTCAAAAATATTTGGTGTGGCTCGTACCTCTACACGTGTAGCCTCAAAAGAGAACCTACAGGAGAACTTTCTTTCGTCAAAATTTGTCAAAAAACCACGTTTTAAGGAAATCCCACATCGTGCAAAATTATCTTGTTTTTCCTTAACAACACGTTGTAACTCGAAAAGCTTTGGTGTTGTGTGAATGTCTGAGCATGTAGTCTCTAAAGAGAATGCACAGGAGAGTTTTCTCTCGAAAGAACATGTAAGAATACAATGTCATAAGGAAATACAGTGTTGCAGAGTAAAGACAAATATGTACATAAGGGAAACACTTTACGAGAAAAAATAACGCATCGTACAAAATTAGCTTGTATCTCCTAAACAACACGTGGTAACTCGAAAGGATTTGGTGTGGCGTGTACGTCTATACAGGTAGCCTCAAAAGAGAACCCACAGGAGAATTTTCTTTCGTCAAAATTTTTCCTAAAACCACGTTTTAAGGAAATCCCGCATCTTGCGAAATTATCTTGTTTTTCATAAACTGTGAGGGGCTGCCTATTGTTCCTGCAAACGCCATTACAAGATGGCGCCGAGGAGTTCAGTAAACATCTCATTTTGGCCTTTGTCCCAGCACAAGTCTGCCCGGCAACAGCAAGCAGCCTATCCCAGCTTGACTAGCTTATCTATAGTAGAAACATCCTGTCCTGCCTATATATGCCGCTCCCTTTCCTTCTCCCTCGCCTCTCATCTTCAACTCTCAATTAACCAATCGGTACTCCAATAAAAGTGTGATCAGAGAAGAATCCTCGTGTCGGTGGTCTTCTTCCCTGCTGGTCAGGGGGGCTCGCCACAGCTGGTGCCGAAACCCGGGATGTAGGTCCAGTGGACACGTCTGAGGGGCCCAAGAAGGATTCAGAACTCTACACATGGAGTGAGTAAGTCTCCCCAAGTAAGTAGTATGTGGCTCGACTACCCTGCTGACCCTTTGATGTTTGCTGGATTTTTTTCTCTGTGCAGTCGTGGTGATTCTTCTGTGCTGTTTTTGGCTTCATTGCCATAAACCTGGCGAGGAGTGCCTTTGTTGGATTTAAAAAACGAAAGTAAGACCGCTGTAAATATAGATAAAGCGGCGTTTCTCGCTGTACTGTAAGTCCCTCGTAGATAAGTGGGCAGTGTGGGCAACAACTTGGGGGCTGGACCTGGCACCTGTGACTTTGCAGCCCTTATACAGGGTCTGCTAAAGCAGAGAGGACTGAAGATATCACCGCGCACAGTAGAAACTATAGTGAAGGATATTGATAAGGCAGCGCCGTGGTTCGCTGTTTCGGGCGATTTTAACCTCGACTGCTGGGAAAAGTTAGGAGAAGACCTTGAAAGAGCAAAACAGGAGGATAGAATTGGCCAAGGATCAATTCCTTTATGGAAGCTGGTCCATTCGTGCCTCAAGGACAGTAAGAACATGGAGCTGATTAAGCAGGGGCGCAAAGTTTTGGCTTCGCAACAGGATAGTCTCTTGGAAGCGGAGTCAAAAGGGGAGGAAGACAGGCCTGCAAAATACAACAGAAATAAAAGGGAAAAGAAAAGAAAAATAAAACAAGGGGAAAGTAAAAAGGAACCCCTATATCCAGTTCTGGAAGAGTTTGCAAACTTAGAAATTTCAGATGATTCGGTAGTAGAAGGATTGTCGGAGGAGGACAAGGAGGAGCTTGAAGAAACTGCTGCAGAGTATGAGAGCAATCGTTATGGGCGGTAGCCAATTTTGAACAAAGCCAGAGTAGGCGCGGGACCAGTGGCCCGTATCGCCCTTCCGGTGGTTTATTCGATATAATTTATTTACATTTCAAATGATTTCCCCTTTTCTAGCCCCCTTCTCTTCCCCTGTCCTCCTTTTAAAAGCGGCTTTTTGCTAGCCTGCACGGTTATTTGGGAGAGCAAGAGCTTGCTTTAAGTATAGCCCTCTTAAAGGAGCTCCACGGAGAGCTAGATCACACCTGAGGAATTTATGCAGCCTATTCGAGCTAAATTCTCTAGAAGAAAAAATTTATTCTTTAAAAGTCAGAGACAGTTAAAACGGCCGGACAAAGAAAATCCTGGGCTCTCCCCCCCTCCTACCTCTCTCTACAAGGTCACTGTGTTTTTCTCTACAAGGTCACTGTGTTTTTCTTCCCTTCTCTGGCAGAACTCCCAGAAGAAAAGAAGATAAGAGGTTAACTCTTAAACAAGAGAAAAAGCAGGTTTCTGAAAAGCAGTTTTTTCATGTATAAGACATAGTATTAAAAGTATAATAATAATAATAATAATAACGGTTAAAAGCTAACTTTAAAACTTTCCAGGAAACAGAAGAAAATGGGAGACGTCCTATTTTCTCTCTGAATCCTAATGGAGATATTCTTAGTTCTGGTTAAAATATTTGGATCTTTTTGGGGACATTAAGTTCCATTTCTGTCTGTTGCGTATTTTTGGTGCACCAAAAACTTGTCTATATGTGTGTCAATTTATGTTGTCTATTGTTTGAGTGGCTGAATGATTGTTGTGTTTATGTTATGTGTTAAAAAGAAAACATAAAATGGTAAAAAGGGGGTGTTATTTACTGGCAGTCCTGTCAGTCTGCAATTTACACAGAAGAAGATGATTAAAGGAGCTTCATATTCTTAACTATGAGTTAAACACAGCTTGAGAAAAAAGCTATATTTTTTAAGAGACCAGCAGCCTCAAACTTAATGGTTAATTCTCCTGAAAAAATTTCTACCATGGTGATGGTTGGGTTCAAGGTGTTTTATTCCCCTAAAATTACAGCTAGAAAAATATATATGTACTTGGTTTAAATTAATGAGATTTGTGTAATTGCTTCATCCTTATTTCTAATTGGTCATAAAGGTATAAATGTTTTACATGCCTTGATTATAGAGTATTGACTCATAAGTTATTGGACATGATTCAAAAGAAAATATAATGGTAACAAAAGGTAAGTTTAAAACTGATAATTTAGGGTTAAAGCTATCTTAAGCAACACGTGACATGACAGAAGCCAATAATATTAGGTCTTTAAGGTATTCCTAAATTGACATAATGTTTTATGTGATTCTTATCCTAGAACTCAGACTTATAAAAAATAAGATTTAAAATAATGTCTTTTCAATAAGTTACATTGTCATACAATCAAACATACAAGCTGATAGACAAACTTTGCAATATAAAAATAATGTGTTTGCTATTATTTTAAGGAGAAAAGATTGTTTAAAACTGGGTTTTGCTTTCAAAAATTGTAGTTATGCTTTAATATTACAAGTTCCTTTTGTTATTTGACCTTCATACAGTGGGGTCTAGTTACAGGCTATTCCTTGCAAGATTGATGGGTGTAAGTCTGGCCTTATCTTACAAGCTTCACATAGAGAGTTTTGGCCAAAAGAATATTTTTAACAGATTCATATAGATGTGGTTCAAAATAAAGTTTCAAACTTAGATCTATAAAACATTAATAAGGCTATATAGAAATTATAAAGGCATTAAAATTCGGCCTTAGATTCATACCAAATATTGACACAAGAGGCTAGAGTAGCCCTCAACAGAGTAAAACAAGGCTTACAAGACACAGTGTTGTTTCGCTACAAAGAAAAAGAGAAAATTGCTTTATGCATTTTGTCTACCTTTTTGCAGCCTACAGGCCTGCTATGGCAAGAAGGTCCCTTGTTGTGGGAACATCCTAGAGCCTCACCAGCAAAATCTATTGATCATTACTCTACTGCAATTACAAAATTGACCCTTCTAGAGATACAACAATGCCTACAGTTTTTTGAGAAGAATCTTACATCACTGATTATTTTCTATACTGCCTCTCAGGTGCAGATTTTGTGCAGAACAATTAATGATTGGGTCATATTGCACTGCTGTTTTGATGGATTAATAGATAATCATTATCCCAGATATCCTTTGCTTTCATTTTTTAAGGAACATCCTGTGGTGTTTTCAAAAGTAACTGCACAAGCACCCTTGCCAGGTACCCTAATATATTTACAGATGGATCAAAAATAGGCTGTGGAGCTTATATGATCGAGCGCAATGAGCCCGTTTTGTGCCAATATCAGCCTGGCTCCTCACAGGTGGTTAAATTACAAATTATGTTAAAAGTTTTCAAATAATGCTCCTTTCAAGTTCAAATTTTGGCAGCTACAGCCAATGATTGGGCGATTTTAGTTACCTCCTTTGCTGGACAGATTGACAATCATTATCCAAAGCATCCAATTTTGCAATTTGCCCTGAGTCAGGCTGTAGTATTTCCACGAGTGACAGCCAGAAATTCATTCCTAGATGGAATCATGGTATATACTGATGGATAAAAAAACTGGTATAGGTGCTTATGTAGTTAATTGCAAGGTAGTATCTAAACAATATAATGAAATCTCATCTCAAATTGTGGAATGTTTAGTAGTACTAGAGGTTCTTGAGACCTTCCCAGGACCGCTTAATATTGTGTCTGATTCTTCTTATGTAGTTAATGCAGTTAACCTTCTTGAGACAGCTGGGGTAATAAAGTCCTCCAGTAGAGTTGCTAATATTTTTCAACAAATACAATTTGTGTTAGTGAATAGAAGATTCCCTGTTTATGTTACTCATGTCAGAGCACACTCGGGCCTCCTTGGTCCTATGTCGCTAGGAAATGAATTGGCGGATAAAGCCACCAAGATCGTGTCTATTGCACTGCTTTCCTAGACAGAAGCTGCAAAAGAATTTCATAAGTGCTTTCATATAATGGCTGCAACCTTACGTCACTGTTTTTCATTGATTAGAAAAGAAGCTAGAGAAATAGTTACCCAATGTCAAAATTGTTGTCAATTTTGCCTGTGCCTCACATGGGAATTAACCCACGGGGAATTCGACCACTAATACTTCAATATTTGCATGTTTCTATTGATACATACTCTGGCATTATGTATGCTATACCTCTAACAGGAGAAAAGGCCTCACATGTAATTCAACATTGCCTCGAGGCATAGAGTGCTTGGGGCAAACCCAGACTCCTCAAGACAGACAATGGACCAGCATATACTTTTCAAAAATTTCGACAGTTTTGCAGTCAAATGGATGTGATTCATTTAACTGGCCTCCCATATAATCCCCAAGGGCAAGGTATTGTGAAACGCGCCCACCACACTCTTAAATCTTACTTAATTAAACAAAAAGGGGGAATAGCTGAACATGCTACCCCACGAGAAAGAATATCTCTAGCTCTCTTTACACTTAATTTCTTAAATCTTAAAGAGTCCAATACAACTGCCGCCGACAGGCACGTAAATTCAGTTCTATCTCCTTGCATGCACGTCATGTGGAAGGATGTGCTGGACAATAACTGGTATGGACCGGATCCTGTGATTCAGAGATCCAGGGGAGCTGTTTGTGTTTTTCCACAGGACCGAGCTGATCCGATCTGGGTTCCAGAGAGGCTGACTCGCCGAGTTGAAAGCCCAAGAGAGGAGGATTCGAATCCCAGTGACAAAGATGTGGAGAAGAATAATGATGCTGTGGTGGCTGACTCCCCTGACGATCGCCAGTGAAAGTTATTTTTGGTCTTTTTCTCGCACGTGGCCAATACCAGTGCCTGTGCATAATGAATCCAATGTTTTTTCTCAATTTTACTCCACCCGATGCCATTATGGGGTACCTTGTAAATCTAAAGATCAGTCTGAATTGAAGGTGCAAAGTTTTAATCAGACTCGGGTTCCATTGGCAGGAACACTTTGTTTTTCCAATTCTTTTCAGTCACAATGTATTCAAATTCAGAACCAAACGCTGGCAGGTTTTGATGATCCACTTAGATATCTACGACCAGGTCTTCCGGTCGAGATGCTGACTGAGGCATTAATTAAAGTCAGCGCAGGCCAACAGTCAGGCTCGGGCGATGGTAGTAATGGCTTGGACACAGTTAATACTCATACCTTTTGGATGAACATGACATTATTGATACCCATGATCTCTAAGGACAATAGTAGCAGGATATACAACGGGTCTAAGCCTACTTATCTTTGTCCAAATGTCCTTCCTGACTACCCACCTGAGTTTTTTACACTGCAGGGGACAATTTGATAGAGTGTTTCCCATTTCACCTGGTTTCTGGTTTACAATTGATCTAGACAGATACAAGTATCGTAACAATTCCACAAAGAAAGGATGGCCTTTATCAACCTGGACCCTTATTAACTCTAAGGGTGCAGTCTGTGATCTATCGCCTATAGTCAATTTGGAAAATAGTAAGGTAGATCTGTTCAATGTTTCTGGAGTCCTAAACTCCACTACTAATAGGCTTGTAGTTAATAGTCTTCATAAGCAACATAATATGACATTCTCTAGAGGTCGCATGTGTGTAGATCCTCCATTTTTGTTTTTGCTGTTTAATTATTCCTCTCCAGTAGTGGATTGCAAGAACCAAAGTTGTTACATCAGTCAGTGCTGGGGCAACAGAAAATATGACTCAGCTTTAGTAATGCGCATGCCTACCCTAGTACCTATCCCCGTTAGGGTCGATCCAAGTGAATTTCCTTTGGTTACCTTGTTTAGACAGAAAAGAGATTTTGGCATCACTGCCGCAATAGTCACTGCAATTGCGGTTTCTGCAGCTGCAGCGGTCACTGCAGGAGTTGCCATGGCTAATCAGGTACAAACAGTTACTCAAATTAATGAAATAGTACAGAAGACTTCTACTGCTCTTTCCTCACAAGAGAAAATGAATGCTCATTTTGCATCAGGAATCTTAATGCTCAATAAGAGAATAGACCTCTTAGAGGTAGCCTTACAAGATTTATTTGATGTCATCTCTACAAGCTGTGTAGACAGAACTCCCCACATCTGTGTAACACCCTACTCTGCGACCCTCAATGAATCTAAGCAGTTGTCTAATATTCTGAGTGGAAATTGGTCCAGAGAATTTGAGCAATTACAAGCTAATTTCAGTTATCACATTCATGTGCTTAACAGCACCAAGGTAGAATTGGTCACTATAGGACAATTTTCAGATTGGATGGTAAAAACCTTTTCCTATTTTAAAGAGTGGATAGGAGTTGGCATGTTTGGCGCGTTTTGTCTGGCAGGACTATTTCTAACTCTATTCCTTTTCTGCAAAATGTGAGCAGCTCGGAACAGGGAAAAGGTTGTCATTGCTCGAGCCTTGACAGCTCTGGAAGCCGGCCAATCTCCTCAAGCCTGGATCAGCCTCTACAAAGATCTCTGAGGCTTTATTACTCAGGCATTTGCAGCCCTGGAATTATGCTCAAGCATTTAGACAGCTGACCGGACAGCTCTTGCACGCCCGGAACTCAGGTTCATTACACTGGGCAGAGTGTCCAATTCAGCACCCAAGGAGGGTTGTTGAACAAGGTATCGCACAGAGGGCCACTATCCCTCTGAGAGACATGTCGTTCCGCATAAGGGTTGCCTGCCCAAGTTTCCCTTTCCCAGAAAAACGGCAGAGGACAGGTCGAGAGTATCTCGGGTTCCAGAATAGGCCTAGGGATTACTCCCGTACATGGTCTGAAAAAAGGCTGGGAGGTACGACCACTGTCTCTACCCTCTCATTTGGGAGAACTATTTGCTGCATAATAAAACAAAAGGAGGGAGATGTGAGGGGCTGCCTATTGTTCCTGCAAACGCCATTACAAGATGGCGCCGAGGAGTGCAGTAAACATCTCATTTTGGCCTTTGTCCCAGCACAAGTCTGCCCGGCAACAGCAAGCAGCCTATCCCAGCTTGACTAGCTTATCTATAGTAGAAACATCCTGTCCTGCCTATATATGCCGCTCCCTTTCCTTCTCCCTTGCCTCTCATCTTCAACTCTCCATTAATCCATCGGTACTCCAATAAAAGTGTGATAAGAGAAGAATCCTCGTGTCGGTGGTCTTCTTCCCTGCCGGTCAGGGGGGCTCGCCACAATAAACAACACGTTGTAACTCGAAAAGCTTTGGTGTTGCCTGTATGTCTAAGTGTGTGGCCTCAAAAGGGAACGCACAGGATAGTTTTCTCTCAAAGAATATGCATGAATTCTACCTTATAAGGAAATACAATGTTGCAGAATAAAGACAAATATGTACGTATGGGAAACACTTTACGAAAAGAATTAATGCAACGTAAAAAATTAACTTGTATCTCCTAAACAACACGTTGTAACTCGAAAAGATTTGGTATGGCATGTACGTCTAAACGTGTAGCCTCAAAAGAGAACCCACAGGAGAATTTTCTTTCGTCAAAATTTTTCAGAAAACCACGTTTTAAGGAAATCCCGCATCGTGCGAAATCATCTTGTTTTTCCTAAACAACATGTTGTAACTCGAAAACCTTTGGTGTTGCGTGTATGTGTAAGCATGGAGCCTCAAAAGAGAAGGCACAGGAGAGTTTTCTCTCAAAAGAATAGGTAAGTATACCATGTTATAAGGAAATACAATTTTGCAGAGTAAAGACAAATAAGTACATATTGGAAACACTTTACGAGAAGAAATAACGCATCGTACAAATTTAGCTTGTATCTCCTAAACAACACGTTGTAACTCGAAAAGATTTGGTGTGACGTGTACGTCTAAACGTGTAGCCTCAAAAGAGAACCCACAGGAGAATTTTCTTTCATCAAAATTTGTCAGAAACCACGTTTTAAAGAAATCTCGCATCGTGCAAAATTATCTTGTTTTTCCTAAACAACTGGTTGTAACTGGAAAATCTTTGGTGTTGCATGTATGTCTAAGCTTGTAGCCTCAAAAGAGAACTCACAGGAGAGTTTTCTCTCGAAAGAATATGTAAGAATACCACGTTATAAGGAAATACAGTGTTGCAGAGTAAAGACAAATACGTACGTATTGGAAACACTTTAAGAGAAGAAATAACGCATCGTACAAAATTAGCTTGTATCTCCTAAACAACACGTTGTAACTCGAAAAGATTTGGTATGGCCTATATGTCTAAACGTGTAGCCTCAAAAGAGAAGCCACAGGAGAATTTTCTTTCGTCAAAATTGGTCAGTAAACCACATTTTAAGGAAATCCCGCATCATGCGAAATTATCTTGTTTTTCCGAAACAACCGGTCGTAACTCGAAAAGCTTTGGTGTTGCGAGTATGTCTAAGCATGTAGCCTCAAAAGAGAAGGCATAGGAAGAGAGTTTTCCCTTAAAGAAAATGTAAGAATACCACGTTATAAGGAAATACAGTGTTGCAGAGTAAAGACAAATACATACGTATTGGAAACACTTTACGAGAAGAATTAAAGCATCGTACAAAATTAGCTTGTATCTCCTAAACAACACCTTGTAACTCGATAAGATTTAGTGTGGCTCATACCCCTACACGTGTAGCCTCAAAAGAGAACCCACAGGAGAATTTTCTTTCGTCAAAATTTTTCAGAAAACCACGTTTTATGGAAATCTCGCATCGTGCGAAATTATCTTGTTTTTACTAAACAACACGTTGTTACTCGAAAGTCGTTGTCGTTGCGTGTATGTCTAAGCATGTAGCCTCAAAAGAGCACGCACAGGAGAGTTTTCCCTCAAAGAATATGTAAGAATACCACGTTATAAGGAAATACAGTGTTGCAGACTAAATACAAATAAGTACGTATTGGAAACAATTTATGAGAAGAAATAACGCATCGTACAAAATTAGCTTGTATCTCCTAAACAACACGTTGTAACTCGAAAAGATTTGGTGTGACGTGTACGTCTACATGTGTAGCCTCAAAAGAGAACCCACAGGAGAATTTTCTTTCATCAAAATTTGTCAGAAACCACGTTTTAAAGAAATCTCGCATCGTGCAAAATTATCTTGTTTTTCCTAAACAATAGGTTGTAACTGGAAAAGCTTTGGTGTTGCCTGTATGTCTAAGCTTGTAGCCTCAAAAGAGAACTCACAGGAGAGTTTTCTCTCGAAAGAATATGTAAGAATACCACGTTATAAGGAAATACAGTGTTGCAGAGTAAAGGCAAATATGTACTTATTGGAAACACTTTAAGAGAAGAAATAACGCATCGTACAACATTAGCTTGTATCTCCTAAATAACACGTTGTAACTCAAAAAGATTTGGTATGGCTCTTACCTCTACACGTGTAGCCTCGAAAAAGAACCCACAGGGGAACTTTCTTTCGTCAAAATTTTTCAGAAAACCACGTTTTATGGAAATCTGGCATCGTGGGAAATTATCTTGTTTTCCCTAAACAACACATTGTAACTCAAAAAGCTTTGGCGTTGCGTGTTTGTGTAAGCATGGAGCCTCAAAAGAGAAGGCACAGGAGAGTTTTCTCTCGAAAGAATATGTAAGACTACCACGTTATAAGGAAATACAATTTTGCAGAGTAAAGACAAATAAGTACATATTGGAAACACTTTACGAGAAGAAATAACTCATCGTACAAAATTAGCTTGTATCTCCTAAACAACACGTTTTAACTCGAAAAGATTTGCTGTGACGTGTACGTCTAAACGTGTAGCCTCAAAAGAGAACCCACAGGAGAATTTTCTTTCGTCAAAATTTGTCAGAAACCACGTTTTAAGGGAATCTCGCATCGTGCGAAATTATCTTGTTTTTCCTAAAGAACACGTTGTAACTCGAAAAGCTTTGGTGTTGCGTGTATGTCTAAGCGTGTAACCTCAAAAGAGAACTCAAAGGAGAGTTTTCTCTCGAAAGAATATGTAAGAATACCACGTTATAAGGAAATACAGTGTTGCAGAGTAAAGACAAATATGTACGTATTGGAAACACTTTAAGAGAAGAAATAATGCATTGTACAACATTAGCTTGTATCTCCTAAACAACACGTTGTAGCTCGAAAAGATTTGGTGTGGCTCATACCTCCACACGTGCAGCCTCAAAAGAGAACCCACAAGAGAACTTTCTTTCGTCAAAATTTTTCAGAAAACCACGTTTTATGGAAATCTGGCATCGTGCGAAATAATCTTGTTTTTCCTAAACAACACATTGTAACTCAAAAAGCTTTGGCGTTGTGTGTTTGTGTAAGCATGGAGCCTCAAAAGGGAAGGCACAGGATAGTTTTCTCTCGAAAGAATATGTAAGAATACCACGTTAAAAGGAAATACAATTTTGCAGAGTAAAGACACATAAGTACATATTGGAAACACTTTACGAGAAGAAATAACACATCGTACAAAATTAGCTTGTATCTCCTAAACAACAACTTGTAACTCAAAAAGATTTGGTGTGAAGTGTACGTCTAAACGTGCAGCCTCAAAAGAGAACCCACAGGAGAATTTTCCTTCATCCAATTTGTCAGAAACCACGTTTTAATGAAATCTCGCACCGTGCGAAATTATCTTGTTTTTCCTAAACAACACGTTGTAACTCGAAAAGCTTTGGTGTTGCGTGTATGTCTAAGCGTGTCACCTCAAAAGAGAACGCACAGGAGAGTTTTCTCTCGAACGAATATATAAGAATACCACGTTATAAGGAAATACAGTGTTGCAGAGTAAAGACAAATACGTACATATTGGATACACTTTACGAGAAGAAATAACGCATCGTACAAAATTAGCTTGTATCTCCTAAACAACACGTTGCAACTCGAAAAGATTTGGTGTGGCCCATACCTCTACACGTGTAGCCTCAAAAGAGAACCCACAGGAGAACTTTCTTTCGTCAAAATATGTCAGAAAACCATGTTTTATGGACATCTCGCATCCTGCGAAATTATCTTGTTTTTCCTAAACAACAAGTTGTAACTCGAAAAGCTTTGGGGTTGCATGTATGTCTAAGCATGTAGCCTCAAAAGAGAACGCACAGGAGAGTTTTCCCTCGAAAGAATATGTAAGAATACCACGTTTTAAGGAAATACAGTGTTGCAGAGTAAAGACAAATACGTACGTATTGGAAAAACTTTATGAGAAGAAATAACGCATCGTACAAAATTTGCTTGTATCTCCTAAACAACACGTTGTAACTAGAAAAGATTTGGTGTGGCTCGTACGTCTACATGTGTTGACTCAAAAGAACACCAACAGGGGAACTTTCTTTCGTCAAAATTTGTCAGAAAACCACGTTTTAAGGTAATCCCGCATCGTGCAAAATTATCTTGTTTTTCCTAAACAACACGTTGTAACTCGAAAAGCTTTGGTGTTGCGTGTATGTCTAAAGGTGTGGCCTCAAAAGAGAACGCACAGGAGAGTTTTCTCTCGAAAGAATCTGTAAGAATACCACGTTATAAGGAAATACAATTTTGCAGAGTAAAGACAAATAAGTACATATTGGAAACACTTTAGTAAAAGAAATACTGCTTCATACAAAATTAGCTTGTATCTCCTAAACAACACGTTGTAACTCGAAAAGATCTGCTGTGACATGTACGTCTAAACCTGTAGCCTCAAAAGAGAACACACAGGAGAATTTTCTTTCATGAAAATTTGTCAGAAACCACGTTTTAAGGAAATCTTGCATCGTGCGTAATTATCTTGTTTTTCCTAAACAACATGTTGTATCTCGAAAAGCTTTGCTGTTACGTGTATGTCTAAGCGTGTAGCCTCACAAGAGAACGCACAGGAGAGTTTTCTCTCGAAAGAATATGTAAGAATACCACGTTATGAGGAAATACAGTGTTGCAGAGTAAAGACAAATACGTACGTATTGGAAACACTTTAAGAGAAGAAATAATGCATCGTAAAAAAATAGCTTGTATCTTCTAAACAACACGTTGTAACTCGAAAAGATTTGTTTTGGCTCCTACGACTACACGTGTAGCCTCAAAAGAGAATGCACAGGAGAACTTTCTTTGGTCAAAATTTTTCAGAAAACCACGTTTTATGGAAATCTCGCATCGTGCGAAATTATCTTCTTTTTCCTAAACAAAACGTTGTAACTCGAAAAGCTTTGGCGTTGCGTGTATGCGTAAGCATGTAGCCTCAAAAGAGAACACACAGGAGAGTTTTCCCTCGAAAGAATATGTAAGAATACCACGTATTAGGGAAATACAATGTTGCAGAGTAAAGAGAAATAAGTACGTATTGGAAACACTTTACGAGAAGAAATAACGCATCATAAAAAATTAGCTTGTATCTCCTAAACAACACGTGGTAACTCGAAAGGATTTGGTGTGGCGTGTACGTCTAAACGTGTAGCCTCAAAAGAGAACCCACAGGATAATTTTCTTTCGTCAAAATTTGTGAGAAAACCACATTTTAAGGAAATCACGCATCGTGCGAAATAATCTTGATTTTCATAAACAACACGTTGTAACTCGAAAAGCTTTGGTGATGCCTGTATGTCTAAGTGTGTAGCCTCAAAAGGGAACGCACAGGATAGTTTTCTCTCGAAAGAATATGTAAGAATACCAAGTTATAAGGAAATACAGTGTTGCAGAGTAAAGAAAAATATGTACGTATTGGAAAACTTTACGAGAAGAAATAACGCATCGTACAAAATTAGCTTGTATCTCCTAAACAACACGTTGTAACTCGAAAAGATTTGGTGCGGCGTGTATGTCTAAATGTGTAGCTTCAAAAGAGAATCCACAGGAGAATTTTCTTTCGCTAAAATTTTTCAGAAAACCACGTTTTAAGGAAATCCCGCATCGTGCGAAATCATCTTCTTTTTCCTAAACAACAAGCTGTAACTCGAAAAGCTTTGGTGTTGCGCGTATGTCTAAGCGTGGAGCCTTAGACATAGGAGAAGGCACAGGAGAGTTTTCTCTTGAAAGAATATGTAAGAATACCACGTTATAAGGAAACAAAATTTTGATGAGTAAAGACAAATAAGTACATATTGGAAACACTTTACGAGAAGAAATAACGCATCTTACAAAATTAGCTTGTATCTCCTAAACAACACGTTGTTACTCGAAAACATTTGGTGTGACGTGTATGTCTAAACGTGTACCCTCAAAAGAGAACCCACAGGAGAGTTTTCTTTCATCAAAATTTGTCAGAAACCACGTTTTAAGGAAATCTCGCATCGTGCGAAATTATCTTGTTTTTCCTAAACAACACGTTGTAACTCGAAAAGCTTTGGTGTTGCATGTATGTCTAAGCGTGTAGCCTCAACAGAGAACGCAAAGGAGAGTTTTCTCTCGAAAGAATATGCAAGAATATCACGTTATAAGGAAATACAGTGTTGCAGAGTAAAGATAAACACGTACGTATTGGAAACACTTTACTAGAAGAATTAACGCATAGTAAAAAATTAACATGTATCTCCTAAACAAAACGTTGTAACTCAAAAAGATCTGGTGTGGCGTGTATGTCTAAACGTGTAGCCTCAAAAGAGAACCCACAGGAGAATTTTTTCTTCAAAATTTTTGAGAAAACCACGTTTTAAGGAAATCCTGCATCGTGCGAAATCATCTTCTTTTTCCTAAACAAAATGTTGTAACTCGAAAAGCTTTAGTGTTGCGTGTATGTCTAAACGTGGAGTCTCAAAAGAGAAGGCACAGGAGAGTTTTCTCTCGAACGAATATGTAAGAACACCACGCTATTAGGAAATACAATTTTGCAGAGTAAAGACAAATACGTACATATTGGGAACACTTTACGAGAAGAAATAATGCATTATTAAAAATTAGCTTTTATCTCCTAAACAACACGTTGTAACTCGAAAAGATTTGGTTTGGCATGTAAGTCTAAACGTGTAGCCTCAAAAGAGAACCAACAGGAGAATTTTCTTTTGTCAAAATTTGTCAGAAAACCACGTTTTAAGGAAATCCCGCATCGTGCGAAATTATTTGTTTTTCCTAAACAACACGTTGTAACTCGAAAAGCTTTGGTGTTGCGTGTATGTCTAAGCGTGTAGCCTCAAAAGAGAATTCACAGGAGAGTTTTCTCTCGGAAGAACATGTAAGAATACCACGTTATAAGGAAATACAGTGTTGCAGAGTAAAGACAAAAACGTACATATTGGAAACACTTTACGAGAAGAAATAACGCATCATAAATTATTAACTTGTATCTCCTAAACAACAAGTGGTAACTCGAAAAGATTTGGTTTGGCTTGTACGTCTAAAAGTGTAGCCTCAAAGACAACGAACAGGAGAATTTTCTTTCGTCAAAATTTGTGAGAAAACCACGTTTTAAGGAAATCCTGCATCCTGCAAAATTATCTTGTTTTTCCTAAACAACACGTTGTAATTCAAAAAAGCTTTGGTGTTGCGTGTATATCTAAGCTTGTAGCCTCAAAAGAGAACGCACAGTAGAGTATTCTCTCGAAACAATATGTGAGAATACCACGTTATAAGGAAATACAGTGTTGCAGACTAAAGACAAATACATAAGTATTGGAAAAAACTTTACGAAAAGATATAATGCATCATACAAAATTAGCTTGTATCTCCTAAACAACACGTTGTAACTCGAAAGGATTTGGTGTGGCATGTACGGCTAAACGTGTAGCCTCAAAAGAGAAACCACAGGAGGATTTTCCTTCGTCAAAATTTGTCAGAAACCCACGTTTTATGGAAATCCCGCATCGTGCGAAATTATCTTGTTTCTCCTAAACAACACGTTGTAATTCGAAAAGCTTTGGTGTTGCATGTATGTCTAAGCGTGTGGCCTCAAAAGAGAATTCACGGGAGAGTTTCTGTCGAAAGAATATGTAAGAATACCACGTTATAAGGAAATACAGTGTTGCAGCATAAAGACAAATACGTACGTATTGGAAACACTTTATGAGAAGAAATAACGCATCGTACAAAATTAGCTTGTATCTCCTAACCAACACGTTGTAACTCGAAAAGATTTCGTGTGGCGTGTACGTCTAAACGTGTAGCCTCAACAGAGAACCCACAAGAGAATTTTCTTTCGTCAAAATTTGTTAGAAAACCATGTTCTAAGGAAATACCTCATCGTGCGAAATTACCTTGTTTTTCCTAAATTACACGTTGTAACTCGAAAAGCTTTGGTGTTGCGTGTATGTCTAAGTGTGTAGCCTCAAAAGAGGACACAGGAGAGTTTTCTCTCGAAAGAATATGTAGGAATACCACGTTATAAGGAAATACAGTGTTGCAGAGTAAAGATAAATAGGTAGTAATTGTAAATACTTTACGAGAAGAAATGACGCATGGTACAAAATTAGCTTGTATCTCCTAAACAACACGTTGTAATTCGAAAATATTTGGTGTGGCGTGTGCGTCTAAACGTGTAGCCTCAAAAGAGAACCCACAGGAGAATTTTCTTTCTTCAAAATTTGTCAGAAAACCACGTTTTAAGGAAATCCCTCATCCTGCGAACTTATCTTGTTTTTCCTAAACAACACGTTGTAACTCGAAAAGCTTTGGTGTTCATGTATGTCTAAGCATGTAGCCTCAAAAGGGAATGCATAGGAGAGTTTTCTCTCGATAGAATATATAAGAATACCACGTTATAAGGAAATACAGTGTTGCAAAATAAAGACAAATACGTACGTATTGGAAACACTTTACGAGAAGAAATAATGCATCGTACAAAATTAGCTTGTTTCTCCTAAAGAACACGTTGTAACTCGAAAATATTTGGCGTGGTGTGTACGTCTAAACATGTAGCCTCAAAAGAGAACCCACAGGAGAAATTTCTTTCGTCAAAATTTGTCAGAAAACCACGTTTTAAGGAAATCCCGCATCATGCGAAATTATCTTGTTTTTCCTAAACAACACGTTGTAACTCGAAAAGCTTTGGTGTTTCGTGTATGTCTAAGCATGTAGCCTCAAAAGAGAAGGCACAGGAGAGTTTTCTCTCAAAATAATATGCAAGAATACCACGTTATAAGGAAATACAGTGTTGCACAATAAAGACAAATACGTATGTATTGGAAACACTTTAGGAGAAGAAATAACGTATCTTACAAAATTAGCTTGTATCTCCAAAACAACACGTTGTAACTCGAAAAGATTTGGTGTGGCATATTCCTCTAAACGTGTAGCCTCAAAAGAGAACCGACAGGAGAATTTTCTTTGGTCAAAATTTGTCAGAAAACCAGGTTTTAACGAAATCCCATATCGTGCGAAATTATCTTGTTTTTCCTAAACAACACGTTGTAACTCGAAAATCTTTGGTGCTGCCTGTATGTCTAAGCGTGTAGCCTCAAAGAGAACACACAGGAGAGTTTTCTCTCGAAAGAATATGTAAGAATACCACGTTATAAGGAAATACAGTGTTGCATAGTAAAGACAAATACGTACGTATTGGAAACAGTTTACGAGAAGAAATAACGCATCATAAAATATTTGCTTGTATCTTCTAAACAACACGTTGTAACTCGAAAAGATTTGGTGTGGCGTGTACGTCTAAACGTGTAGCCTCAAAAGAGAACTTATAAGAGAATTTTCTTTCGTCAAAATTTTTCAGAAAATCACATTTTAAGGAAATCCCGCATCGTGCGAAATTATCTTGATTTTCCTAAACAACACCTTGTAACTCGAAAAGCTTACGTGTTGCGTGTATGTCTAAGTGTGTAACCTCAAAAGAGAAGGCACAGGAGAGTTTTCTCTCGAAAGAATAGGTAAGAATACCACGTTAATAGGAAATACAGTGTTGCAGAGTAAAGACAAATACGTACGTATTGGAAACACTTTACGAGAAGAAATAACGGATCGTACAAAATTAGCTTGTATCTCCTAAACAACACGTTGTAACTCGAAAAGATTTGGTGTGGCCTGTACTTCTAAACGTGTAGCCTCAAAAGAGAACCCACAGGACAATTTTCTTTCCTCAAAAATTTTCAGACAATCACGTTTTAAGGAAATCCCACATCTTGCGAAATTATCTGGTTTTTCCTAAACCACACGTTGCAACTCAAAAAACTTTGGTGTTGCGCATATGTCTAAGTGTGTAGCCTCAAAAAAGAAGGCACAGGATAGTTTTCTCTTGAAAGAATATGTAAGAACACCAAGTTATAAGGAAATACAATGTTGGAGAGTAAAGACAAATACATACGTATTGGAAACACTTTACGAGAAGAAATAACACATTATACAAAATTAGCTTCTATCTCCTAAACAACACGTTGTAACTCGAAAAGCTTTGGTGTTGCGTGTATGTGTGAGCATGTAGCCTCTAAAGAGAATGCACAGGAGAGTTTTCTCTCGAAAGAACATGTAAGAATTCAACATTATAAGGAAATACAGTGTTGCAGTGTAAAGATAAATACGTACGTTTGGAAACAGTTTACGAGAAGAAATAACGCATCGTACAAAATTAGCTTGTATCTCCTAAACAACACGTGGTAACTCGAAAGGATTTGGTGTGGCGTGTACCTCTAAACGTGTAGCCTCAAAAGAGAACCCACAGGAGAATTTTCTTTCGTCAAAATGTGTCAGAACACCACGTTTTAAGGAAATCCCGCATCGTGCGAAATTATCTAGTTTTTCATAAACAACACGTTGTAACTCGAAATGCTTTGGTGTTGCCTGTATGTCTAAGTGTGTAGCCTCAAAGGGGAACACACAGGATAGTTTTCTATCGAAAGAATATGTAAGAATACCACGTTATAAGGAAATACAATGTTGCAGAGTAAAGACAAATGCGTATGTATTAGAAACATTTTACGAGAATAATTAACACATCGTAAAAAATTAGCTTGTATCTCCTAAACAACACGTTGTAACTCAACATGATTTGGTGTGGCCTGTATGTCTAAATGTGTAGCCTCAAAAGAGAACCCACAGGAGAATTTTCTTTCGTCAAAATTTTTCAGAAAACCTCGTTTTAAGGAAATCCCGCATTATGCAAAATCATCTTCTTTTTCCTAAACAACATGTTGTAACTCGAAAAGCTTTGCTGTTGCTTGTATGTGTAAGCGTGGAGCCTCAAAAGAGAAGGCACAGGAGAGTTTTCTCTCGAAAGAATATGTAAGAATACCACGTTATAAGGAAATACAATTTTGGAGAGTAACGACAAATAAGTACTTATTGGAAACACTTTATGAGAAGAAATAACTCATCGTACAAGTTTAGCTTGTATCTCCTAAACAACACGTTGTAACTCGAAAAGATTTGGTGTGACGTGTACGTCTAAACATGTAGCCTCAAAAGAGAACCCACAGGAGAACTTTCTGTGGTCAAAAGTTTTCAGAAAACCACGTTTTATGGAAATCTCGCATCGTGCGAAATTATCTTGTTTTTCCTAAACAACACTTTGTAACTCGAAAAGATTTGGCGTTGCGTGTATGTCTAAGAATGTAGCCTCAAAAGAGAACGCACAGGAGAGTTTTCCCTCGAAAGAATATGTAAGAATACCACGTTATAAGGAAATACAGTGTTGCAGAGTAAAGACAGATAAGTACTTATTGGAAACACTTTACAAGAAGAAATAACGCATCGTACAAAATTTGCTATTATCTCCTAAACAACAAGTTGTAACTCGAAATATTTGGTGTGGCTCGTACGCCTAAATGTGTAGCCTCAAAAGAGAACCCACAGGAGAATTTTCTTTCGTCAAAATTTGTCTGAACACCAAGTTTTAAGGAAATCCCGCATCGTGCGAAATTATCTTGTTTTTCATAAACAACACGTTGTAATTCGAAAAGCTTTGGTTTGCCTGTATGTCTCAGTGTGTAGCCTCAAAAGGGAACGCACAGGATAGTTTTCTCTCGAAAGAATATGCAAGAATACCACGTTATAAGGAAATACAGTGTTGCAGAGTAAAGACAAATATGTACGTATTGGAAACACTATACGAGAAGAAATAACGCATCGTTCAAAATTAACTTGTATCTCCTAAACAACACGTTGTAACTCGAAAATATTTGGTGTGACGTGCACGTCTAAAAGTGTAGCCTCAAACGAGAACCCACAGGAGAATTTTCTTTCATCAAAATTTTTCAGAAAACCACGTTTTATGGAAATCTCGCATCGTGCGAAATTATCTTGTTTTTTATAAACAACACGTTGTAACTCGAAAAGCTTTGGCGTTGCATATTTGTCTAAGTGTGTAGCCTCAAAAGAGAACGCACAGGCGAGTTTTCTCTCGAAAGAATATGTAAGAATACCATGTTATAAGGAAATACAGTGTTGCAGAGTAAAGACAAATACTACTGGAAACACTTTAAGAGAAGAAATAAAGCATCATAAAAAATTAGCTTGTATCTCCTAAACAACACGTTGTAACTCGAGTAGATTTGGTGTGGCTCGTACCTCTACACGTGTAGCCTCAAAAGAGAACCCACAGGAGAACTTTCTTTGGTCAAAATTTTTCAGACACCACGTTTTATGGAAATCTCGCATAGTGCGGAATTATCTTGTTTTTCCTAAACAACACATTGTAACTCGAAATGCTTTGGCGTTTCGTGTATGTCTAAGCGTGTAGCCTCAAAAGAGAACGCACAGGAGAGTTTTCTCTGGAAAGAATATGTAAGAATACCACGTTATAAGGGAATACAGTGTTGCAGAGTAAAGACAACTACGTAAGTATTGTAAAAACTTTAAGAGAAGAAATAACACATCGTACAAAATTAGCTTGTATCTCCTAAACAACACATGGTAACTCGAAAAGATTTGGTGTGGCTCGTACTTCTACACGTGTAGCCTAAAAAGAGAACAGACAGGAGACATTTCTTTCGTCAAAATTTTTCAGAAAACCACGTTTTATGGAAATCCTGCATCGTGCGAAATTATCTTGTTTTCCTAAACAACACGTTGTAACTCGAAAAGCTTTGGCGTTGCGTATTTGTCTAAGAGTGTAGCCTCAAAAGAGAACGCACAGGCAAGTTTTCTCTCGAAAGAATATGTAAGAATACCATGTTATAAGGAAATACATTGTTGCAGAGTAAAGACAAATACTACTGGAAACACTTTAAGAGAAGAAATAACGCATCGTGCAAAATTAGCTTGTATCTCCTAAACAACACGTTGTAACTCGAATAGATTTGGTGTGTCTCGTACCTCTACATGTGTAGCCTCAAAAGAGAACCCACAGGAGAACTTTCTTCCCTCAAAATTTTTCAGAAATCCACGTTTTATGGAAATCTCGCATCGTGCGTAATTATCTTGTTTTTCCTAAACAACACATTGTAACTCGAAAACCTTTGGCGTTGCTTGTATGTCTAAGCGTGTAGCCTCTAAAGAGAACGCACAGGAGAGTTTTCTCTCGAAAGAATATGTAAGAATACAAAGTTATAAGGAAATACAGCGTTGCAGAGTAAAGACAAATACGTACATGTTGGAAACACTTAATGAGAAGAAATAACGTATCTTAAAATATTAGCTTGTATCTCCTAAACCACACGTGGTAACTCGAAAGGATTTGGTGTGGCGTGTACGTCTAAACGTGTAGCCTCAAAAGAGAACCCACTGAAGAATTTTCTTTCGTCAAAATTTTTCAGAAATCTACGTTTTAAGGAAATCCCGCATCGTGCGAAATTATCTTGTTTTTCATAAACAACACGTTGTAACTCAGAAAGCTGTGGTGTTGCCTGTATGTCTAAGTGTGTAGACTAAAAAGGGAACACACAGGATAGTTTTCTCTCGAACGAATATGTAAGAATACCACGTTATAAGGAAATACAGTGTTGCAGAGTAAAGACAAATAAGAACGTATTGGAAACACTTTAAGAGAAGAAGTAACTCATCTTACAAAATTACCTTGTATCTCCGTAACAACACGTTGTAACTCGAAAAGATTTGGTGTGCCGTGTACGTCTAAACGTGTAGCCTCAAAAGAGAACCCACAGGAGAATTTTCTTTCGTCAAAATTTTTCAGAAAGCCACGTTTTAAGGAAATCCCGCATCCTGCGAAATCATCTTCTTTTTCCTAAACAACATGTTGTAACTCGAAAAGCTTTGGTGTTGCGTGTATGTATAAGCGTGGAGCCTCAAAAGAGAAGGCACAGGAGAGTTTTCTCTCGAAAGATTATGTAAGAATACCACGTTATAAGGAAATACAATTTTGCAGAGTAAAGACAAATAAGTACATATTGGAAACACTTTACAAGAAGAAATAACGCATCGTACAAAATTAGCTTGTGTCTCCTAAACAACACGTTGTAACTCGAAAAGATTTGGTGTGACGTGTACGTCTAAGCATGTAGCATCAAAAGGGAACCCACAAGAGAATTTTCTTTCATCAAAATTTGTCAGCAACCACGTTTTAAGGAAATCTCGCATCATGCGAAATTATCTTGTTTTTCCTAAACAACACGTTGTAACTCGAAAAGCTTTGGTGTTGCGTGTATGTCTAAGCATGTAGCCTCAAAACAGAATGTAAAGGAGAGTTTTTTCTCGAAAGAAAATGTAAGAATACCACGTTATAAGGAAATACAGTGTTGCAGAATAAAGACAAATACGTACATATTGGAAACACATTACGAGAAGAAATAACGCATCATACAAAATTAGCTTGTATCTCCTAAACAACACGTTGTAACTGGAAAAGATTTGGTGTGGCTTGTACGTCTAAACGTGTAGCCTCAAAAGAGAACACACAGGAGAATTTTCTTTCGTTAAAATTTTTCAGAAAGCCACGTTTTAAGGAAATCCCGCATCGTGCGAAATCACCTTCTTTTTCCTAAAAAACATGTTGTAACTCGAAAAGCTTTAGTGTTGCGTGTATGTCTAAGCGTGGAGCCTCAAAAGAGAAGGCACAGGAGAGTTTTCTCTCGAAAGAATATGTAAGAATACCACGTTATAAGGAAATACAATTTTTCAGAATAAAGACAAATAAGTACATATTGGAAACTCTTTACAAGAAGAAATAACGCATCATACAAAATTAGCTTGTATCTCCTAAACAACACGTTGTAACTCAAAAGGATTTGGTGTGACGTGAACGTCTAAATGTATAGCCTCAAAAGAGAACCCACAGGTGAATTTTCTTTCATCAAAATTTGTCAGAAACCACGTTTTAAGGAAATCTCGCATCGTGCGAAATTATATTGTTTTTCCTAAATAACATGTTCTTACTCGAAAAGGTTTGGTGTTGCGTGAATGTCTAAGTGTGTAACCTCAAAAGAGAACGCACAGGATAGTTTTCTCTCGAAAGAATATGTAAGAATACCACGTTATAAGGAAATACAATGTTGCAGAGTAAAGACAAATATGTATGTATTGGAAACACATTACGAGAAGAATTAACGCATCGTAAAAAATTAGGTTTTATCTCCTAAACAAGACGTTGTAACTCGAAAAGATTTGGTGTTGCATGCACGTCTAAACGTGTAGCCTCAAAAGAGAACCTACAGGAGAATTTTCTTTCTTCAAATTTTTTCAGACAACCACGTTTTAAGGAAATCCCGCATCGTGGGAAATCATCTTCTTTTTCTAAACAACATGTTGTAACTCAAAAAGCTTTGGTGTTGCGTGTATGTGTAAGCGTGGAGCCTCAAAAGAGAAGGCACAGGAGAGTTTTCTCTCTAAAGAATATGTAAGAATACCACGTTATAAGGAAATACAATTTTGCAGAGTAAAGACAAATAAGTACATATTGGAAACACTTTACCAGAAGAAATAATGCATCGTACAAAATTAGCTTGTATCTCCGAAACTTTACGAGGTAACTTGAAAGGATTTGGTGTGGCGTGTACGTCTAAATGTGTAGCCCCAAAAGAGAACACACAGGAGAATTTTCTTTTTTCAAAATTTTTCAGAACACCACGTTTTAAGGAAATCCCGCATCGTGCGAAATCATCTTCCTTTTCCTAAACAACATGTTGTAACTCGAAAAGCATTGGTGTTGCGTGTATGTGTAAGTGTGTAGCCTGAAAAGAGAAGGCACAGGAGAGTTTTCTCTCAAAAGAATATGTAAGAATACCATGTTATAAGGAAATACAATTTTGCAGAGTAAAGACAAATAAGTACATATTGGAAACACTTTACGAGAAGAAATAACGCATCGTTCAAAATTACCTTGTATCTCCTAAACAACACGTTGAAACTCGAAAAGATTTGGTGTGACGTATACGTCTAAAAGTGTAGCCTCAAACGAGAACCCACAGGAGAATTTTCTTTCATCAAAATTTGTCAGAAACCACGTTTTAAGGAAATCTTGCATCGTGCGAAATTATCTTGTTTTTCCTAAACAACACGTTGTAACTCGAAAAGCTTTGGTGTTGCGTGTATGTCTAAGCGTGTAGCCTCAAAAGAGAAGGCACAGGAGACTGTTCTCTCGAAAGAATATGTAAGAATACCACGTTATAAGGAAATACAGGGTTGCAGAGTAAAGACAAATACTATTGGAAACACTTTAAGAGAAGAAGTAACGCATCGTAAAAAATTAGCTTGTATCTCCTAAACAACACGTTGTAACTCGAAAAGATTTGGTGTGGCTTGTACCTCTACACGTGTAGCCTCAAAAGAGAACCCACAGGATAACTTTCTTCCCTCAAAATTTTTCAGAAAACCACGTTTTATGGAAATCTCGCATCGTGCGAAATTATCTTGTTTTTCCTAAACAACACATTGTAACTCGAAATGCTTTGGCGTTGCGTGTATGTCTAAGCGTGTAGCCTCTAAAGAGAACGCACAGGAGAGTTTTCTCTCGAAAGAATATGTAAGAATACAACTTTATAAGGAAATACAGTGTTGCAGAGTAAAGACAAATACGTACGTATTGGAAACACTTTATGAGAAGAAATAATGCATCGTACAAAATTAGCTTGTATCTCCTAAACAACACGTGGTAACTCGAAAGGATTTGGTGTGGCGTGTACGTCTAAATGTGTAGCCTCAAAAGAAAACACACTGAAGAATTTTCTTTCGTCAAAATGTTTCAGAAAACCACGTTTTAAGGAAATCCCGCATCGTGAGAAATTATCTTGTTTTTCATAAACAACACGTTGTAATTCGAAAAGCTTTGGTGTTGCCTGTATGTCTAAGTGTGTAGCCTAAAACGGGAAAGCACGGGATAGTTTTCTGTCAAAAGAATATGTAAGAATACCACGTTATAAGGAAATACAGTGTTGCAGAGTAAAGACAAATATGTACGTATTGGACACACTTTACAAGAAGTAACGCATCCTAAAAAATTAGCTTGTATCTCCGAAACAACACGTTGTAACTCGAAAAGATTTGGTGTGGGGTGTACGTCTAAACGTGTAGCCTCAAAAGAGAACCCACAGGAGAATTTTATTTCTTCAAATTTTTTCAGAAAACCACGTTATAAGGAAATCCCGCATCATGCGAAATCATCTTGTTTTCCTAAACAACATGTTGTAATTCGAAAAGCTTTGGTGTTGCGTGTATGTCTAAGCGTGGAGCCTCAAAAGAGAAGGCACAGGAGAGTTTTCTCTTGAAAGAATATGTAAGAATACCACGTTATAAGGAAATACAATTTTGCAGAGTAAAGACAGTAAGTACATATTGGAAACACTTTACGAGAAGAAATAACGCATCATACAAAATTAGCTTGTATCTCCTAAACAACACGTTGTAACTCAAAAAGATTTGGTGTGGCTCATACCTCTACACGTGTAGCCTCAAATAGAACACAGGGCAGAACTTTCTTTCGTCAAAATATATCAGAAAACCACGTTTTATGGAAATATCGCATCGTGCGAAATTATCTTGTTTTTCCTAAACAACACGTTGTAACTCGAAAAGCTTTGGCGTTGCATGTATGTCTAAGCGTGTAGCCCCAAAGGAGAACGCACAGGAGAGTTTTCCCTCGAAAGAATATGTAAGAATACCACGTTATAAGGAAATAAAGTGTTGCAGAGTAAAGACAAATATGTACTTATTGGAAACACTTTATGAGAAGAAATAATGCATCGAACAAAATTTGCTTGTATCTCCTAAACAACACGTTGTAATTCAAAAAGAATTGGTGTGGCTCATACGTCTACATGTGTAGACTCAAACGAACACAAACAGGAGAACTTTCTTTCGTCAAAATTTGTCAGAAAACCACGTTTTAAGGAAATCCCGTATCGTGCAAAGTTATCTTGTTTTTCCTAAACAACACGTTGTAATTCGAAAAGCTTTGGTGTTGCGTGTATGTCTAAACGTGTGGCCTCAAAAGAGAATGCACAGGAGAGTTTTGTCTCGAAAGAACATGTAAGAATACAACGTTATAAGGAAATACAGTGTTGCAGTGGAAAGACAAATACGTACGTATTGGAAACACTTTAGGAGAAGAAATAACGCATCATAAAATATTAGCTTGTATCTTCAAACAACACATTGTAACTCGACAAGATTTGGTGTGGAGTGTACGTCGAAACATGTAGCCTCAACAGAGAACCCACAGGAGAATTTTCTTTCGTCAAAATTTGTCAGAAAATCACGTTTTAAGGAAATCCTGTATAGTGCGAAATTATCTTGGTTTTCATAAACAACACGTTGTAACTCGAAAACCTTTGGTGTTGCCTGTATGTCTAAGTGTGTAGCCTCAAAAGGGAACGCACAGGATAGTTTTCTCTAGAAAGAATATGTAAGAATACCACGTTATAAGGAAATACAGTGTTGCAGAGTAAAGACAAATACTTACATATTGGAAACACTTTAAGAGAAGAATTAACACATCTTGCAAAATTAGCTTGTATCTCCTAAACAACACGTTGTAACTCGAAAAGATTTGGTGTGGAGTGTACGTCGAAACATGTAGCCTCAACAGAGAACCCACAGGAGAATTTTCTTTCGTCAAAATTTGTCAGAAAACCACGTTTTAAGGAAATCCTGTATCGTGCGAAATCATCTTGTTTTTCCTAAACAACATGTTGTAACTCAAAAAACTTTGGTGTTGCTTGTATGTGTAAGCGTGGAGCCTCAAAAGAGAAGGCGCAGGAGAGTTTTCTCTCGAAGGAATATGAAAGAATACCACGTTATAAGGAAATACTATTTTGCAGAGTAAAGACAAATAAGTACATATTGGAAACACTTTACTAGAATAAATAACGCATCATACAAAATTAGCTTGT
This sequence comes from Apodemus sylvaticus, assembly GCF_947179515.1. Classification (NCBI taxonomy): domain Eukaryota; kingdom Metazoa; phylum Chordata; class Mammalia; order Rodentia; family Muridae; genus Apodemus; species Apodemus sylvaticus. The sequence continues at coordinate 1,547,799 of NC_067474.1, read as the reverse complement.
ATCTCCTAAACAACAAGTTGTAACTCGAAAAGATTTGGTGTGACGTGTACGTCTAAATGTGTAGCCTCAAAAGAGAACACACAGGAGAATTTTTTTTCATCAAAATTTGTCAGAAACCATGTTTTAAGGAAATCTCGCATCGTGGGAAATTATCTTGTTTTTCCTAAACAACACATTGTTACTCGAAAAGCTATGGTGTTGCGTGTATGTCTAAGCGTGTAGCCTCAAAAGAGAACGCACAGGAGAGTTTTCTCTCAAAAGAATATGTAAGAATACCACGTTATAAGGAAATACAGTGTTGCAGAGTAAAGACAAATAGGTACGTATTGGAAACACTTTAAGAGAAGAAATAAAGCAACGTAAAAAATTAGCTTGTATCTCCTGAACAACACGTTGTAACTCGAAAAGATTTGGTGTGGCTCGTACCTCTACATGTGTAGCCTCAAAAGAGAACCAACAGGAGAACTTTCTTTCGTCAAAATTTGTCAGAAAACCACGTTTTATGGAAATCTCGCATCGTGCGAAATTATCTTGTTTTTCCTAAACAACACGTTGTAACTCGAAAAGCTTTGGAGTTGCGTGTATGTCTAAGCATGTAGCCTCAAAAGAGAACGCACAGGAGAGTTTTCCCTCGAAAGAATATGTAAGAATACCATGTTATAAGGAAATACAGTGATGCAGAGTAAAGACAAATAAGTACGTATTGGAAACACTTTATGAGAAGAAATAACGCATCATACAAAATTAGCTTGTATCTCCTAAACAACACGTGCTAACTAGAAAGGATTTGGTGTGGCGTGTACGTCTAAACGTGTAGCATCAAAAGAGAAACCACAGGAGAATTTTCTTTTGTCAAAATTTGTCAGAAAACCACATTTTAAGAAAATCACTCATCGTGCGAAATAATCTTGTTTTTCAAAAACAAGATGTAACTGGAAAAGCGTTGGTGTTGCCTGTATGTCTAAGTGTGTAGCTTCAAAAGGGTACATACAGGACAGTTTTCTCTCGAAAGAATATGTAAGAATACCACGTTATAAGGAAATACAGTGTTGCAGAGTAAAGACAAATAAGTACTTATTGGAAACACTTTATGAGAAGAAATAACGCATCGTAAAAAAATAGCTTGTATCTCCTAAACAACACGTTGTAACTCGAAAAGATTTGGTTTGACATGTACGTCTAAAAGTGTAGCCTCAAACGAGAACCGACAGGAGAATATTCTTTCATCAAAATTTGTCAGAAACCACGTTTTAAGGAAATTTCGCATCGTGCGAAATTATCTTGTTTTTCCTAAACAACAAGTTCTAACTCGAAAAGCTTTGGTGTTGCGTGTATGTCTAAGTGTGTAGCCTCAAAAGAGAATGCACAGGAGAGTTTGCTCTCGAAAGAATATGTAAGAATACCACGTTATAAGGAAATACAGTGTTGCAGAGTAAAGACAAATACGTACGTATTGGAAACACTTTAAGAGAAGAAATAAAGCATAATACAAATTTAGCTTGTATCTCCTAAACAACAGGTTATAACTCGAAAAGATTTGGTGTGGCTCGTACCTCTACCCGCGTAGCCTCAAAAGAGAACCCACAGGAGAACTTTCTTTCCTCAAAATTTGTCAGAAAACCACGTTTTATGGAAATCTCGCATCGTGCGAAATTATCTTGTTTTTCCTAAACAACACGTTGTAACTCGAAAAGCTTTGGCGTTGCTTGTTTGTCTAAGCGTGTAGCCTCAAAAGAGAATGCACAGGAGAGTTTTCCCTAGAAAGAATATGTAAGAATACCACGTTATAAGAAAATACAGTATTGCAGAGTAAAGACAAATAAGTACATATTGGAAACACTTTAGGGAAGAAATAACGCATCGTACAATATTTGCTTGTATCTCCTAAACAACACGTTGTAACTCGAAAATATTTGGTGTGGCTCGTACGTCTACACGTGTAGCCTCAAAACAGAAACCACAGGAG